>NW_024070188.1:67537130-67883997 GCF_014754425.2 Oryx dammah
GCCCGGGGTTCCCACGGCGCCCGCCCGCGCCCGGCGCCGTCCTCCCCGCCGCCCAGGCCTTTGGCGAACATGGCGCTTGTCCCCTGCCAGGTGCTGCGGGTGGCCATCCTGCTGTCCTACTGCTCTATCCTGTGCAACTACAAGGCCATCGAAATGCCCTCGCATCAGACCTACGGAGGGAGCTGGAAATTCCTGACGTTCATTGATCTGGTAAGGCCGCCCCCCTCCCCTACCCCGTCCTCCCCGCACCCGGAACCGGCGTGTGTTTGTGGGTGCGTCGGCGTCTGCGCGCGTGCCGCCGGCATCTAGCCGCGTCCTCGCTTCTTCCCCAGTGACTGCGTCTCAAAGGCCCCGCTGCCCCCGCAGCAGTACCTTCGGAAGCACCCAGCGTTGCCTGGTAGTTGGGGCACAAGTGCAGATGGGTCGCGGCCAGGTGGTGGGCTCTTTGGAGGGGAACACACACCTGCTTCTGAGAGGTGCCTGGGGAAGATTCTCCTCTTAGCAAATGGATCGGACGACCTTGATCAGGAGCGGCCTGAGACCCATTCGACCCCCAAGATGCTTTCCAGAGCACCCACCGTGGGATCAATTTGCAGCAGCTGGAAGACACTGGATATCTTCGAATGACTTGAAGCTTCCTCTGAAAGGACCAGAGTCCTCCTCACAAAGAAGAGAAAGATCCTCAGAAAAAAGAGAAATCGCCTAATAAAGTTGTCTTCCTTTTATCTGTTTTTTTTTTTTTTTTTTTTTTGCCCCTTGTCACTAATTTACTTCCAAACTTTGTCCTCAGAAACATTAGAAGAGAAGGATTTTCCAAATATATTCTCATCGTGACGCTACACTTCTCCCTATCTTACCGTGTAAAAGTTCACAGTAGTTTGCATAAGCAACTCCTCTGTTGGCACAACATCATGGCCTTGGAAGTTGTAGTTTGTTCCCTTTTTTTCCGACAGCTTACCACTTCTGGCACTAAAAGGGCCAGAGACTCAGCCTAAGCATAAGACTCAATAAGGACATGGGGTGGAACCTAGGAACTTCAAGGTGATAGGTGTGACTGAGACGAGCTCAAACACACACTAAAAGATGGTCAAGTACAAACAGAGAAAACAAAAGCGAGAAGTTCTAGGGACTAGAGAAAATGTAGACCCCGGTAAACCGGTCGCCAGAACTACCACTACACGAGGTTCGCTGCACAAATGAGATTGTAATCTCTTATTGCTGACCCTTCATTTCGATGAAGAGAACTTGATACCTGTTTTGAGATACTTCCAAAGGCTGAGGATCCTTCAAAGAAATGCAGTCAGCGGGAGTTTTGTGCAGAAATGCCATTTTAAATCTGTATCTTGTTAGATGTGTTCTGAGAGGAATTAAAGTCATTTTTTTCTCAGCACTCTCCAAATTGGGCACCAAGACTGCCCAGGACATAGTGTTTCAGGGGTTTCAATTTTCAGTTCCTCAACTTCCAGCTCTTTCTTGAAACGGATCTGCCTCTGAACATGGCTATTGCCTGCCAGTTCTCCTTTCTTCTGCCCCATTCATCCAAGGCCCAAGCACGTGACAAGGTTCTGTGCTGTATTTATCTGTTCCTTTTAGCTTTCAGAAGATGGACTGGTGTCACTAGAACTATCTTCATATTTGCTTGAAAAACAAAGTCAGACTTGTCTTGACAAAAAGTCGTCTTGGGTTGATTAGTTCATCCATGGGACCTACCTTTTCTAATCTTCCATAGACTCAGTGAAACCTGCAGTCCTGAGATTCTAATAAATATGGATCAGAGCATTAGAAATCATGTCCCCTTTCAACTGTGCAAACTTAGGCTATTTAGATGTTTAAACATTTAGATGTTATTGAAAAATATGTGCATAGATTTTCAGAATTCTTTTTTACTGGCTATATGAAGAAAATCTGTCGGATCACTACCTTATCCTGTTCTTGATCTTGCTTAGAGCTGGCCCAAGGAACTGCATTGAGTTGATACATTGATGAAAACCCCACCAGAACCATAGGAGCTGTGAACAGTTCTCAGAAGTATTAGATGTAATTTTGAGGGTATAGGAGAGAGCATCAGCAGGTGAGAGGGGTAGATATTGAGGGTGTCATTAACCCGTGCAAGAGATGACAACTTCTCACACTGGCATGGCTTAACTGTGTGTTACAGAAGAAGACTCACAAGAAACAATATATCTCTCATAACCTTTGTGTGACATCAAACTTTAATAGAGCCCATCTGACTCTGCTTAAACTGTCATACAATTTGTATTTTAGCATTTGGCGATTGGACCTGCCTGTTTTAAATAATGATAATCACCACAAACATGCATTTGTCTATCAGAATTTAGGCCATGAATTCAAATTTGAAGCTTTTACTTTGTTTCACATTTAGATTCAGTTTGCATAGGGCCTTCAGCCAGTCATTCAAACTCTATCTCTGTGGCTTTGGATTGAAATATAATAAATCCTTAGTTGAGAGTTTCTGTGAGAAAGTACTGTCTAGAATATATTCAAAGAAACACTCATGCAAAGTGTTACTCTTTTTGTTATTAGAGATTTAGAGTCTTTGGCGCATAAGCATTGTACAGCTGTTTAAACAACCATCCTGTCAATCCCTAGTAATGGCATGAAAAGATTAGGCTACTATAATTTACTCATTTAATTTCTCATTTTTTGTGTGTTTAAGAAAATAATAAACACTGTTACTTCAGTGCTTTGGACATTTTTAATGGTTCTAAACCCATTAGAGCAATTCTGAAAGAAGATTTAGTTTCTTAAAACTTCAAGAAAAAGGCCCTTTTTGTAGGCAACTTAGATCACAGAGAATCAAGACATTTATCCTGGTGGTCACACTCTGATTCTGTGATCAGTGGCATCAGTTTACCAAAATGTACTCAGAAATTTCAGGCAACATGGATCCAGGAGAATATGGTTATGCTGTAGTGGCCATTCCAGCCATATCTGTATCTTTCTTTGAGTATGAGAGTCATCCCAATAGAATCAGAGCTCATGGCTAAAAACTGAAATGCAAGTTATTGCTATCAGTAATCTTAACCTATTATTGTTATTCCCTAAGAGCTTCATTTCCTAGAATCAAAGAACAGTGAGGGAACTAAATGTGCTTCAGGAAAATTCAAGTTAGTAAATGGAAATGGAACACTTGGCATGACAGGCAGAATAATAGACCACCCCCCACCCCCCCTAAAAAGTCTGCATCGTGATCCTTGGAGCCTGTAAATATGTGAGGTTACATGGCAAAGGAATTAAGATTGCTAATCAACCGATCTTCAAAGAGAGAGGTTTATCTACAGTTTATTGCAGTTTATCTACGTTACTGCAAGGTTTCTTAAAAGTGAAGGGAGCCAGAAGAGACGAATGAGTTGGAGGAAGATATGACAGTGGAAGAAAGTCACAGAGAGATACAACATGGCTGCCTTTGAAGGTGAAGGAAGGGGCCAAGAGCCAAGGAATGTGGGAGGTGTCTACAGGCTGTAAAGGGCAAGGAAATAACCCCTCTCCCAGAGACTCCAGAAGAAACACAGTTCTGCTGACACCCTGATTTTAGTCATGTGAAACCCATTTTGGACTTCTGACCTCCAGAACCATAAAATAATAAATCTGCATTTAAACCACTAAACTGATGGTAATTTGTTGCAGCAGCAATAGAAAGCTTGTACACTTGGCTGTAAAGCCTGTGACCTAAAAAAAAGCCTTAAACGTTATGGTAGTTATGCAATAAGATCGTGACTTAGATAGTTCTTTATGTATATTAGACAATTGGTTAATTTTAGTTTTAACCAAAATACAGGTTTTTCCCTTCTGCATCTGTGAAACTGCGCTGGGGAGACATACATGTGACAACGGGCAATGTAAGAATCTGTAAAAGTGGAATAGCTTCAGGAAAACGAGGCCTTTTCTTTACTGTGAAGTATTTTAGAAATTATCATTGTGCAGCATGCCATGCCAGGAGGAATACTCTTAACTGGAAGTAAACTGGAGAGAAAGAAATACTGAACTGACTACTGTTCAAATATTTTCTTAACCAGTATTACTGGTGAAGAATTTTCTTCAAATGATGTAGATTCATTCACTTATTCACTAATCAAGTAATTTCCCAAGTTATATAATAATTGACCCTCAACATGACAGAAAGGAAGAATCAGAATCAAACCAACATAAATAAAAGAAAAAACAGACCGGATGTTGAGGCCTAAGAGTAGTACTGGAATACAGTAGGGGTTTAGGAAACATTTGAATAGATAGCATCTTTCCATGTGTTCAGTAAGTATTCTTTCCTTGTGTGTCCTCCTATAAGCATTCAAAATACTGTGGATTTTTGGAAATATATCAATCAGAACTTTACTGAGCTCTATATGATAGAATGTCTAAACCATGAATGAGAATCAACTTCTTTGAAAAACATGAACTGGACATTTGTTATAAAAAATTATTATAGACTTGGGATTTAAGATGCTCTGATTTTAAAAAATTGAAACAGAAATGTGATGATCTGGTTCCATTTGCTCTAGGTTGTGGTTCTCACCGTTTTGAGGGTTATCATGTCTTGCGTGGGTGCGTGCTCAGTTGTGTCCAACTCTTTGTGACCCCGTGGACTAAGAATACTGAAGTGGGTTTGCATTTCCTACTCCAGGGGATCCACCTGATCTAGGGATCAAACCCATACCTCCTGCATCTGTTTCAGTGGCAGGTGGATTCTTTCTCACTGAACCACCTGGGAAGCCCTGTCATGGCTTAGGGCTCCATTATGTTCATTATTTCTCCTGTACTGACTTTCCATTCATGCACAGGCAGAATGTTGGTGAGGCCCTACCTCCTCAAAGTGTGGTCTGAGGACCAGAAGTGATCTCATCTGGGAGCCTCCTAGAAATGTAGAACCTTTGGCTCTGCCCCAGACTTTCTGAATAAGCATTTACCTGTTAATAAGATCATTCTGTGATTTTTTTGCACATTCCAGTTTGAAAAATACTGCTCTAGGCCACACTTGTTTCTGTTTTGTCATTTACTATGGAATAGCTTGTAGAAAACGGCCTTCATATATTAGTTCTGCCTACTGCATTTAAAACATTTAAGCATACTTCAAAATATATTTAATTATGTCACTTTTATTGTGGCATGGTTAAAATGATGTTGTAAAAAAATGACAACTTTAAGAGAAAGAGAAAAATATGTATTTGGCACCAAGGGTAGGCTGTTTGTTGCAACTGAGAAACAAATTTGGCTAATCTTCAGGGAAACCAAGTGAAAAAGAATACACGTTTGATTGCATTGTCTCTACTGTTGGAATAAAGGAAGCATAACAATTTATCAGGAAAAATACAATTCTTTCCAGACAACTGACTTTGCAAGGTTCTTTACCATTCAGCTAGTCATATAAATGACCTTGGGTAGCATAGCAGATAATGCCTTTGATTATTTTCTAGCAGATCATCTATGGAAATATTCTTATAGATTTTTTTTATATTATGATTTTATGAAAGCCAAAGGCATGGTCTTCTGTTTTGACTGGGTGAAGGCAGTTTTGCAGAGGTTTAAGGTAATACAATCTGGATACTTATTTTTGTTATCTAAATCTGTTTTGCAAAAGAATTTAAGAAAACCACAGAGGGAGCAGGATAAATAAGAGCTCAGATGTGGAAAAGCTTGGGGTGTTCAAAGAACAGGAAATGGTCAAGTATACCTGGAGGATACATTTTTTTCTTTTAGACATGCTAAGAATTTTTGACCTTTAAAAATATTTAAAAGGGAGAATGAGCAGCGTAAGTATACTAAAGGATGCATTTGAGTTTGTCTTACATTTTCTTATATACTTGTAAGAAAATATTCTTGACTCTAGTCCATGGCTTAATTTCAAATAGGAAATAAAATATCTTGAGAGGAGAGTCTATATACCATTATGTAACTATGATATTTAGCTTTGCCAGTCAAAACCACATAGTGCCATGTGAAGGCCAGTAGTTCATTGAGTAGTCTGAACAAAATTAGACAGGTTTGTTGTGTTCAATATCATACAAAGAGGGTGAAACTGTAGCTTTTTTTTTTTTTTTTTTCAGTGCAATCAGACTTGACCCTAAATGCATATAAACTTGAAGGATTAAATAATGCTTTTTCCTAACCTGGGGGAAGAATTTTGAGTAGGATACTTTGCACAGAGTTCTCTTCCCTCTCTTTGAAAGTGTTTCTTTTGGATCAAACATAAAATAGGGGCCTGGATTTGTCAGAGTCGGGGAAATAGTTGATGATATAATCACTCATTCCCTTTCTTAGTTGCAAATGTTATTGAAATTACAGAGTCATCTGACCATGCTGAGGTCACTTCTTTTCCCATCTCTGCCATTCCCTGTGTCTGGTATAACATTTAGCAAAATTGGTAGCTGCTCTTGAGGCTTTCATTTGTTTCTCTGTGTTCCTCTGAAATATCACATGTTTCTGTGGAAGTGTGAACAATAGTACAGTTTTCCATATTGAATCAGATGTCCCCGTGATCCAAGCACACTTGGAAAAATCTTACTGCTTAGGATTCCATAACAACATAGCTTGCTTTGTGTCTAGCAGTCTGTGGCTAGACAGTTAAAGGGCCCCTGTCTCCTCTGCCCAGTAGTCCTGCCAGAGGACAGTGAGTACAGGGCTCTCTCTATGCACATGAGAAAACCCCTGGAGCAGATCCATCATGGAGGGCAGCAAGGTATGGGATGTTGCTTCGGTAGGCTGGATCAAATAGGTTAATGGAGAATCACCAGAGAAATTGCTGGAATTCACCAGGTGGCAAGAATACTGTCATTTTGAATCTTGAGCAAATGGCATGTGTTGAAGACAATGCTTTAGAAGCATGAAATTCTAAAAAGTCGTTGAGATAATGGTTTAGCCCCTTCGTGTTGACTTTATATTTAGACCTCTCAGGATGTGTTATAACTTAACAGTTTAATTTCAGATCAACACATAGCATTCCAGAAAGTTTGTACAATTCTGTTGCATAGAATTCCATAGCCTACATGCATGCTCAGTTGTGTCTAACTCTTTGCGACCCCATGGACTGTAGCCCACCAGGCTCCTCTGTCTATGGGATTATCCCAGCAAGAATACTGGAGTGGGTTGCCATTTCCTCTTCCAGGAAATCTTCCCAACCCAGAGGTCGAGCCCATATCTCCTGTGGCTCCTGCCTTGGCAGGTGGATTCTTCACCGTTGAGCCACCTGGGAATCACATAGCCGCCGCCACAATCACTTAAAAATATTAGAATATTTTCCTGTGATATTCCTTTATAGTCAAACCTTCCCCCTGAATCTTAACAACCACAGGTTTGTTTTCTATCCTTACAGTTTTGCTTTTTCTAGAAATACATATATATAAAGCATATGGTATATAGCCTTTGAATCTGGCTCTTTTCATTTCACATAATGCACTTCAGATTCATTCACGTTGCTGTGTGTATCCACAGTTTGTTCCATTTTAATGCTGAGTAGTATTTTATGGCATTGATCTATTGCTTTGTTGATTCACTGATAAACTGAAGTGCATCTGAGTTTTTTTCTAGTTTGGAGTGATTGTAAGAAAAGCTGCTATAAATATTTGCACAAGTTCTGTATGAACATGAGTTTTCATTTTTTCTGGGAGTGGAATCACTTGGTTGTATAGCAAGTATATGGTTAGCCTGATAAGAAACCACCAAACTGTTTTCCAGAGTGGTTACGTCATGTGGCACTGCCTTCAGCAGTTTATGAGAGTTTCAGTTGCTCTGTGTCCTCGTCTGTGGGCATTGTCAACTGTCTTCTACTTTAGCTGTTCTAATTGGTGTACAGTGGTATTTAATTTGCATCTCCCTCATGATTAATGATGTTAAGCCTCTTTTCTTGTACATCCTTATCATATATATATATATATATATATTTTTTTTTTTTTTCTTTCCAGGTACTTGTTCAAATCTTTTGCCCATTTTAAGAAAAGATTGTTTTATTATTGTTAAGCTTAGAGAGTTTTTGTGTATGCTAAATAGAAGTTTTTTGTCAAATATGTGATTTGCAAACATTTTCTTGCTATCTGGGGCTATCTTTACATTTTGTTAGTAGAGGCAGTCCCCGATTTACATTGGTTCAACTTTATAGTTTTTTGATGGTATGAAAGCATTACACATTCAGTGAAAGTTGCTCAGTGGTGGTGTCCAACTCTTTGCGACCCTATGGACTGTATGGTCCATGGAATTCTCCAGGCCAGAATACAGGAGTGGGTAGCTGTTCCCTTCTCCAGGGGATCTTCCCAACCCAGGGATCGAACCCAGGTCTCCCGCATTGTTGGCTGATTCTTTACCACTTGAGCCGCAAAGGAAGCCCTCATTTTACTTATAAGTGAGCAGTTATAGATGATCAAGGGCTCAGACTGTCCTCTAGCAGCTTCCTTTGCTTAAGCAGAAGGGAAAAAAGGAAAGGAACACTCTCATACAGAGGTGGATGTCACCAGAGTGAACCCTCCCATTCTGGATGTGAACCCCGCCATTCTGGTTGTGAGGCCGCTTGGAAATAGGAGCAAGCTCAAGGGGCTCAGAATGTTGGTTGGGACAGGACGCAGGTAGTTAACATCTAGGAGCAGAGTCAGGAAACCAGCATTCACGTCCTATCTACACTGTGCATTGACGGCAGAAGCCAGGGCAAGAAGCTTTACTCTGCCGACCCTTGCTTTGTTTATAAACGTGATATGTAGTACGATATGCTCTTGTGATGCAAGCCTCAGCTCCCAGGCAGCCATGGGGTCAGGAAGGCAAACAACTGATACACTTAAAACCATTCTGTATCCACACAGCCATTCGGTTTTTCACTTTCAGTAGATTATTCAATAAACTACATGAGACATTCAACACTTTATTTTAAATTAAGCTTTGGCTTAGACTGTTTTTCCCAACTGTAGGCTAATGTAAGTATTCTGAACACGTTTAAGGCAGGTTAGGCTCAGATGTGGTGTTTGGTAGGTTGTGCATATTAAATGCTTTTTTAGCTAACGCAGTATTTTCACCTTACCATGAGTTTGTCATGGTACGCATGCACCACACTTTGGTTAATCATTCATCCATTGAAAGTAATCTGGCTTGTTTCTGCATTTGAGCTATTATGTATAAAGCTGCTATGAACACTCATGTATAAGTTTTTATGTGAACATAAGTTTTTATTTCTCTGGCATACATGTCCAAGAGGGCAATTTCTGGGTTTTATCATGATTGCAATTTTAGTTTTAAAAGAAACTATCTAGGGCCACAGAATGGCTATACCAGTTTACATTTCCACCAGCAATATACGAGTGATACATTTTCCCCTCATGTTGACAGTTACATGGTGGTGTCACTATTTTGAAATTTTGGCCATTTTAACTGATGTGTAGTGCCCTCTCATTGTGGTTATAATTTGCATTTCTCGAGTGCCTAATAATCTTGAACATCTTTTCCTGTCTTGCCATGTGTATATCCTCTTTAGTGAAACAAATAGTATTCTTTTGTTAAATTTTACTTTCTGGTTGTTTATTGTTAGTATATAGAGATATAATTGATTTTTACATACTGACCTTATATCCTGTGACTTTGTTAACTCACTTATTCATTCTATGAGCTTTGTTGTGAATTTCATGGAGTTTTTTTTTTTTTTTTATGTAGACAATCATATCATCCGGTAATAGAGACAGTTTTCTTCCTTTCTAATCATCATGCCTTTTATTTCGTTTTCATGTTTTATTGCCTTGTTTAAGATTTCTAATATGATATTCATAATATGCGTTGAGAGTGGATAGTCTTGTCATTTCACTTTTAGGGGGACTTTTTTTGCACTTAAGTATAATATTAGCTATAGATTTTTTGCATACCCCCTTTATCACTTTGGGCACAATTTCTTCTATTTCTTGTTTACCAAGAAGCTTTTTTAAAAAATATCATAAATGGATGTTGAATTTTGTCATGTGACTTTAACTGCATCTATTGATATGTTCATATGACTTTTTCCCTCTTAACATTGATTGATTGTTGGATATTAAGTTGATCCTGCTTTCCCAGAGTGAATGCACTTGATTGTGGTATATTGTCCTTTTTATCCCTGGAGAAGAAATGGCGATTTGCTAGCATTTTGTTGATTTTACCTCTCTGTTAATGAGGAATATTTGTAGTTTTTGTTTTTTGTTTTTTTTTTTGGCCTGGCTTTGATAGTATTGTAATGGTGTAGCCTTATTCCTCGTCGATGTTCTGGAAGAAGACTGAGTAAATTTGCTATTACTTCCTCCTGAAATTTGTGATAGAATTTACAAGAGAAAATCACTGAGCCTGGAGTTTCCTTGGTTGAAAATTCAATTTGGTTGATTTTAAGACATAGGATTATTCAGGTTATTTCTTTTCTTTTGAGATGTGGTAGTTTATATCTTTCAGGGAATTGATTCATTTCATCTAATGTCAAGATTCTCTCCTTTTCTTTCATTGTCTTTAGGGTCTATAGTGATAACCAAAGTTCATTCCTGTCATTGGGAATCTGTATCTTTTTTCTTCATTAGTATGGCTAAGGACTTCTCAGTTTTGTTTTGTTTTTTTCAGAGGTCAGCTGTTGGTTTCATTGGCTTTGTCCTATTGTTTTTCTTTTTTTCAGTTTCATTGATTTCTGCATTTAAACTTTATTACTTTCTCCCTTCTGTTTGTATTGGGTTTAACTGGTTCTTCTTTTATTAGTTTTCTAATGTAGAAATAGGTTATTTATTAAATTGAGTTCTTTTTTCTTTTATAATATTTAATACTGCTTTAGTTTCATGTTACAAATTTTAATATACTTTATTTTCATTGTTGTTCATTTAAAAATATTTTAATATCTCCTTTGAAATTCAAAAAATTATTAAGACTTCATTTTTTTAGAGCAGTTTTAGGTTCACAGCAAAATTGAGGAAATGTAGGGAGGTTTCCTGTACACCCCTTGCCCTCACCAGAGTCTTTCTATTTTACAATGGGTTATTGAAACACGTGGTGTTTAATTTATACATTTTTGGCTATATCTCAGATATGTTTCTGTCATTTTCCTAGTTTAATTTCATTCTGATCAGAAATCATTTTCTGCATAAGTTCACTTCTTTTAAATTTGTTGTTTGTTTTTATGGCCTTGAGTATGGACTGTCATGTTAAATATTCCATGTACACTTGAATGTCAGTTACATTAAGTTAGTGAATAATGTTGATCGGGTCCCCTATATCTTGCTGATTTTCTGTCTGACTACTCTCTTATTAACTGAGAGAGGAACCTTGAAGTCTCTGAGTGTAATTGTGGGTTTGTCTACTTCTTGTTTCAGTTTTACTTCACATATTTTGGGGCATATATTTTGTTAAGTACATACACATTTAGGAATGCTGTATATCTTGATGAATTATTTGTTTCATGATTATAAATATTCTTCTTTTTCCTTGATAATTTTTCTTTGCTTTGCCTGATACTAACATAACTTTTCCAATTTTCTTTTGATAAATGTTGGATTGTATATTTTTTCATCCTTTTACTTTTTTATCTATAGTGACATATTTAAAGTGGATTGTTTTGATGACAACATAATTGAGTCTTATTTTTAAATTTAATTTGATAATCTGTATACTTTAGTAGATACCATGTACATTTAATTATTGAAATGGTTAGATTTAGATATGCCATTTATTATTTTCTTTTTCTGACCTTTTTTGTTGTTCCCTCATTCTCCATTTCCTGCCTTCTACTGGTTTATTTTTTAATATTCATTTTAACTTCACTATTGGCTATTTGGATCATCTCTTTGTATTATTATAGTTGCTGTTCTTTGGATTACTGAATACACAACTGACTTTACATATTCTAGAGTGAATAGTTTACCATTTCAATTAAAACATTCCAACCTTACTGCTTCACTCACCCCACTTAGTTGTCATATTAAGTACACCCACATAACTTGAGAAATCCAGACAGTGTTATAAGTTTTGCTCTCAAGTCAAACGTTTTAAATAACTTGGTTGAGTAAAGTAGTCTATTTATTGACCCAGATATTTACCATTTCTGTTGTTCTTCTTTAAGCCCTTGTGTCCACATTTCCGTCTGATATCATTTCCTGTAAGCCTGAGAATTTTTTTTTTAGTATTTCCTTAATATTGGTTCCACTGGGAACAAATTATATATTTTGGTTTTCCTTAATCAGAGAGTTCCTCCTAATTTTGTTTTCAGTCCTGAAAGATATTTTCACTGCATATAAAATTCTGTTTAATCTTTTATCACTTGAAAGATGTTGTTCCACTGTCATCTGGCTCCTGTGACTTCTGATGTGAAGTCTACAGTCATCCCAACCATTGCTCCCTTGAATGTATTGTGTTATTTTCTGCTGGCTTGCTTGAAGTTTTTTCCCTTTGTCTTTAATTTTCAACAGTTTGATTATGATGTGTCTGGCCATGTTTTTATGAGTTTACCCTATTAGGAATTTGGTAAAGAGCCTCTTGATGAAAGTGAAAGAGGAAAGTGAAAAAGTTGGTTTAAAGCTCAACACTCAGAAAACGAAGATCATGACATCTGGTCCCATCACTTCATGGGAAATAGATGGGGAAACAGTGGAAACAATGGCTGACTTTCTTTTTTTGGGCTCCAAAATCATTGCAGATGATTGCAGCCATGAAATTAAAAGACGCTTACTCCTTGGAAGGAAAGTTATGATCAACCTAGACAGCATATTCAAAAACAGAGACATTACTTTGCCAACAAAGGTCTGTCTAGTCAAGGCTATGGTTTTTCCAGTAGTCATGTATGGATGTGAGAGTTGGACTATAAAGAAAGCTGAGAGCCAAAGAATTGATGCTTTTGAACTGTGGTGTTGGAAAAGACTCTTGAGAGTCCCTTGGACTGCAAGGAGATCCAACCAGTCCTTTCTAAAGGAGACCAGTCCTGGGTGTTCATTGGAAGGACTGATGTTGAAACTGAAACTCCAATACTTTGGCCACCTGATGCGAAGAATTGACTCATTGGAAAAGACTCTGATGCTGCGAAAGATTGAGGGCAGGAGGAGAAGGGCACGACAGAGGATGAGATGGTTGGATGGCATCACTGATTCAGTGGACATGGGTTTGGTGAACTCCGGGAGTTGGTGATGAACAGGGAGGCCTGGCGTGCTGTGGTTCATGGGGTCGCAGAGAGTCAGACAGGACTGAGCGACTGAACTGAACTGAACCTCTTAAATCTATGATCTTTAACACAGTTTGAAAAATTTTCAATCATTATTTCTTCAAGTATTCTTTCTGCATCCATCTGTCTCTTTTATCTCTTCTTCTCAGACTCCATTGATAGGAAGATCATACCTTTTGATTATTGTCCCACAAGTTTCTGAGGACTTGGGATTTTTTTTCGTCTAGTCTTTTTTTTCCTCTCTGTTCTTTAGGTTCTGTGATTTCTATTGATTTATCTCCTAATTCAGTGACTATTTCCTTTGTTATCTACATTCTGCTATTAAAAACATCCAGTGAGTTTTAAAATTTCAACTTTTGTCTCTTTCAGCTCTAAAATTTCTGCTTTTCTTCATAGCTTCTGCTTCTCAATTAAGTATCTCTCTCTTTTATCCTTTTAAACAATGTTCACCTTTACCTTATTCAGGATTGTTGAAGAGCTGCTCTAAAGTCCTTGTGTAATAATTCCAACATCTCTGCCAACCTGGAATAAGTATTTGTTGTCTTTTTCCTTGAATATTGATCAGATTAATGTCCTTTGGAAAATGGTTTTCTGTTTGATTGTTTAGGAGGCAATCAATCAATTTAGGTGCAAAGTTCATATTCTGTCTCATAGTGGTTCTGATGTCAGCTGTAATTTCAAATACTCTGCCAGGATTTTTGGATCTTACTGGAGCTTATACCACTCAGGAGTTAGTCGAGAACTAGTGTAATCGTTTCTATGGTAGTTTATGTCTTGACACCTCTGCTGAGCCTCTTGAGGTTTGTTCTGGTCAGGTCCAGGACTTATGTTAGTCCATAACACAGACTTAGGAATTGCTTCTTTTCATGTGTCTTCTCTCCATGATTTCTCCCATGCTCTAAAACTCTCACATACTCTTTTTCTTGGTTCCTCCAGTCAGCAGGATGGAGGCCTCTCAGAATTTTAGCCTCCCATGCCGTTGTGCAGCCTACACAATTGGAGCTTTCTTGTGGACAAGCAGCAGGAGAACCCTTTGTAAGGTCTTTTCCCAGTTCCTCTGGCTGGAAAGATGGGCTTTTCTTGGGGTTTTCAGGTACCTGTGCTGTTGCCAGTGAAGCTCTTTATCTGGGGCTTGGCTTCATAGCAAAGCTGAGAGTGAAATAAAAGGTGAAAAAAAAAATTCAAAGTCTCCAGCACACAAGAGTCATTTCCCCAGTCCTCTGGCTGGGAAAAAGGCAATTCTCCTGGAGTTCTGGGTGTTTGTGCTTGCTGCATAATTCCAGGATTCAACTTACCCTCAAGTCAATTCTAGGTGAGAAAGGACAGTAAAGCTCCATGAACCTCACACATTACGGGTCTTTGTTTAAGTTTTTCTCTAACTCCTGATACACCTAATATGTGTACTTTTCAAAGTCTTCAGGTAGTTGGTTTTTGTATTTTGTTAGGAGCTTTAGTTATAGTCAGTGGGAATGTTGGGCTGCAATCAGCTTTCTTCATCTTGGCTGACAGCAAAAACACCTTATATATCATTTTATTACCTGTTTTCCACCTAGAATATTTTGTAAATAATTCCATGTCAGCATACGTTCTTCCATAACATGATTTTTAATGACTGCATATTCCTTCCTATGGGAGTTTATATTATTGATTGTCTTAGTGAATATATGGATAGATAAATCTTTACATACATCTGTGATTATTTTCTTAGGATAAATTCTTAGAGGCAGAATTGATATACAAAGTCCTTAAAAGAGTATCTTAACTTTAGGTCAATCAATTTATAGTCTCTCCAATATTTAGAGTATTTATTTCTCTATTAATGCTCACATATTTTCTATGAATAGAAAGATAATGCCAGTGATCACTGGAGGTACTTCAGCCCCCCAGTTTCCTGTCCAGGAGATGCTCTGCAAATACTTCATCACATTATCTCATAAATATAAGTGATTAGTTGTCTTTGACTGTTTATAAAACCCAGTGGTATTATACATGTTTAGTATGGGCTTATAAATGCTTAAGGCAAATATAAATCTTTAAGTGCCTAAAGATTCCATCTTAATTAGGATGGAATTGACATGGCTGAAGTGAGCAATATAGCTTTCTATACACTGTAATCATGGGTTTGCTTGTGCATTCCATTCATCTTGCATTGAAATTGTAATTTAGCTGAGTCATGAATGATTTATTAGATTCAGATTGAAAAGTCAACATTAAGAGTCGAGGAAAGTGTGTTTGCTGTAGCATTACCTATCTTTTTCTTTGTAATTACACTTACACAATGTTGCTATTTCTGAAAAGGCATATAAACATTTCTGTCCCACTCTTGCAACCCCAGGGACTGTGTAGCTCATGAGGCTCCTCTGTCCATGGAAGAGTAGGTTGCCATTCTCTTCTCCAGGGCATCTTCTTGACCCAGGGATCAAACTCAGGTCTCCAGCATTGTAGGAGATTCTTTGCCATCTGAGCCGCAGGGAAGCCCTACATGAACATTAAGAATTCATATAGAATGGGAAAATATCCTCTTCTGGAATATTAAAGCATTGTTCTATACCAGAATAGATAACTTCTGTATCAGCCCAGGCCCTACAGAGAAAAGAGATGGGATGCTTAAAGTGAGAAATTTAAGTGAATTTAGGGAAGGAATGATTTACAAGGGTGGACAGGGTATAGCGAAGTCACACGAAACAGCACAAAACTTGTGGCCTAGTAATAAGGGTAGGTTACCACTGCAAGGCCTGAGCAGAGCCTTTGTTTCTCATCTAGCCTGCAAAACAGAACAAATATCCCAAGGTTCTTTTTCTTTCTCTGTCGGATTTTCTGCCAGTACTCTTTGTCGGTTAAACACTGCAGGAAATCAAAGGGTAAGAAAGCCTCTTGATGCAGTGCACAGCTATCTACCAGGGTGCATATAGGAAAAATTATGGAGTTTAAATCCCCTACCACAAGTGCATTCAGATGTCTCTGGTTAATTTGTAACCTTTTGTATTTAATGAAGGAAAATTTTTGTCTCAGAAGGTATTAATTTATAGTTGAATATAGAAAATGATCATTCTTGACATATGAAATTTCTTAGCAAAATACACTATACATTTACTGGAGTATATGCAACATATTATACCTATTAAATAGAGGTGTTATAGCATAAGAGATGAATGCTTGTGTTTAGAAGTCAGATTGAATTTGAATCCCAACCTTTTCATCTGCCAGTTATCTGACTCTGGGTAAATTTATCCCATCTCTAAGGCCTAATGTTGTCATTGCTGTTGGTTTTAATTTATTAAATGGGAATGATAATAGTATCCATCACATAGAGTTGTGAGTATTAAATCTATTAATGTTTGTTAATTGCACAACCCAATGCCTGGCACGTATCAGTTAGTTAATAAATGTTATCTTCTTGTTGTTCAGTCACTAAGTTGTGTCTGATTCCTTGGGACCCCAAGGACTGCAGCACATCAGGCTCCCTTGTTCTTCACCAGCTCCCAGAGTTTGCTCAAATTCATGTCAGTTGAGTCAGTGATGCTATCTAACCACCTCATCCTCTGCCGCCCCCTTCTCTTTTTTGCCTTCAGTCTTTCCCAGGATCAGGGTCTTTTCCAGTGAGTCAGCTCATTGCATCAGGTGGTCAAAGTGTTGGAGCTTCAGCTTCAGCAACAGTCCTTCCAATGAATATTCAGAGTTGATTTCCTTTAGGATTGATTGGTTTGATCTGCTTGCAGTCCAAAGGGACTCTTAAGAGCCTTCTCCAGTACCACAGTTCAAAGGCATCCATTTTTCAGTGCTCAGCCTTCTTTATGGTCCAACTCTCACACCTGTACATGACTTCTGGGAAAACAATAATTTTGACTATATGGACCTTTGTCAGCAAAGTGATGTCTTTGGTTTTTAATATGCTGTCTAGGTTTGTCATAGCTTTCCTTCCAAGGAGCAAGTGTCTTTTAGTTTCATCACTGCAGTCCAAAATTCCACAGTGATTTTGGAGCCCAAGAAAATAAAATCTGTCACTAATTGTTTAATTTAGCATTTGGAAAGAATAGAGAATTCAGTGATTAAGTGCACAGGCTCTCGAGTAAAATCTCCTGGGTCAGCAGCCTAGTCCTGCCTCTGAGTCTTTCCTTGGGGTAGCCACGTTTGGTGACCTCATTTCTTCATTTCTTCATTATATATTTATGTATCTATAATGAAACTTCATAATAATATAAAAAATTTAGAATTAACAGTCAGCCTGGTTTCACAATCTGAAAGGGTAAGTCCCATGAAAGCTAGTGAAATTATCTCCAAATATGTAATCAATAGCCCTCCATATCTGCTGGTGTAAAACCTGAGATGATAGTACTGGAGCTGTTTTCCTGTTTCTGATTCAGGGATAAAACTGTCTGGAAAGACTTCTCTTCTTTTATTCATTTTTTCTATTTTATTTTTAATTAACATACACTAAATTTGATTTTTTGTGTATATAGTTCTATTTTAACACGTGCATGGATTTGTGTAACTGCCACTGTGATCAAGATACAGAACACTTCCATCGTCCCATAAACTCCATCATGCTATTTATTTGAAGTCCCCCAATTCCTAACCACTGTTCCCTTCTCCATCACTATATTTTTACCCTTTCAAAAATGTCATAGAAATGGAAGCATACAGTTTGTAATGTTTTGAGGTCACCTGGGAAGGACTTCTTTGTTCCAGTGGTGTGGATCTGAAGGGTGGCCAAAGTGATGCCTAACTGGTGCCTGTAAAACCCAGAAAATAAGTAGGCAAGAAGCAAGTAGGAAAAAGACTAACAGAAGTGCATTGCATCCTGGGAAATTCATATACACAAACCAAGTGCTGTAGGTAGTAGTGTACTCTTGGATTTATAGTTTCTTTTTCATGAACTCCATTACTTCAGAGTGATAGAGAACCAACCCATGAGTGCAGCAAAATGCCTTCTCAGTGGGCAAATGCTCACTACTTGGAAGGCTTACAAAATACTACTGAATTGAGCTAAAATTATACATATACATTATTCAGTTCAGTTCAGTCGTTCAGTCATGTCCAACTCTTTGCGACCACATGGACTGCAGCACACCAGGCTTCCCGGTCCATCACCAACTCCCGGAGCTTACTCAACCTCATATCCATCGAGTCAGTGATGCCATCCAACTATCTCATCTGTCGTCCCCTTCTCCTCCCACCTTCAATCTTTCCCAGCATCAGGGTCTTTTCTGATGAATCAGTTCTTCACATCAGGTGGCCAAAGAATTGGAGTTTCAGCTTCAGCATCAGTCCTTCCAGTGAATATTCAGGACTGATTTCCTTTAGGATTGACTGGTTGGAACAATACAATAATAATTATAGATTGTATTTGACCATAATTCTGGGACTAGAGGAGCACTGAAGAAAAAGAGTGACCCTCAGATTAATCTACATATACTATCTGTTGGAAAAATATTAGTCTTAGATAAATCTTTTTGTTGTTGTTCCAAGCTGAGTAAATAGAGAAGCAACTTATATACAACCCTTGAAAATTATTTCATAATATGGGAAACTGGAGAAGGCAATGGCAACCCACTCCAGAGCCTGGTGGGCTGCCGTCTCTGGGGTCTCACAGAGTCGGACACGACTGAAGCGACTTAGCAGCAACATGGGAAACAGAAGTGAAAGTGAAAGTCACTCAGTCTTTGCCACCCCATGGACCCCTTTGAAATTCTCCAGGCCAGAATACTGGAGTGAGTACCCTTTCCCTTCTCCAGGGGATCTTCGTGACCCAGAAATCGAACCAGGGTCTCCTGCATTGCAGGCAGATTCTTTACTAACTGAGCTACAAGGGGAACAGAATATCATCCTAAAAACTCACAAGAGGAGCATGCTAATAAGGTTTTTTTACGCTAGGAAGCCAAAAATGTGGTTAATAGAAAACTGTTCAAAATCCTCAGGCTCATTAGAATGAGTAGTATCCAAGAAACAGAGTACAAGATCGAAAGTTGAGAATGGAGAAATGAAAAGACAACAGACATGAAAAGGAAGGTGGTGACAGAACATTAATTGCAAGACTCTAAAAATGCAGTGGCAAAATTAGATTTACAGTGGGGCCAGTAACAACTAAAATTGATATTGTGGAAAATCAGATCAGTGTGGTGGAGAACAAGCTAAAGAAATTCAGAATTCAAAAGAAAAAGGAAAAGGGACTAAAATAATGAAAATGAGGCTATAAGGTAGAAAGAATGGAAATTCAATAACAATTATTACTCCTGAAAAATAAACCACAGCAATTGGGACAGAAATAATAAAAATAGAAAAAAAAATTCCCAGAGCTGAGAGAAAAAAGGTCTGAGTATATGGATTGAAATGTTCATATTTCTCAAGCAAAAGAAATAAGAAATGACACACACCTGGATTTATCCTGGCAAAGTTTATGATTTAAGATAGTTATTAACTATCATGTAAGTCTCCATGTGTGAAAAACAAAATAAAATATAAAGAGTACTTTTAACAAATTACCTGCTGTGGAGCAAATATTACGATACTCTGAGTCATCTAAATTTAGACTGCAGATTAAAGAAAGTAACAGAAACACCTACAGAATTTTGAGGAGAAAATGATGTGATGTAAAATTTCATGTTCAACCAAGTTATCTTTTCAAGTTCTGGCAATTGACATATATTATCAGTTATATCAGATTTCATAAAATCCTACCCCTGTTTACCTCTTCTTGTTTTTTAAATTCTATTCATTGCTGCCTTTTCACAGAACAAGCTGAGAGAGGAATTAAAAATGTAAAATTCAGGAATGAATAGGCACAGTATAAAATTTGTCCTTGAAAATAATGAATTATAAAGTCTAAAAAATTTGTTAGGTTTTCTAAAGTAGCAAGGAGTAGTGGAATAGTTAAAAGCTAAAATGTCACTAAGAGAGACTTTTGGCCAGTAATCTAGCCTGAGTTAATGAAGTCTGAATTATATATTTTCCTTTTTTTAATATAAATTTATTTATTTTAATTGGAGGCTAATTACTTTACAGTATTATATTGGTTTTGCCATACACCAACATGAATCTGCCACAGGTGTACACGTGTTCCCCATCCTGAACCCCCCTCCCACCTCCCTCCCCATACCATCCCTCTGGGTCATCCCAGTGCACCAGCCGCAAGCATCCTGTATCCTGCATCGAACCTGGACTGGCGATTCATCTCTTATATGATATTATACATGTTTCAATGCCGTTCCCCCAAATCATCCCACCCTCGCCCTCTCCCACAGAGTCAAAAGACTGTTCTATACATCTGTGTCTCTTTTGCTGTCTGTCATACAGGGTTATCGTTACCATCTTTCTAAATTCCATATATATGCGTTAGTATACTGTATTGGTGTTTTTCTTTCTGGCTTACTTCACTCTGTATAATAGGCTCCAGTTTCATCCACCTCATTAGAACTGATTCAAACGAATTCTTTTTAATGGCAGGAGCTAATTACAATTTGTATATACTTATTACAGTAGTCTCTCTGCTTGGAAGTATTTGTCCAGATTAGTTCTTGACACTCTAATCAAGAAAATAGCATTAGAGGGACTTCCTTGGTGGTACCGGTTAGGACTTCACCTTCCAGTGCGTGGGGTGCACGTTTGAACGTGGTCAGGGAGCTTGATGTGGACCATTTTAAAATCTTTACTGAATTATTTTACAGTATTGCTTCTGTTTTATGTTTTGGTGTTTTGACCATGAAGCATGTGGAATCTTAGCTTCCTGACCAGGGTTCGAACTTTAATAAGTATATCCAAATTGTAATTAGCTCCTGAAAGTGCTAAACTGAGCAGTGTTGGTTTTGCTGCTTCCATTGCAGTTTATGTGAATGAATGTAAGTTGATATACCTAAACTGGCTGAATCACCTTTTCTAAACCTTTAGAATGCTTTCATCATTGGTCAGTTTCAAAGGTAAATAAGTATAGTCTTATTTAGGCCAGTCTAAAATGAGAGACGTCTGTTGCTCCTCTCTTTACTCTTAAATTCTGATTTCAAATGAATTAAAAAACAAACCAAAAAAGAAGATCCTTGTATTGTCACGGTAAGTAAAACTTAATCTTGAAACCTCACTGTATAAATTTCCTTGGTCTAAGATTTTACCTATGCGCATACCACCACAGTGCTATAAATACTATATAATGGTCAACAAATACTATATAATAATAATTGTTTGGAAGTTTTCTTAATGACTTCCCTGTCTTCAAAAAGTAACTTTAAAAGAGAGTAGCCTTCTATTTAGACATGGTCTCTATCAAATATAAGTTAGAAATTAATAGGAGTTTATTACATGCGTGCGTGTGTGCTCAGGCATGTCCGATTCTTTGCAACCCCATGGACTGCAGCTTGCCAGGCTCTTCTGTCCATAGGATTTTCCCAGGCAAGAATACTGGAGTGGGTTGCCATTTCCTTCTCCAGGGAATTTTCTCCATCCAGGAATTGAATTCACGTCTCCTGCATGGGCAAGCAGATTCTTTACCACCATGTCACCTGAAAAGCCCTATATCATAGATACTATATAACACAGTTACAGTTGCTTCATTCCTACTTTACATTTTTACTGAAGGGCAACCTAGAATTATCATTTTAAATGAATTTTTCCTTCTAATATTTAAAATTTCTTCATACATTAAAGAAGTTAAACTCTTGACTGTAATAAAGACATCTGAGCCAATTTCTGTTTGCCACAGGGAGCCATTTATGATGTGACCTCATTTGATATTTTAAAAATTGCCATCAATGACCTTAGACATAAATAGAAAGGGGAGCAACACTTTCCCAAAGATCTAAATTATAAAGGAAAGTGAGACTTCTTTTTCCAAGGGAATGCCTCTCAGAAGTAACATCCCTTGCTTTTTGCTGAACTTGGGATTGCTCTGTTACTTTGCAGTAGGATAATTTCTCAGAGACATTCTGCTGTAGCATCTTTTCCAGTCCTTACGCCCCTCTCCTTTCCTCATTTTTTAGCATAGATTCTGTGGTCCAACCTTGTAATCACACCCTTGTAAACCATCAGCTACTATATCCTTTTTTGCCTTCAGTCTTGTTCGCTTAGAAAATCTGTAATTCTGAATAAACTCAACCACCTACTTACTCATTCTTGGCCCTGAGCAGTTGAGCCCGATTAAAGTAACTCACGGAAGCATGCTGTTTGGCCTTCCTTCGGATGTGTGACCACAGATATCCTGTGGGCTCTCAGTACTGCCTAACAATGCATTTCCCTCATCATTTGACTCTCCTGCTCTCACAGGACCTCTTTCCCCTGTGTCCTTTTGTCTTCAGATCTTGAGCACCCTTTCTCTGATCCCCTCACTCAGAGAAGTCTTCATACTGGCCAAAGAGCATGGCGAACTTACTGTTTGTTTCAGTTAGGAAACCAAAGCAACCAGAAGAAACCTCTTCATTCTTCCCCCATCAACCCACCTTCATGTGAACCGTACTCTGTGTTCCCTCCTGTTAGGGTGGATGACCTGCCCGGACTTCTAAGAACAGCTCTTCCATGTGTGTCCTGGACTCCAAAACTTCTTGCCTACTTGAGCATTCCATTACTGAAATCATTTCCTCTCCTTCCTGTTTTATTCAATTTTCCATTTCAGCTTCTTCATTTCCATCAATCTACAAACATTTGCTATCTCTTATCATAAACAAAACAAATAAAATATATCTCAGTCTTTAATCTTTTATGCTACCCTGTGTCTCTTGTTCCATTTCCAGCAAAACCCTTTGAAAGAACTGTCTGTGCTTCCAGTTTCCTCTTCCTCTTCGCCATTGTCTCTTATACAAGTAAGGTCACCAGGGACCACCTCATTGACAAATACAGTAGCAATAATAATTTTAAGTCTTCAGTTAACTTAAACTCTCAACAACATTTGTTCCAGCCAGTCACTTTCTCTTTCTGGAGACAATTTCTTAACACTCGGTTGCTGGGAAAGTACATTCTCCTGGCCTTCCACCTTCATTTCTGACTCTTTCTTCTCAGTCTTCCTTTCCTAACTCTCTTTCTCTTCTTAAACTTTCAATTTCAGATGCCACAGAAATCAGCCCTAGATTCTCTTTTGTGTCTAGTCCGTATTCATTCCCTGGGGGAACTCATCTAATATCATGACTTTACATACATTCTATTGATGATTTTCCAGATTTATATTTTGAGCCCCAGTCTCTTCTGAGCACCTTATTCTTATATCCAACTGCCTGATTTGTGTCTCTGCTTAGAGGATTAATACACATTTCAAACTATGTTCAAAAAAGATTACTGGTTTCACCTTCCAAACCTGTGTTCACCTCATTGTTCTCCATTTCAATAATTATTACCATCCCCCAGGACTGCAGTGTTGTAAAAACCCAGGTTACATTGTTCTTGTGAATTAAGTGAATTTTTATTTGTGTCTTCTGTGTGTTTTCCCCAATGGGCATCTTGTTTATAATGGGCTTAAAATGGTAAACAATTGAGCATCAGGACCTAGCTCTTGAAATTTTCAACCTACTGCAGATGGTGATTGCAGCTATGAAATTAAAAGACGCTTACTCCTTGGAAGAAAAGTTATGACCAACCTCAACAGCATATTAAAAAGCAGAGACATTACTTTGTCAACAAAGGTCCATCTAGTCAAGGCTATGGTTTTTCCAGTGTTCTCGTATGGATGTGAGAGTTGGACTATAAAGAAAGCTGAGTGCCGAAGAATTGATGCTTTTGAACTATGGTGTTGGAGAAGACACTTGAGAGTCCCTTGGACTGCAAGGAGATCCAACTAGTCCATCCTAAAGGAGATCACTCCTGAGTGTTCATTGGAAGGACTGATGTTGAAGCTGAAACTCCAATACTTGGGCCCCCTGATGCAAAGAGCTGACTCATTTGAAAAGACCCTGATGCTGGGAAAGATCGAGGGCTGAAGGAGAAGGGGACGGCAGAGGATCAGATGGTTGGATGACATCACCAACTCAATGGACATGTTTGAGTGAACTCTGGGAGTTGGTGATGGACAGGGGGGCCTGGTGTGCTGCGGTTCATGGGGTTGCAAAGTCAGACACGACTGAGTAACTGAACTGAACTGAACTGAACTGAACCGAGCAGCTACTATACTAATAATATGATGAAAATTGTGAACTAATGTAACTTGGTTGGAGAAATTGCTGTAAATCAGGGAATAATCTTCATACTGGCCAAAGCACACACATAATGCCAAAAAATCTTTAACCAGTTTTAGGTCTTGGAGATTTTTTAGCAAAGGGTTTTAGATTTTTTTTTTTTTTAAAAAAAGAATCAGTTTTTAACCTAGTTCTTAGGGAAGTAGCAAATATTATAAAAATTAAGGTAACTGTAAATGGAAAATAACCTTTAAGAATTGTGTAAAATTTTAATAAAATAATGGGTAAAGAACCTGAATAGACATTTCTTAAAAGAAGACATACAAATAACCCAGTTATATGAAAAGGTTCAGTTCAGTTCAGTTCAGTTGCTCAGTCGTGTCTGACTCTTTGCAACCCCATGGACTGCAGCACTCCAGGCCTCCCTGTCCATCACCAATGCCTGGAGTTTGCTCAAACTCATGTCCATTGAGTCAGTGATGCCATCCAACCATCTTATCCTCTGTCATCCCCCTTCTCCTCCCGCCTTCAATCTTTCCCAGCATCAGGATCTTTTCAAATGAGTCACTTCTCATCAGGTTCAGAACATCACTAATCATAAGGGAAATGCAAATCAAAACCACAATGAACTATCACCTCCCACCTGTTAGGATGGGTATTGTTAAAAAGACAAGCAATGACAAGCATTGGCAAGGATGTGGAGGAAAAGGAGTGCTTGGACACTGTTGGTGAGAATGTCAATTCATGTAGCCATAGTAGAAAACATTATGGAGGTTTCTAAAAGATTAAAAATAGAACTGCCATTCGTCCATGGTAAGTTGTTTCAGTTGTGTCCGACTCTTTGTGACCCTACAGACTATAGCCTGCCAGGCTCCTCTGTCGGTGAGATTCTCCAGGCCAGAATACTGGGGTGGGTTGCCATGCCCTTCCCCAGGGGATCTTCCTGACCCAGGGATTGAACCCAGGTCTCCTGTACTGCAGGCAGATTCTTTACTGTCTGAGTTACCCATATGACTCAGCAGTTACACTCCTGGATATATGTCCAAAGGAAATGAATTCACTATCTTGAAGAGATGCCTGCATGTCCATGTTCATTGCAGCATTATTCACAGTTGTCAAGATATGAACACAACCTAAATGTCTGTCATTTTATGACCAAATAAATAAAATGAGATACATAGAGAACATTATTCATCCTTAAAAAAGAAGAAAATCCTGCCATTGGCAGCAACTGGAATGAACCTAGAGAAAACTTTGCAAAGTGAAATAAACCAGACACAGAAAGACAAATACTTAATGATCTCACTAATATGGGAAATCCAAAATAGTCAAGGAAACAGAGACTAGAGTGGTGCTTTCCAGGAACTGGGTGAAGGGGACAATAGGGAGATTATTAAAGGATGAAAAGTTTCAGTTATGCAAGATGAATAAGTTCTGGAGCAGTATTATATTGTACACCTGAAATTTTCTAAGAAGGTAGATCTTGAGCACATTGAAAGAAAGAGAAAGGAAGGAAGAAAAGGAGGCAGGGAAAGAAAATGTGAAGTGATGGATATGTTAATTAGCTTGTTTGTGGTAATCATTTCACAGTGTATACGTGTAACAAAATATAAGTGATAAATCTTAAATATATACAGTTTTGTCAATTGTACTTCAATAAAGCTGAAAAAAATCAATTTTTACCTAGTGTTTAGAGAAATAACCATAAATCATTTTTTTGATTTGACCAAAGATGGCCATGGTTGTTTTTGACTAAAAAGAGGTAAATATTATGTAGAAAATCTGAAAAAACAGACCAAAAAAAATCCTGAAACTAATAAGTGTTATAGCAAGATTACAGGATATACTCACTTTCCTGTATACTAGCAATAAACAGATGGAATTTGAAATTTAAAAATGCCATTTACATTGGGATGCCCCAAAATGGAATACTTAGGTATAAATCTAAACCAATATGTACAGGATCTATATGAGAAAAACTAGAGAATTATGATAAAACCAAAGAAGAACTGAATAAATGGAGAGAGAGTCTATCTTCATGGATAGGAAGACTCAAGTTGTTCCTCCCAATTTGAATCAATGCAATTCTAATAAAAATTCCCAGAAAGTTAGTTTGTGGATATCAAAACACTGATTCTGACCAAAGACCCAGAAAACCAACAGAAAACTGAAGAAGACCAAATTTGGAGGACTGACTCTACCTGACTTCAAGATTTGTAAAGCTATAGTAATTAAGACAGTGTGGCATTGGTGAAAGAATATATGAGTAAATCAGTGGAACAAAATAGAGGGTCCAGAAATAAACCCAGACAAACGCAGACTACTGATCTTTGATGTGAAGAAACAAAGGCTATACAATGGAGTAAAGATAGTCTTTCCTGGAAAAACTGGATGCCTACATGTAAAACAATGAATCCAGACATAGACCTTACACTCTACAAAACTTAGCTCAAAATGGATCACAGGCCTAAAGGTAAAACACCAGGCTATAAAACTTAGAAGACAACATAGGAGAAAACCTAAATGACCTTGGGTATGGTGATGACAGTTTAGATACAACACTAAAGGCATGATCCATAAAAGAAATAATTGATAAGATGGACTGTATTAAAATTAAAAATGTCTGCTTTGCAAAATAAGCTGAGAAGACTAGCCACAGAATGGGAAAAAGTATTCGCAAATAAAAGGGACCAACAAGGGATTAGTCTCCAAAACAGACAAACAGCTCATGCCAATCACTGTCAAAAAAAAAAAAAAAAAAAACCCAATCAAAAAATGGGCAAAATATCTGAATAGACATTTTTCCAAAGAAAACATAAGTTCAGCTCAGTTCAATCATTTAGTCATGTCTGACTCTTTGGCGACCCCATGGACTGCAGCATGCCAGGCCTCCCTGTTCATCACCAACTCCTGGAATTTACTCAGACTCATGCCCATCGAGTCAATGATACCACCCAACCATCTCATCCTCTGCTGTCCTGTTCTCCTCCCACCTTCAGTGTTTCCCAGCATCAGGGTCTTTTCAAATGAGTCAGCTCTTTGCATCAGGTAGCCAAAGTAAGTTCCAGCTTGAGCATCAGTCCTTCCAATGGCTATTCAGGACTGATTTCCTTTAGGATGGACGGATTGGATCTCCTCGCTGTCCAAGGGACTCTCAAGAGTCGTCACCAACACCACAGTTCAAAAGCATCAATTCTTCAGTGCTCACCTTTCCTTATAGTCCAACTCTCACATCCATACGTGACTATTGGAAAAGCCATAGCTTTGACTAGATGGACCTTTGTTGGACAAGTAATGTCTCTGCTTTTTAATATGCTGTCTAGGTTGGTCATAACTTTTCTTTCCAGGAACAAACATCTTTTAATTTCATGGCTACAGTCATCATCTGCAGTGATTTTGAAGCCCCCCAAATAAAGTCTATGACTGTTTCCACTGGTTCCCCATCTATTTGCCATGAAGTGATGGAACCAGATGCCATGATCTTCATTTTCTTAAAGCTGAGTTTTAAGCCAACTTTTTCACTCTCTTCTTTCACTTTCATCAAGAGGTTCTTTAGTTCTTCTTCGCCTTCAGCCATAAGGGTGATGTCATCTGGGTGTCTGAGGTTCTTGATATTTCTCCCGGCCATCTTGTGCTTCATCCAGCCCAGCATTTTTCATGATGAGCTCTGCATATAAGTTAAATAAGCAGAGTGACAATATACAGCCTTGACATACTCCTTTCTCAATTTGAAACCAGGCTGTTGTTCCATGTCCAGTTCTAACTATTGCTTCTTGACCTGTATATAGATTTCTCAAGAGGCAGGTCAGGTGGCCTGGTATTCCCAATCTCTTTCAGAATTTCCCACCGTTTGTTGTGATCCACACAGTCAACGGCTTTGGCATAGTCAATAAAGCAGAAGTAGATGTTTTTCTGGAACTCTCTTGCTTTTTTGTTAATCCAACAGATGTTGGCAATTTGATCTCTGGTTCCTCTGCCTTTTCTAAATCCAGCTTGAATTCTGGAAGTTCATTGTTCACGTACTGTTGAAGCCTGTCTTGGAGAATTTTGAGCATTACTTTGCTAACGTGTGACATAAGTACAATTGTGCAGTAGTTTGAGCATTCTTTGGTATTGCCTTTCTTTGGGATTGGAATGAAAACTGACCTTTTCCCGTCCTGTGGCCACTGCTGAGTTTTCCAAATTTGCTGGCATATTCAGTGCAGCACTTCCACAGCATCATCTTTTAGGATTTGAAATAGCTCAACTGGAATTCCATCGCCTCCACTAGCTGTTTTTCTAGTGATGCTTCCTAAGGCCCACTGGACTTTGCATTCCAGTATGTCTGGCTCTAAATGAGTCATCATACCATCGTGTTTTTCTGGGTCGTGAATATCTTTTTTATATAGTTTTTCTCTGTATTCTTACCACCTCTTCTTAATATCTTTGGCTCTGTTACATCCATTCCATTTCTGTCCTTTATTGAGCCCATCTTTGCATGAAATGTTCTCTTGGTATCTCTAATTTTCTCGAAGAGATCTCTAGTCTTTCCCATTCCATTGTTTTCCTCTATTTCTTTGCACTGATCACTGAGGAAGGCTTTCTTATCTTTCCTTGCTATTCTTTGGAACTCTGCATTCAAATGGGTATATTTTTCCTTTTTTCCTTTGCTTTTCACTTCTCTTCTTTTCTCAGCTACTTGTAAGGGCTCCTCAGACAAACCATTTTGCCTTTTTGCATTTCTTTCTCTTGGGGACGGTCTTGATCACTGCCTCCTGTAAAATGTCACGAACGTCTTCAGGCACTCTATCAGATCTAATCCCTTGAATCTCACTTCTCATTTCCACTGTATAATCATAAGGGATTTGATTTAGGTCATACCTGAATGGTCTGGTGGTCTGGTTACTTTCTTCTATTTCAGTCTGAATTTGTCAATACGGAGTTCATGATCTGAGCCACAGTCAGCTCCCGGTCTTGTTTTTTGCTGACTTTATAGAGCTTCTCCATCTTTGGCTGCAAACAATATAATCAGTCTGATTTTGGTATTGACCGTCTGGTGATGTCCATGTGTAGTCGTCTCTTGTGTTGTTGGAAGAGGGTGTTTGCTATGACCAGTGCTTTGTCTTGGCAAGACTCTGTTAGCCTTTGACCTGCTCGTTTTGTACTCCAAGGCCAAATTTGCCTGTTACTCCAGGTGTTTCTTGACTTCCTACTTTTGCATTCCAGTCCCCCATAATGAAAAGGACATCTTTTTTGGGTGTTAGTTTTAGAAGGTCTTGTAGGTCTTCATAGAACTGTTCAACTTCAGCTTCTTCAGCGTTACTGGTTGGGGCATAGACTTTGATTACTGTGATACTGAGTGATTTGCCTTGGAAACGAACAGAGATCATTCTTTTATTTTTGAGACAGTGTTCAAGTACTGCATTTCAGACTCTTTTGTTGACTATGATGGTTACTCCATTTCTTCTAAGGAATTCTGGCCCATGTACGTATAATGGTCATCTGAGTTAAATTCACCCATTCTAGTCCATTTTAGTTTACTTATTCCTAAAATGTTGATGTTCACTCTTACAATCTCCTGTTTGACCACTTCCAATTTGCCTTGATTCATGAACCTGACATTCCAGGTTCCTATGCAGTGTTGCTCTTTACAGCATCAGACTTTACTTCCATCACCAGTCACATCCACAACTGGGTGTTGTTTTTGCTTTGACTCCATCCCTTCGTTCTTTCTGGAGTTATTTCTCCACTGATCTCCAGTAGCATATTGGGCACCTACTGACCTGGGGAGTTCATCTTTCAGAAGACATTAGATGGCCAAGAGGCACATGAAAAGATCTTCAACATCACTAATTAGTAGAGAAGTACAGATCAAAGCTATGAGGTATGATCTCACACCGATCAGAATGGCCACCACCAAAAAGTCTACAGATAATTAATGCTGCAGAGAGTGTGGAAAAAAAGGAACCCTCCTAAACTGTTGGTGGGAATATAAGTTGGTGTAGCCACTGGGAAGAACAGTATGGAGGTTCCTTAAAAAATTAAAAATAGAGCTGCCATATGATCCAGTAATCTTACTCCTGAGCATAATATATTCTGAGAAAAACATGATTTGAGAGGATCCATGAACCCCCTTCATTGCAGCACTGTTTATAATAGCAAAGACATGGAAGCAACCTAAATATCCATTGACAGATGAATGGTAAGGAAGATGTAATACATATGTGTAATGGAATATTACTCAGCCATTTAAAAGAATGAAATAATGCTGTTTGCAGCAACATTGATGATCCTGGTGATTATCATATGGTTACCATACTAAGTGAAGTAAGTCAGAGAGAAATAAATATCATATATCACTTATATGTGGAATCTAAGAAAAATGATAAGAATGAGCTTATTTACAAAACAGAAACAGATGCACAGACTTAGGGAATGAACTTATGATTACTGGAGGGCATGTGTGAGGGGAGGGATAGATTAGGAGTTTAAGATTGACAGGTACACACCTTTATATTTAAACTAGATAACCAACAGGGATCTACTGTATGACACAGGGAACTCTGGTCAATATTATGTAATAACCTAAATGGAAAAAGAATTTTAAAAAGAATAGATGCATGTGTATGTATAACTGAATCAATTTGCTGTACTTCTGAAACTAACACAACATTGTTAATCAACTGTACTCCAATGTGGGCTTCCCTTGTGGCTCAGCTGGTTAATAATCCGCCTGCAATGCGGGAGACCTGGATTCAGTTCCTGGGTTGCGAAGATCCCCTGGAGAAGGGAAAGGCTACCTACTCCAGTATTCTGGCCTGGAGAATTCCATGGACTGTGTAGTCCATAGTCACAAAGAGTCAGACATGACTGAGCGACTTTCACTTCACTTCACTTCATACTCCAATATAAAATAAAAATTACAAAAATTAAATTGCTAATTTAAAAAGAAGTGGTAAATATCAAAGAATGAAAAGTACATCATTAGCTCTTCTTATATGCTGTTTTGTTGTTGTTGTTGTTTAGTCCCTAAGTCATGTTCTACTCTCTGTGACCCTGTGGACTGTAGCCCACGAGGCTCCTCTGTCCATGAGATTTCCCAGGCAGTCTGGAGTGGGTTGCCATTTCCTTCCTAGGGAATCTTCCCAACCTAGGGGTTGAACTCACATCTCCTGCATTGGCAGGCTGTTTCCACTACTGAGCCACCAGGGAAGTCCTATATGCTGCTACTATTGCAGAAAATTTTGCTTTGCAGCTGGAAATATTGGAAAGATCAAGGAGCTTTCAAAGGAATTTCTAGCTAACAGTAAATACAAGTACTCTGCCTAATCTGGGCTTGCAGTGCTGTCTTCCATGTTGTTGTTCAGTCGCTAAGTTGTGTCTGACTCTTTGCAACCCCATGGACTGCAGCATTCCAGGTCTTCCTGTCTTCCACTATCTCCTGGAGTTTGCTCAAATTCATGTCCATTGAGTCGGTGATGCTATGTAACCATCTCATCCTCTGCTGTCTTACATAGAGGACTCCATATTCCAGGAAAGATAGAGACTTTTCAAAAGTCAATCATGGAAAAAAATGACAAACGTGAAGTGGTATACTAGGTCCGTGCAGAAGTTATTAAGTACAGTTGTAGAATTGATTTTGCTATTGTTGCTTTCTATGTCATGTTCCTTTTCCATCCCATATTTCTTCCTCTTGCCAAGGGGTAGCTGCTATCCCTAATTCTGTGTTTATAATTCCCCTTTTTAAAAGGTAGTATGTACTCCTAAACAATATATGGTGTTGGTTAGTTTTGCTTGATTAGGACCTTTATAAAAATGGTGTCATTATGGAGGCTTTCTTCATCTAAATAGAAGTGGCATGCTTAAGTAGGGTAAACTTGACAGGACAATGAGCCATTGTGATGTTGTTTACACGCCTGTGTTTCTTATTGCCTCAGTACTGTGTAATTTGGTCTTGCAACTGATTAGCCACTTAGGAACTGGAAGGGTAATATGTAAATGTTACTGTCCAACTGTCAGAATGATTTATTAGATGCGTATATTTGAGGAATTTCACCTGCTTTGTTGTTTGGGAGGCCCAGTGCCAAACTGAAACATGGATGTCAAGGGCAGCCCTGTGGCCAGCTTTTTAAGAAAATTCAGCCAAAGTTGAATTCCATTCAAGTACAGTTTTGTTTGTTTGCCAGTGGTGTCAGACTGATTTTAAAATGGATTTATCTTTCCTATAGTTTCGATCAGCACTGTTGAATCTTTGAGCACGCCTGAGTATAACCCATGAGGCCTGATGTCACCCACTCATTGACTACACTAGCTTGGCTTTTACCACTGCTCATGTGAGGCCTTTCTGTTCTTCCAGCATCAACTGCCAAGTGGAGCCTCTGAACCATAAGATTTCCATAAAGATGTCTTCCCTTTTTGCTTAGGGAACCATGTGTACTATTCATTGAGCCAGGGTGTTTACCTTGGTCTCAGAGATCACTGGAGTTTTGTTTTCATTAAAAATACTCTTTTGAATTCAGTGTTAGTCTCAATGTGATTAGAATAGAAAATGCTATCAATTATTTTTATAAAGAAAGCAAAAAAAGAAGAAACTTGAAGTTGGATGTAACCTTAATTTTCAAAATAAAAAAGCTTTCATTTACTTTAGGAAATAGCGGGAGTCAGCATTATAAAGACATGTTGGTTACAGCTTCCTAATTTTAAAACAGGTCCCTTAATATTCTAATCTTTTAAACCTTTGTTTTAAAAGGCAAGTGATATGCACATACCTCTATACTAAGATTTTATAAGATGCTAAGGGAGAATAGGGCTCCTCAGATGGCTCAGTGGTAAAGAATACACCTGCCAATGAGGAGAGGCAGGAATTGTGAGTTCGATCCGTGGGTCGGGAAGATCCCCTGGAGAAGGAAGTGGCAACCCACTCTAGTATTCTTGCTTGGGAAATCCCATAGACAGAGGAGCCTGGTGGGCTGCAGTCCACAGGGTTGTAAAAGTGTCGAACACAACTTAGAGACTAAACAACAGCAACAAATGGGGAGTTGAATAATATGGTCATAGTGAAATTTAATGCCTTAAATAATTAAGTTTGCTGGTTTAAAAGCTTGAATTTTATTTTGTATCATTTTTATATGTGTATCTGAGAAGCTTTTGTTTTCCTTATAACTCTTTTCACTTGTACTGAAACTCAGTATATTGGAAAACTCAGCAGTGGCCACGGGACTGGAAAAGGTCAGTGTTCATTCCAATCCCAAAGGAAGGCAATGCCAAAGAATGCTCAAACTACCGCACAATTGCACTCATCTCACACGCTAGTAAAGTAATGCCCAAAATTCTCCAAGCCAGGCTTGAGCAATACATGAACCGTGAACTTCCAGATGTTCAAGCTGGTTTTAGAAAAGGCAGAGGAATCAGAGATCAAATTGCCAACATCCGATGGATCATCAAAAAAAGAAAGAGAGTTTCAGAAAAATATCTATTTCTGCTTTATTGACTATGCCAAAGCCTTTGACTGTGTGGATCACAATAAACTGTGGGAAACTGTGAAACAGATGGGAATACCAAACTACCTGATCTGCCTCTTGAGGAACCTATATGCAGGTCAGGAAGCAACAGTTAGAACTGGACATGGAACAACAGACTTGTTCCAAATAGAAAAAGGAGTACATCAAGGCTGTATATTGTCACCCTGTTTATTTAACTTATATGCAGAGTACGTCATGAGAAACGCTGGGCTGGAGGAAGCACAAGCTGGAATCAAGATTGCTGGGAGAAATATCAATAACCTCATATGCAGATGATACCACCTTTATGGCAGAAAGTGAAGAAGAACTAAAGAATCTCTTGATGAAAGTGAAAGAGGAGAGTGAAAAAGTTGGCTTAAAGCTCAACATTCAGAAAACGAAGATCATGGCATCTGGTCCCATCACTTCATGGCAAATATGGGGAAACAGTAGAAACAGTGTCAGACTTTATTTTGGGGGGCTCCAAAATCACTGCAGATGGTGATTGCAGCCGTGAAATTAAAAGACACTTACTCCTTGGAAGGAAAGTTATGACTAACCTAGATAGCGTATTGAAAAGCAGAGACATTACTTTGTCAATAAAGGTCCGTCTAGTCAAGGCTATGGTTTTTCCAGTGGTCATGTATGGATGTGAGAGTTGGACTATAAAGAAGCTGAGAGCTGAAGAATTGATGCTTTTGAACTGTGGTGTTGGAGAAGAGTCTTGAGAGTCCCCTGGAGTGCAAGGAGATCCAACCAGTCCATCTTAAGGGAGATCAATCCTGGGTATTCATTGGTAGGACTGATGTTGAAGCGGAAACTCCAATACTTTGGCCACCTGATGCGCAGAGCTGACTGATTTGAAAACACCATGATGCTGGGTAAGATTGAGGGCAGGAGGAGAAGGGGAAGACAGAGGATGAGATGGTTGGATGGCATCACCAACTTGATGGACATGAGTTTGGGTGAACTCTGGGAGTTGGTCATGGACAGGGAGGCCTGGCGTGCTGTGGTTCATGGGGTCACAAAGAATCGGACAGGACTGAGCAACTGAACTGAACTGAACTTGTACTGATGTCAAACTGCTTTAAATAGCAGACATAGTTAAAGTTTATAAACGTGAGATGCTGAGTTGATGGCTTTCATTCTGCAAGTTTTATTTTAGTGGAATAAGATGAGAAAGTATGATAGTGAGATGGCAGCTGGGAGACCACTGAACCCAGTGCTCAAAAATCCCAGGGAGCACATTTTATCAATTAAAGCACAAATAGCCCATAGGGTGGTGCAGATCAGTTATGGACAACATAGTGTGAATTGCTCTAATTAGATGATCACATTGTTTGCATTCCAGCCTCTTAGTCTAATTTCTAGGGAATTGTTGGTTAGAGGAAAGAGGAGCAAGTTGTAAGGGTTGGGAGAGAAAGACCTTGTTCAGGGGCATGAATGGAGCCTGGAATAGGAGAGGTCTGAAGGGGCTGGTGTCTTTGGAGGTCATGTGAAGGGTGAGGCCCTGAAAATCAGGAAGAACGAATCCAGAGTGGATTGTCAGACAAGATCACCATCGACATCATCTACTGTGACTTCCTAGTTAGTGTCTGAGTAAACCACTGGACAGAAAGGAGATCAAACCAGTCATTCCTAAAGGAAATCAACCCAGGATATTCATTGGAAAGACTAATGCTGAAGTGCCAATCCTTTGGCCACCTGATGTGAAGAACCAACTTATTGGAAAAGACCCTGATGCTGGGAAAGATTGTAGGCAGGAAGAGAAGGGGATGACAGAGATGAGATGGGTGGATGGCATCACCGACTCAATGGACATGAGTTTGAGCAAACTCCAGGAGTTGGTGATGGATAGGGATGCCTGGCATGCTGCAGCCCATGGGGTGCAAAGAGTGAGACACAAATCAGCGACTAAACTGAACTGAAACATTTATAGTCAGAAGAATGACTTAAAGCAACCAGGACACGTTAAATGAAAATGTCATTATTTCGGGTCTCTTTGGATATTCTTTAAAGCTCATACACAGAACATACCCAGTGGGAAATTACATTAGTTGCTCATCATTGCATTCACTTTAACATTCAGATACCTGCATGTAAAAGCGTTCTAGGTAAAATAATATTATTGCTTGATATTAAGATATTTAATATTTCACCACGTCATACATCTTTAGTTCCTGTTCTAGTTAACAGATAACTGACTTAGTAGAATCTGAAATTTTCTTAGAAGCAGACAGGCGTAGACATGCTGAAGTCATTACTGATATTTTCATCAAAGCCAAATCCAAACTAAATAAAGAAACAAACCCCAAACTCCATACATCTGATCGCCACTTTATCTTTTATAGTGTCCCAAAGTCCTGACCAAGGTCCTGAAGATTTGTGTACACTTTAGGCACAAGTATCTAGTATTCAAATAGGATTTGGGCGATTAGCAGTGAATCTATACTTTTGGAGGGTGTTGCTGGAGTGTACATTTAAAATCAACACAAAGACAGTGAAAACTGGCCCTTTTTATGAGTGGATTGACTTTCGCTGCAAACACTTCCTGAACACCTACTATGTGTTGCTTTGATAAGTTGTGGTAATACAATGATAAGTAACACCCAGCCTTTGCCTTCAAAAATGTTGCTGTGTAAGGGGAGCATCAGACCCAAACACTTATAAAACACTGTAGAAGAATCGTGAAGGAGAGATGTACTGGATCTTACGGATGATTGAATGGTCTGCTCTTTACCATCATGGTTGGCTTCTAAAGTGACCCTGATTAGTCAAGTTAAGCCCACCTACATCTGGAACCCCAGTGCTTGGCAGAAAGTATATATGATTCTTCCTTTACCTCGTGAAGTCTATGACTGTGTTTAGAAGTACACTGTTTTAGCACATTGAGGTCTCATTTAATACACTGGGAAACAGGGGAGATATGATAAATATAGAAGCCTTCAAAAACAAGCTGCTGAACCTCCTTTATTTTCTGGTAAGTTCAAACCTGAAATTACTCACTAAAGGAGAATTACTAGGGCCATAGAAGGGGGTTTGGTCACTAGCCAGGATTCTTATGAAAAACTGAATGAAAAGTACTTGCCCCATCAAAAGATTTTGCCAGCCCTTTCTGCCCTCCAAGGAAGGAATTGACAGTATTTCTGATTGTTATTGTTGCTACTGCTGCTGCTGGTGATGACAGTTGTGGGTAAGATGGAAAGATATATTTTTTTTAATTGTGGTAAAAATAACATAAAAGATACTATTTTAACCATATTTAGCTGTATAGTTCGGTGGCAGTGAGTACACTCACATTATCATGCAACTCTCACCATCATCCATCTCCTGATGTTTTCACCTTCCTAAACTGAAACTGTTCCCATTAGGCACTAACTCCCCATCTCCCCTCCCCACCCCCACCACCCACCCCCACAGCCCCTGGCATCCACCAGTGGACATTGTGACTCTTGAGTTTGACTTTTGTACATATTTTATATAGGTGGAATCCAACAGTACTAGTCTGTACATAATGTATTTTGGAATGCATTTTTAAAAATATTCGGGTATATTTGCTTTACAGTGTGGTGTTAATTTCTGCTGTACAGTGAAGTGAATCAACTGTTATTTTAAGCAACCCCAGAGGTGTTCCGGAGAAGCCAGGAGATAAGCAAACGTGGAGTTGAGGGTTGGTCTATGGTGATTTCTGCGAATCCTCTTTGCTGCCTTTCTAGTGCCTCCTTAGAATTGTTTTTTGAGTTTTACAACTAATCATTCCATGGAAACAAACGAGATTCTGAGATAAAAAGTACTAACACTGAAAATTTATGGCACTTAACAGCCCTTGGCCTTGTATTCCTCTATTCCATTCACAGTAATACATGTAGGACTCTGGTGTCTCTTAATGTTGAGGGTGGAGCTTTGCTCTGACCTCATCTTAGTGAGGGACTCTTCTCCATGGAGGCCTCTGTTCCCATCCTGAAGTGCCATCTGTGCAGCAGCATAGTGGTCCTCTGTCTCAGCTGGGTGCTCTGTACTTTTAAAGACCTTGGAGTGTGTGACATTTGGTTCACCATAGACCTCTTAGCCTGTCCGAGGTTTGAGCCCTTCTGTTTTTGTTTTTCTGTGCTGCATCAGAGAGAAAACCAGAGAAGCCACAGAAGACCCCGAGTGTGTCCCACAGCTCCAGCTTGTAAGCTGAAAGTAAACTCCAGAACTAGGATGTTTATCCTGGGCAGAAAAATGGCATATGAGCAGTTTAGCTCAGCTAAGATAGGGTTCTTACAGTACCTTTCAACTCATGGCCACATTTCTATATTTTTAAAACTTTGTTAAGTTGAGGGATAATTGCTTTACAATGTTGTGTTAGTTTCTGCTGTACAACAGCATGAATCAGCTATAAGTATACACTTATCCCCTCCCTTGACACCCCCAGCCTTCCATCCCTCTTTGTCATCACAGAGCACCAAGCTGAGCTCCCTGTGTTATACAGCAGGTTTCTGTTCAGTTCAGTTCGGTTCAGTCACTCAGTCGTGTCCAACTCTTTGTGACCCAATGGACTGCAGCACACCAGGCCTCCCTGTCCATCACCAACTCCCAGAGTTTACTCAAACTCATGTCATGATGGCGTGGTTGATGTTGTCCAACCATCTCATCCTCTGTAGTCCCTTCTTCTCCCGCCTTCAGTCTTTCTCAGCATCAGGGTCTTTTCAGATGTGTCAGTTCTTCGCATCAGGTGGCCAAAGTATTGGAGTTTCAGCTTCAGCATTAGTCCTTCCAATGAATATTCAGGACTGGTTTCCTTTAGGATGGACTAGTTGGATCTCCTTGCAGTCCAAGGGACTCTCAGGAGTCTTCTCCAACACCACAGTTCAAAAGCATCAATTCTCTGGCACTCAGCTTTCTTTATGGTCCAACTCTCACATCCATACATGACCACTGGAAAAATCATAGCTTTGACTAGATGGACTTTTGTTGGCAAAGTAAAGTCTCTGCTTTTTAATAAGCGGTCTAGGTTGGTCATAACTTTTCTTTCCAGGAGCCAGCTTCTTTTCATTTCATGGCTACAGTCACCACCTGCAGTGATTTTGGAGCCGCCCCCCAAAATAAAGTCTGTCACTGTTTCCACTGTTTCACCATCTATTTGTCATGAAGTGATGGGAGCGGATGCCATGATCTTAGTTTTCTGAATGTTGAGTTTTAAGCCAACTTTTTCACTCTCTTCTTTCACTTTCATCAAGAGGTTCTTTCTTTAGTTCTTCTTCTCTTTCTGCTATAAGGGTGGTGTCATCTGCATATCTGAGGTTATTGATATTTCTCCCAGCAATCTTGATTCCAGCCTGTGCTTCATCCAGTCCAGCATTTCTCATGATGTACTCTGCATATAAGTTAAATAAGCAGGGGACAATATACAGGTTTCTGTTAGCTATCTATTTTACACACAGTAGTGGAGAAGGCAATGGCAACCCACTCCAGTACTCTTGCCTGGAAACTCCCATGGATGGAGGAGCCTGGTAGGCTGCAGTCCATGGGGTTGTGAAGAGTCGGACACAACTGAGTGACTTCACTTTCACTTTTCACTTTCATGCATTGAAGAAGGAAATGGCAACCCACTCCAGTGTTCTTGCCTGAGAATCTCAGGGACAGAGGAGCCTGGTGGGCTGCCGTCTATGGGGTCTCATGGAGTCGGACACGACTGAAGTGACTTAGCAGCAGCAGCAGCAGCAGTAGTGTATTGTTAGTGCAACTCTCTCAGTTCATTCTACCCTCTCCTGTCCCCACTTATGCCCACAAGTTTGTTCTCTACATCTGCATCTCTTCTCTCTTCCTCATGCCCTGCAAATAGGATCATCAGTACCATTTTTCTAGATTATATATATATATACACACACACACACGTTAGTATATGGTGAAGGTACTTCACCTTCAAGGTGAAGGTACTGATAAAGCTATGAATGGTGAGCAATCAGAGCATAGACCTTCAGAGAAAAAAATCAGGAAGCACAGCCACCTGTGGAGTATCATAATTTTAATACCACTTACCTCCTTAAATCTAAAATACTTGCCTAGGAGTGATAGCTGGAATGCTTCCTGAAGTTGACCACAAACACTATGAAGTGTAAGTTTTACTGAGAAAAAAGTGTCAAACCATGTCAATATCCTTTCCACAGCTCCAGAGAAAAAACATGTGCACAAGCACAATTCTACCCTTGAATTGGCAATGCAAGTGAAATGGATCATTTACTGCAGAGGAATGTGTTATTGAGTTCTCTGATTTGTTTTCTGAAACTTCAGTAGCCTGGGTTCAGACGTAGGGCTTTGCTTTGGAAGTGCAATAGAACATTAGGACCTTCACACAGCTTCCCAGTTCTTGGGCACACTCAGCCGCAGTAGTTGTCATTCCTGAGAATTTAGCTCTACAGGCAGCCAGCCTCCAAGCAGGGCAGATGGTGGGAACAGGAGATTGACTTTTGGGGAAATGTGGTAGGAATGGAGGCCATTGAGGAAATGGTAGCCTTTCTACAAGGATCCCCAAAGTCTGATAGGGGACTACTGTGAAACTGAATGCCTTTTCTTTCTGTACAATGATGGACTGAATTGTGCCCCCCTGCCTCTAAATTCTTCTTGCTTGGAGAATCCCTTGGACAGAGGAGCCTGGTGGGCTACAGTCAGTAGGGTCACACAGAGTCAGACATGACTGAAGCGACTTAGCATGCGGCACAAATTCTAATGTTGAAGTCCTTACATCCAGTACCTAAGAATGAAACCAGACAGCAAGGAGATCAAACCAGTCAATCCTAAAGGAAATCAACCCTGCATATTCATTGGAAATCTGTTGCCGAAGCTGAAGCTTCAGTACTTCGGCCACCTGATTCCACTCATTGGAAAAGACTGTGATGCTGGGAAAGATTGAGGGCAGGAGAAGAGGATGACAGATAATAAGGTGGTTGGATGGCATCACTGACTCAGTGGACATGAATTTGAGCAAAATTCATGAGATGGTGAAGGACAGAGGAGCCTGGAGTGCTGCAGTACATGGGGTAGCAAAGAGTTGGACACGACTGAGTGGCTGAAAAACAAGATGTAATTAGTTGAGATCCTGAAGCGTAGGGTGGGCCCCTCATCCAACATGATCGGCATCCTTGTAAACAGGGAGAATTTTGCCCGAACACACACATGGGGAGAGCACTGTGAAGATGAGGGCAGAGACGGGGGTGATACCTCTACAGCAAAGAAGGCCAAAGATGGCCAAAGATGGCCAGAAAACCACCGTTGAGTTGGGGAGAGGCATGGTATAGTTTTCCTCTCACAGGCCTCAGGAGGAGCCCCTCTGCTGACACCTTAATCTTGAACTTCTAGCCTTCAGAACTGTGAGACAAGATATTTTTGCTGTTTAAGCCATTCCGTTTTTGGTACTAGAAGATAAATAGATGTTTTATCGTTTCTTGTCTGTCTCTTCCAATTCACCCTGCGTTCACTGAGGTCAAGGACTACAAACCTGGTCATTTCCAAAACTTCATCCCATAACACAGTGTCTGGCAGCACGCTTGGTAGTGAGGCTGGTTTAGTTACTGTGTCTGACTCTTTGCAGTCTGACGGACTGCAGCCCATCAGGCTCCTCTGTCCATGGGATCTTTCAGGCAAGAATACTGGAGTGGTTTGCTGTTTCCTGCCCCAGGGGATCTTCCCGACCCAGGAATCAAACCCAGGAAGTCACTTGGGCCACCAGAGAAGCCTGAAGTATTTATTGAATATATAAGTAAATATACTGGTTCCTACTGATAAACATTTGGATTACTCTCAATTAGGAAAGGAATTATTCTGTTCTCCTAATTGTCGAACTTATTCCCGTTTATTTTTGACATTGGCTTAGGTTCAGAGTGGCTCCTTTTCATTGCTGCTGCTTTTCCCCAGATCCTACTCTTGCACTTAATTCAGGCATTTCTCTATTTTAAAAGTTAAATATATCAATTGTTATAGTTTCTGTAGCTTCCCTGGTAGCCCAGTGGATTGGGCAAACTCTGGGAGATGGTGGGGGACAGGGAGTCCTGGTGTGCTACAGTTGGACATGACTGAGTGACTGAGTCTCGAAGAGTCAGATGTAACTTGGTGATTGAACAATAGGAAAGCCTTCCTTTATGATAAAATTTGTATAGGTTGTGTCAAACATTCAGTCAAGAATCTTTTTGAGGGGAAAAAAGCAGTTTTTCAAAAATTGATGTACAAATAAAGTCAAAGATTCATTTCAGCATAAAGATGCCTACACATTGTAGAGATGTGTCATCAGTAAATAACCTGCATGGATAATTTATCTAGACAGAGCGAAAGTGATAGTTTATCTAAAAACTTGGCCGTAGACTAGACATCTATCATCTAGATTGTGGGAACTAGCTATACTGATTCCTAGTGATATGTGAGTGAACTGAGATATTTTCAGACTAGAAGTGAAAATGCAGGTCCTCAAGAATAAACTGCAAAACTTGCCCACTTCCAAGTGCAAGCAATGAAACTATGCCAACTGGGCATGCACGGACACCTCAGCGTCCATCTGCTTAGCACTGAACCTTTCTTTCCAGGGGGCTAAAACACAGAGGAGACGGAGGTTTACTGAAGACTGAGGAAACGAGATGACTCAGAAGGACACAGGGAACGGCAGAAGAATTCTGATTCAGAGGCGTAGAGTTTCTGTGATATTGGTTCTTAGAACTCCTGAGTTACAAATCTTTTCTGAAAACTTGGGAATCACTAAAATATCCTTACATCATGATAACCTGGAAATGTTTCTAACTTAACATCTTTTGTGTGTTTTGGTTTCTGTGGTTCTTTGTGCTTGTTTAGTTGTATTTCTTCTAAAGAAGGGAAATAGAGAACAAATACTTTCATTAGATTCATGGTCCGGTTATATAGATGATGGACAACATAGTTTTTACAGAAAACTTCCCTCTGAAAATTCATCTGCACGAATTATTGTTGTTTTAGCTGGAGAAATATATTTTGCTTAAATGTTTACACTTGTCAGAATGGCTGCACAAAACCTTTGATGCTGAATTGGTCTCTCAATTTACAGTTAAGTAAAAAACTCTTTCAGAGTGCAGGGAAGATCATATCCCATGTGGTCACAGAGGATTCCATGAAGGTTTTTGTCTACAGTGTTTCCTGTGTAAGATTATTGTAATGTGAATTAGAGGCGCTAGACTCAGATCTAGTTTAAAAACATTCCAGATTTACTCTACCAAAAGTGGTTAAAATAAAAATTTTCTGCAAGATTTCCCACTTAGTACTCAGCATTTAAGAAAAATTTACTCAATTTAAGACAGTATCTTGAGAAACCTAAGATCAAGCAAAATAACTTGGAAGGAAAAACATCTTCTGACTGTGATGGTCTTTCGTGGTGTCTATTTGATAGCACAACAAGCGAAATAGAACCCCTTGCTTTCCCTTTTCACTGATCTAACCTCTGTTTCTAGAAATACCAACTAGAAGGGCAGCTCAGAGAATTCTCACTTAACCACGTCAGCTGGATGGGACCCAGAGCCTGCCTCTAGGGTATAAAATTACACTTGTAACTGTGTGTGTGGATATTAACATTTGCCTTTGCCAGTTTCAGACAGACACCTATATGTGGAATGTATGTGTGTGCTGAGTGTGCTAGGTCACTCAGTCATGTCTGACTCCTTGCACCCTATGGACTGTGGCCCACTGGGCTCCTCTGTCCATGGGATCCTCCAGGAAAGAATACTGGAGTGGGTTGTCATGCCCTCCTCCAGCAGATTTCCTGACCCAGGGATCAAACCTGCATCTCTTATGTTTCCTGCATTAGCAGATGACTTTATTTTTATTTATTTTTTTAAACCACTAGTGCCACCTGGGAGTCACCATATGTGGTACACTCATAGATATTTAACTTTCTAAGATATTTACTATTAGAAATGCCTTTTAAGCCCCTGGGCTATAGATGTATTCTCTGGAGAAAAGAATGGCAATCCACTCCAATATTCTTGCCCGGAGAATTCCACAGACAGAGAAGCCTGGCAGGCTACAGTCCATGGGGTTGCAAAGAGTAAAACATGACTGAGCGACTAACACACAGAGATGTATTAGTGTGGAATGCTATAATTCTATACATTTGACCACACCTCCTTAATATACCCCATTTGTTTATACATTTATTCACACACTCATTAACTCACTTGTTTGTTTATTTTATAAACACAACAGGTATACTGAGAAGTGCACAGATCTTATGTAAGTACCTCAGAAAACTTTTGCAAAGGGAACATGTCTGTGTAACCAGTGCCCAGATCAGGCTGTCAAATAGCAGGCCAAGATCGCCTGTGTCCCTCCTTGTCACCACCTCCTCAGAGGCAACCACTATTGTGGCCTCTGTCACTACGCACTAGTGCTGCCTCTTCTTGATTTCTGTGGAAATGGAATCATGCATTGGTACTGGGGTTTTTGTCTAGCTGTTCTTGCTCAGTATTGTAATCTACGTGATTCATCCATGTGCTTACATGTAGCAGTGATTTCTTCTTTTTCATTACTGTGTAGGATTCTGTTTTAGGTATTTTAAAATTTACTTTCCATTCTGTTGCTCATGCACTTTGGGGTTAGTTTCCATTTTAAGCTATTAGGAATAACGCATCGCTGAACATGCTGGTGCATGTGTTTGGTGCATGAGGGTGTTTGCCCAGGAGTAGAATTGCTCGGTTAACGTCAACGCTTAATATACCCATGTTTAGCTTAGTAGGTACTGCCTAACAGTTTTCCAGAGTGGCTTTAAATTTTTACATTCCTGCCAGCAGTGTTTAACAGTTCCAGTTATTTTGTGTCTTCACCCACACTTAGGGCATCCCTGGTAGCTCAGTTGGTAAAGAATCTGCCTGCAATGCAGGAAACCCTGGTTCAATTCTTGGGTCGGGAAGATCCCCTGGAGAAGGGATAGGCTACCCACTCCAGTGTTCTTGGGCTTCCCTTGTGGCTCAGCTGGTAAAGAATCCGCCTGCAATGTGGGAGACCTGGGTTTGATCCCTGGGTTGGGAAGATCCCCTGGAGAAGGGAAAGGCTACCCACTCCAGTATTCTGGCCTGGAGAATTCCATGGACTGTGTATATAGCCCATGGAGTCGCAAAGAGTCAGACACAACTGAGAAACTTTCACTTTCACTTTTTACCAACACTTTGTAGTGTCAATTTTTAAATATTATTTTATTATTTTAATTTAGCTATTCTGAGGGTTATAATTAATACTTCATTATGTTTTAATGTATTTTCTCTAATCAATAATAATGTTAAGGGTTTTTTTTGCTTATTGATGATTTCACTAGCCTTTTTTATGAAATGCCTGTTAAAGTCTTTTACCATTAAAAAAAATTGACTATTCTCACTTTTTGATTTGTAGGAAACTTTAAAAATATATGTATATATCCGTTTCATTGTCTAACTCACTGAAACTATGAACCACGCCGTGTAGGGCCACCCAGGATGGACCAGTCATGGTGGAGAGTTCTGACAAAACATGGTCCACTGGAGAAGGGAATGGCAAACCACTTCAGTATTCTTGCCTTGAGGACCCCATGAACAGTATGAAAAGGCAAAAAGAGGACACGAAAGATGAACTCCCAAGTTGAGTAGGTGCCCAATATGCTATTGGAAATCAGTGGAGAAATAACTCCAGAAAGAATAAAGAGATGGAGCCAAAGCAAAAACAACACCCAGTTGTAGATGTGACTGGTGATGGAAGTAAAGTCTGATGCTGTAAAGAGCAACACTGCATAGGAACCTGGAATGTCAGGTTCATGAATCAAGGCAAATTGGAAGTGGTCAAACAGGAGATGGCAAGAGTGAACATCAATGTTTTAGGAATCAGTGAACTAAAATGAACTAGAATGGGAGAATTTAACTCAGATGACCATTATATGTACTACTGTGGGCAAGAATTCCTTAGAAGAAATGGAGTAGCCATCATAGTCAACAAAAGAGTCCGAAATGCAGTACTTGGAAGCAATCTCAAAAACGACAGAATGATCTCTGTTCGTTTCCAAGGGAAACCATTCAGTATCACGGTAATCGAAGTCTATGCCCTGACCAGTAATGCTGAAGAAGCTGAAGATGAACAGTTCTATGAAGACCTACAAGACCTTCTAGAACTAACACCGAAAAAACGTGTCCTTTTCATTATGGGGGACTGGAATGCAAAAGTAGGAAGTCAAGAGATATCTGGAGTAATAGGCAAATTTGGCCTTGGAGTACAAAATGAAGCAGGTCAAAGGCTAACAGAGTTTGCCAAGAGAACGCATTGGTCATAGCAAACACCCTCTTCCAACAACATGAAAAGACTCTACACACGGACATCACCAGATCGTCAACACTGAAATCAGATTGATTATATTCTTTGCAGCCAAAGATGGAGAAGCTCTATACAGTCAACAAAAACAAGACTTGGAGCTGACTGTGGCTCAGATCATGAACTCCTTATTGCCAAATTCAGACTGAAATTGAAGAAGGTGGGGAAAACCATGAGACCATTCAGGTATGACCTAAATCAAATCCCTTACGATTAAACAGTGGAAGTGAGAAATAGATTCAAGGGATTAGATCTGATAGAGTGCCTGAAGAACTATGGATGGAGCTTTGTGACATTTTACAGGAGGCAGTGATCAAGACCATCCCCAAGAAAAAGAAGCGCAAAAAGGCAAAATGGTTGTCTGAGGAGGCCTTACAAATAGCCGAGAAAAGAAGAGAAGCGAAAGGCAAAGGAGAAAAAGAAAAATATACCCATTTGAATGCAGAGTTCTAAAGAATAGCAAGGAAAGATAAGAAAGCCTTCCTCAGTGATCAGTGCAAAGAAATAGAGGAAAACAATGGAATGGGAAAGACTAGAGATCTCTTCAGGAAAATTAGAGATACCAAGGGAACATTTCATGCACAGATGGGCACAATAAAGGACAGAAACGATATGGACCTAACAGAAGCAGAAGATATTAAGAAGAGGTGGCAAGAATGGACAGAAGAACTATACAAAAAAGATCTTCGTGATCTAGATAACCACGATGGTGTGATCGTTCACTTAGAGCCAGACATCTTGGAATGTGAAGTCACGTGGGCCTTAGGAATCATCACTATGAACAAAGCTAGTGGAGGTGATGGAATTCCAGTTGAGCTATTTCAAATCCTAAAAAATGATGCTGCGAAAGTGCTGCACTGAATATGCCAGCAAATTTGGAAAACTCAGCAGTGGCCACAGGACTGGAAAAGGTCAGTTTTCATTCCAATTCCAAAGAAAGGCAATGCCAAAGAATGTTCAAACTACTGCACAATTGCACTCATCTCACATGCTAACAAAGTAATGCTCAAAATTCTCCAAGCCAGGCTTCAGCAATACGTGAACCGTGAACTTCCAGATGTTCAAGCTGGATTTAGCAAAAACAGGAACCAGAGATTAAATTGCCAACATCCTCTGGATCATGGAAAAAGCAAGAGAGTTCCAGAAAAACATCTACTGCTTTATTGACTATGCCAAAACCTTTGACTGTGTGGATCACAATAAACTGTGGAAAATTCTTCAAGAGATGGGAATACCAGACTACCTGACCTACCTCCTGAGAAATCTGTATACAGGTCAAGAAGCAACAGTTAGAACTGGACATGGAACAACAGCCTGGTTCGAAATCAGAAAAAGGAGTACGTCATGGCTGTATATTGTCACCCTGCTTATTTAACTTCTATGCAGAGTACATCATGGGAAATGCTGGGCTGGATGAAGCACAAGCTGAAATCAAGATTGCTGGGAGAATTATCAATAACGTCAGATATGCAGATGACACCACCCTTATGGCAAAAAGCAAGGAAGAACTAAAGAGCGTTTTGATGAAAGTGAAAGAAGAGAGTGAAAAAGTTGGCTTCAAACTCAACCTTCAGAAAACTAAGATCATAGCATCCAGTCCCATCACTTCATGGCACATAGATGGGGAAACAATGGAAACAGTGAGAGACTTTCTTTTTGGGGCTCCAAAATCACTGCAGATGATGACTACAGCCATGAAATGAAAAGACGCTTGCTCCTTGGAAGAAAATTTATGACCAACCTAGACAGCATATTAAAAAGCAGAGACATTACTTTGCCAACAAAGGTCCATCTAGTCAAAGCTATAGTTTTTCCAGTAGTCATGTATGGATGTGAGAGTTGGACTCTAAAGAAAGCTGAGCACTGAAGAATTGATGCTTTTGAATTGTGGTATTTGAGTAGACTCTTGAGAGTCCCTTGGACAGTGAGGGTATCCAACCAGTCTGTCTTAAAGGAAATCAGTCCTGAATATTCATTGGAAGGACTGATGGCTGAACCTTAAGCTCCAATCCTTTGGTCACCTGATGTGAAGAATTGACTCATTTGAAAAGATCCTGATGTTGGAACAGATTGAAGGTGGGAGGAGAAGGGGTGACAGAGGATAAGATGGTTGGATGGCATCACCGACTCGATGGACTTGAGTTTGAGTAAGCTCCGGGAGTTGGTGATGGAGAAGGAAGCCTGGCATACGTACTGCAGTCCATGGGGTCGCAAAGAGTCAGACACAACTAAGCAACTGAACTGATCTGAACTGATACTATTTCAGAAGTACATGTATTATAAAGATATATATTTTAAATATAGCTTGTTGTAACTCTATATATACTGCATCTTTTGAGCAATTGAAACATGTACACCCATGGCTGATTCATGTCAATGTATGGCAAAAAAGTACTACAATATTGTAATTAGCCTACAATTAAAAAAAAATTTCTTATTTTCAACAAAGCCATTTTATTAATCTGTTCCGCTACTGTACATGATTACTTTTGCCTTTTTAAGAAATAGCTATGTAATCCAAGATCATGAAGATATTCCCCTATTCTATATTAGATGACTGTTATGTGTCGGTCTATGTCTGGATTCTCTTCTGTCTTATTGGTCTTTTTATCTGTCCTTGCCACACACTTACAATTACAGTAGCTATAAATTAAATCTTGGTATCTGATACTGTAAGTCCTCCAACTTTATCCTTAAAGATTGTTTTTATTCCTCTTGGCCTTTTGAATTTCCATTTTAGAATCAGCTTTCCATTTTTTTTTACACAAAAAAATTAGGTTGTTAATTGAAATAACATTGAGTGCTATCAGTTTAGGGAGAATTCACATTTTTGCAATATTGTACCTTCTGGGAACATAGTATATTCCTCCATTTCTTTAGGGCTCCTTTTAACCTTATCTCTGTAAAGTTTTGTGGTTTTCTATGTGGTGGTCTTACACATCTTTAGCTTTTTTCCGGTAATGTGCCTTCTTTGTAGTTTGAGAGCTGCTTGTAATTTGTATAAAAGCAAAATCTTCCTTTAGACTCACAACCTTAAGCAAAATGTTATGGAGAAACTATTTTGAAGCTGAAGAGAGGAAGTGCCCTTGTGCCTTGAAGAGGAGGTGTGGGGTTTTTTTGGGTGGTGGTTTGAGGTAGGTGAGATGCAGTATGTCTTGTCCAGATGGAGTCTCTGGAAATCTTAAAAGCAGCAGATGGGTGTGGGAAGAATGACAGCGAATTGAAAAGCATACTGACTTACTGCCTTGGGTAACTGCATAGTTGAATGAAGAAACCAATGTGTATTTTAAATATCTGAACCACATTCATTGACATTAAACAAAGGCCCATTCTAAACAAATAAATTACATCCTGGACCTTCCTTCCTAAATCTTTGACTTTCCTTCACCAAGTGCCAGAGATTAAACATTTTACCATTAATGATCAAACTATTATTCAGGTGACTGAGTAAGGGATAAATTGGATTTACCATCAAGTAGATTTCCCATTAAATAAAAAAAACTTCAAAATTTCATAAATCATGCATAAGTCAGTGAAAGCATACTGTTTCAGAGTTGAAGTCTCTTAGAGTCCCTCTAATTATTCATCTATGTTTCTTCCCTTTCCCAGACACTCTTTGGGAAAAAATATTTCTTATTCACTGATTGCAGTGTCTCAGCTCCAGCTCACTTCTCACACTGGTTCCTGATTCCTGAAGTCTGTTGAAATTACTGTTTTCATCAAGACATGAAACCTCCTCATTGTCAGATTCAGTGAAAACATTTGTGCTCCTCCAGCTTCTTCTCAACATTTGAGGTTACTGAAATACTCCTTCTCTGGGGAACTGTTCTGCCATGGCTTCCTTGATGCTCATCATCCTTGCCTGGTCTTTCTCCTCCCTCTCTGACACTCTTCCTTGGGCCATTTTCCAGGCTCTCTTTGTCCCATAAATGTTGGTTTTGCACACGGCCAGGTTCCCTGATAGCTCAGTTGGTAAAGAATCCTCCTGAAATGCAGGAGAACCCAGTTCAATTCCTAGATTGGGAAGATCCCCTGGAGGAGGGATAGGCTACCCACTCCAGTGTTCTTGGGCTTCTCTTGTGGCTCAGCTGGTAAAAAATCCACCTGCAATACAGGAGACCTGGGTTTGATCCCTGGGTTGGGAAGATCCCCTGGAGAAGGGAAAGGCTACGCACTCCCGTATTCTGGCCTGGAGAATTCCATGGACTGTATAGTCCATGGGGTCATGAAGAGTTGGATATGACTGAAGCGAATAAGTTCAGCGCCACTTTGGAAACCCCTTCAATATTATTAACAAGTACTTTTTTTCTGTTCCCACATCTGCCCACACGTGGCCTTCCTAAACAGCCCCCTCACGGGCTCCTCTGCCTTCAGTACTCTCAGTCTTTAGTCTATTATCTGCTCTTAGGGTGAGCTCTCTTGAATGTGCTGCTCCTCTATTGAAAATTGTACAGTGGCGCTGATTTTCCTTTGACATAAAGGCCGAACTCCTCACCGTGGTGTTCCAAACCTAGTCATACTGGAGCTCCTTTCTGCTTCTCTTATCTCATCTCTTGATGTTAGTTCTCCAGAATTGCTTGCAGTTCCTTCTATCACTCACTGCTGCTTCTGCCCAAACAGGCACACCCCTGTCCTCATCCATCGCCTTCCTCCTGGGGACTGCCTCCTACTCATTCTGCAGAACTCAAGATAGGACACACTCTAGGGAGAGTCCACACACACCCTGCCAGTCTGGGCTCTATTAAGTTACATTGTGATTATCTATTTTGGTCACCCCACTGTGAACTTCTTGAAGGCAAGGAACATGCCTTTCACGTTTGTGTTCCTCTTCCATGGCTGCTTTTACAAATGAGCACTGTAATAGGCTTTGGGAGTGCCCAGATGAGTAGGACATTACCTCTGCCCATGGGGCTCCCACAATAGAGAAGGAGAAATAGAAACATCAACAGATAGTTATGGTGTGATTTGATGTGTACCATGTTACAGGTATCTCTAATTTTCTTGAAGAGATCTCTAGTCTTTCCCATTCTGTTCTTTTCCTCTATTTCTTTGCATTGATCACTGAAGAAGGCTTTCTTATCTCTTCTTGCTATTCTTTGGAACTCTGCATTCAGATGCTTATATCTTTCCTTTTTCCTTTGCTTTTCACCTCTCTTCTTTTCACAGCTATTTGTAAGGCCTCCCCAGACAGCCATTTTGCTTTTTTGCATTTCTTTTCCATGGGGATGGTCTTGATCACTGTCTCCTGTACAATATCACGAACCTCATTCCATAGTTCATCAGGCACTCTATCTATCAGATCTAGTCCCTTAAATCTATTTCTCACTTCCACTGTATAATCATAAGGATTTGATTTAGGTCATACCTGAATGGTCTAGTGGTTTTCCCTACTTTCTTCAATTTAAGTCTGAATTTGGCAATAAGGAGTTCATGATCTGAGCCTCAGTCAGCTCCTGGTCTTGTTTTTGTTGACTGTATAGAGCTTCTCCATCTTTGGCTGCAAAGAATATAATCACCCTGATTTCAGTGTTGACCATCTGGTGATGTCCATGTATAGAATCTTTTCTTGTGTTGTTGGAAGAGGGTGTTTGCTATGACCAGTGCATTTTCTTGGCAAAACTCTATTAGTCTTTGCCCTGCTTCATTCCGCATTCCAAGGCCAAATTTGCCTGTTACCCCAGGTGTTTCTTGACTTCCTACTTTTGCATTCCAGTCCCCTATAATGAAAAGGACATCTTTTGGGGGTGTTAGTTCTAAAAGGTCTTGTAGGTCTTCATAAAACCGTTCAACTTCAGTTTTTTCAGCGTTACTGGTTGGGGCATAGACTTGGATAACTGTGATATTGAATGGTTTGCCTTGGAGACGAACAGAGATCATTCTGTTGTTTTTGAGATTGCATCCAAGTACTGCATTTTGGACTCTTTTGTTGACCATGATGGCTACTCCATTTCTTCTAAGGGATTCCTGCCCACAGTAGTAGATGTAATGGTCATCTGAGTTAAATTCACCCATTCCAGTGCGTTTTAGTTCGCTGATTTCTAGAATGTCAACGTTCACCTAACAGAAGCAGAAGATATTAAGAAGGGGTGGCAAGAATACACGGAAGAACTGTACAAAAAAGATCTTCACGACCCAGATAATCATGATGATGTGATCACTAATCTAGAACCAGACATCTTGGAATGTGAAGTCAAGTGGGCCTTAGAAAGCATCACTACGAACAAAGCTAGTGGAGGTGATGGAATCCCAGTTGAGCTGTTTCAAATCCTGAGAGATGATGCTGTGAAAGTGCTGCATTCAATACGCCAGCAAGTTTGGAAAACTCAGCAGTGGCCACAGGACTGGAAAAGGTCAGTTTTCATTCCAATCCCAAAGAAAGGCAATGCCAAAGAATGCTCAAACTACCACGCAATTGCGCTCATCTTACATGCTAGTAAAGTAATGCTCAAAATTCTCCAAGCCAGGCTTCAGCAATACGTGAACCGTGAACTTCCAGATGTTCAAGCTGGTTTTAGAAAAGGCAGAGGAACCAGAGATCAAATTGCCAACATCCGCTGGATCATGGAAAAAGCAAGAGAGTTCCAGAAAAACATCTATTTCTGCTTTATTGACTATGCCAAAGCCTTTGACTGTGTGGATCACAATCAACTGTGGAAAATTCTGAAAGAGATGGGAATACCAGACCACCTAACCTGCCTCTTGAGAAATCTGTATACAGGTCAGGAAGCAACAGTTAGAACTGGACATGGAACAACAGACTGGTTCCAAATAGGAAAAGGAATACATCAAGGCCGTATATTGTCATCCTGCTTATTTAACTTCTATGCAGAGTACATCATGAGAAATGCTGGACTGGAAGAAACACAAGCTGGAATCAAGATTGCCGGGAGAAATATCAATAACCTCAGATATGCAGATGACACCACCCTTATGGCAGGAAGTGAAGAGGAACTAAAAAGCCTCTTGATGAAAGTGAAAGAGGAGAGTGAAAAAGTTGGCTTAAAGCTCAACATTCAGAAAATGAAGATCATGGCATCTGGTCCCATCACTTCATGGGAAATAGATGGGGAAACAGTAGAAACATTGTCAGACTTTTTTTTTTGGGCTCCAAAATCACTGCAGATGGTGACTGCAGCCATGAAATTAAAAGACGCTTACTCCTTGGAAGAAAAGTTATGACCAACCTAGATAGCATATTCAAAAGCAGAGACATTACTTTGCCGACTAAGGTCCGTCTAGTCAAGGCTATGGTTTTTCCTGTGGTCCTGTATGGATGTGAGAGTTGGACTGTGAAGAAGGCTGAGTGCTGAAGAATTGATGTGTTTGAACTGTGGTGTTGGAGAAGACTCTTGAGGGTCCCTTGGACTGCAAGGAGATCCAACCAGTCCCTTCTGAAGGAGATCAACCCTGGGATTTCTTTGGAAGGAATGATGTTAAAGCTGAAGCTCCAGTACTTTGGCCACCTCATGCGAAGAGTTGACTCATTGGAAAAGACTCTGATGCTGGGAGAGATTCAGGGCAGGAGGAGAAGGGGACGACCGAGGATGAGATGGCTGGATGACATCACTGACTCAATGGACGTGAGTCTGAGTGAACTCCGGGAGATGGTGATGGACAGGAGGTCTGGCGTGCTGCGATTCATGGGGTCGCAAAGAGTCAGACACGACTGAGCGACTGAACTGAACTGAATGTTACAGGTGTTTTAAAACAAGGAAGAAGCAGCACCTGATTCTGGGTCTGACAGAGTTCTATTAAAGTGTACCCAAGGGATCTCTAGAGAAATCACATGTGGAGAAATAGTCCACCGAGTAAAGATCATCTCTAGGAAAATTCCTGACAGCCCTCCGGCCTGTGTTACTAGTTGCTCTCCTGAGAGTGTTCCCTCTGGTCTCCAGATGAAGAGGACTGTATGACAGTTAAAATATTTACAGTTGATATTGGAGCATGTAAATAGACATTATGAAGTTTGTATGCAGAGATCTATGCATTCAGCTGTGTTTTGATTGGAGAGGTATATGCATTAAGATTGGTGGAGACTTGGAAGAAAATCAGCATCTTATTTTGTGTGCTCAGGAACTCTCTGACCAAAACCCTAACCCTACTTGAGGCAGATGTCCACCCTGACTTTGTAAATGTTTGCCTTGACAATGAATGAGAAAAACCTAAAGCCTTGAAAGGTTCCATTTGGTTCTTTTTTTGGATATACTGTTAAATCGCAGAAAACAATCCAGAAAAGCAGGATCTTTACATTTTGGTTTCCCTGCATCCACATCCCAGGAGAGGACACTTCATGGTTGAGTGTTCCATGGGTATTCTTCCAGACCCGAGGGTAACGACCGGAGTCTTATGCAGTTCAAGGTGAACTCACACTAGCCGTCAGAGAAGGAAGCTGAATTCATCTGGACCAGAGTCATCTAGTCTGTATACGGGATTGTCTTCAGTAGCGCCTTGTGCCCGGCGTGCTGCAGTTCATGGGGTCGCAAAGAGTCGGACACAACTGAGCGACTGAACTGAACTGAACTGAGTGCCTTGTACTGATGCCTATCAACTTGAGGGGCCATGACTAAACTTCAGGAGGTTTGGAGAGTCCCTGAAATGCCACATAAAATTGAGTATGTGTGCATAGGGGTAGAAAGGCCATAGCTTTCATCATATCCTTGCAGTTCTTGTAACTTAAAGAACCACTGGTCTACACCGTTTGCTTTCTGTTCACTGTATTTATTCGTTTGGTAATCATATATGGAGGATCTACGTTTTGGGCATCTTGCTGCCTGCTGACTTACTCTTTTGACATGTGTTGCAGCAAGGCATGGAGTGGTGGGAAAAATTGAAGGCGGGAGGAGAAGGGGACGATAGAGGATGAGGTGGTTGGATGGCTTCACCGACCTGATGGACGTAAGTTTTGAGTAAGCTCCAGGAGTTGGTGATGGACAGGGAAGCCTCGTGTGCTGCAGTCCATGGGGTCGCAAGTGGTGGGAAAGATTGAAGGCGGGAGAAGGGGACAGCAGAGGATGAGATGGTTGGATGGCATCGCTGACTCAATGGACATGAGTTTGAGTAAGCTCTGGGAGTTTTTGATGGACAGGGAAGCCTGGTGTCCTGCAGTCCATGCGGTCACAAAGAGTCAGACACGACTGAGTGACTGAACTGAACTGACAGAGTGGTTCAGATTCAAGTCAGCAGTCATGACACCCTAGGTTGCAGGCACTTCCATGTGCAAGATCTCACTGATTCTTCACAGTAAATCTGTGTGGTACGTATTCTTATGACCATTTTACAGAAGAGAAAACAAGTTCAGAGTGTAAAAAATACATTCCTAAGGGCAACTGAATACTCAAGCAGGTGAACTGAACCCAAGGATTTAAAGATGGATAGAACATCATGCTCCCAGTCTTAAGCTCACAGTCTTCTGGGGCAGCCAGATAGAAACAGATACTTAAATCCAGTGACATAAATGCAAGGATAGACCAATATACAATATAAAATCTCAGTTATCAATGTGTATATCTTTCCTCCAGCTGTACTTTGTCAAGGAGAGAGAGGAGTTGGGTCTCGAAAGATGAATAATAGTTGACTCGGTGGACTGGAATTAAAAAGCATACCAGGTTGATGGAAAAACATTTACAAAACATAGATTTGAGCTAGTTTTCTGCTTGTGATGAAATGACAGTGGTTTGAAACAGTGAGCATATAAATAAATATCACAGCTTTTAGAAAGAGGTAAGTGGGAGAATCAGGTTCTACCCTATGTGTTTCCACATATATTAACAAAGCTACAGTTTCCTTCCAGAAAGTAGTAGTCCAGGCTATACAGTAGCCACAATTTTAAATGCCTTTTTCTCTTTTTTTAAGAATTTTTCCCCATGGCTAATTCAATATGTGTGTCCTTCACACTGTACGTATTTAGGACTTGTTGATCTGTAAGTTCTCTTAGGGCAGAGACCCACTGTAAACATTTTCCTAACCTAATCTAGATACAAACAACATCTCAGCTTAACAACTAACCCAAACACACAGGTAACTGCTTCATCTACTTCATGGCCCTGAATAGCAGGAAAGTTTATAGAAAGTATATTTTCAAATTAAATGATCAAAACATATTTTCAAAACTCTTCTAGGGATAGTAAATTTAATGCTTGTTTTTTCTCCTGAAAAATAGCAAAAGTAGTATAAAACAATGGTAGGTAATTCCTAAGGGGAAATACTTCAAGAAACTTTGACATAGTAATGCTTGTTTATGCTTTAGCTTGCTGTTTTCTTTAAAAGTTTTCAGCAAGTTCTCAGAAATATGAATGGAAAAAACTTTTCTGACTCCACTTTAAAATAAGTGGGAAAGAAAATGCACAAAATTGGAAGTGGTGGCAGGGAGGGAAAGAGAATACAAGCAAATAGGAAGCCAGCACTGTTTTTATTTTACTACTGATTAGACATGGTAAGTTATAATTTGAATAAAATGTTCAGGTTGTAAGTGTGTATTTTTCCACTTGAAAAAGCTAGTTACACTATGATATAATTTTCAACGCATGTCAGCTTACTGGTTATCAATCACTAGAACATAGTATCCCAGCCTACTGTATACCCTTGTAGTGTCCATCAATGGACATCAGATGTCCATCAACTGCTTCAAGTATCCTGCCTAAAAACTATATTTTTAGGTCATTATTTTTTTGTTTTTATGTTTTACATAAACTGAGATCATGATCTATATAAAAGTTTTCTGGGCCAGTATTCTTTAATCTGTAAAATCAAGTTTGTTGGAGTCTCTGGCTTCTGAGGTTTTTGTAAGGATTAAATGAGATGGGTCAGGAGGGAGCTCAGCTCAGTGCCTGGCACAAAGTCAGTGTTCAGTTATATTAGTGTTGCTGTGGGGGGTTGTGGTTACTTTGTGTGTGTGTGATGAGAATTTTTTTGAGATCCTGCTCTTCAGTTCAGTTCAGTCCCTCAGTTGTGTCCTCCTCTTAGCAACTTTCAAATAAGCAGTACAGTATTACTAACTATAGTCATCTCTGGTTACTTTCTGTTACTTGTTTTTCATACTTGATTATGTGAGTATTTTCTCAAGTTGTTCACTGTTGTTCAAAGACATGATATTTCAAGGATATAGAAACATCCCCCCATTCCTTCAAGGTTTAAATATGTCATCTGGGTCAGGTTAACCATTTCCAGATTGTTAATGTATGGACTGCAGTGAAACAAATGTTCTTGTCTGTAAGTTTCTGTGAGCCAGTAAGATGCATTTCTAAAAGTATTTGAAAAAACTTTTGATTCATCTGTTCAAATTAGATCCCTGAAAGATTGTACCTGTTTGGAACTCCCCATTTCTATTATAGTGTTGAAATAAGAATTAAGTAAATGTAAAAGAATGTGGGGAAATGTAATAGAAGGCTGTGAGTTTCAGAATCAGAATATTTGCATTCATTTATACCGTGGAAAGCAAGGTAAATTTAATGGCTATTATCTTTCATATTTAAAAGAAACTTTTATATAGATAATAGCTTTTTTTGTGTATAAATAAAAGCATTGTACAGAAGTCAAAAGGTCTAATCCCAAGACTGAATAATACAGGAATGTATACAAGCTTGAGGAAGTCACTCTACCTCCCATATTTATTTAGTTATAGTTTGTAAAATGGTGATGCAGTCCTATCTTAAAGGGTTCTTGTGGTGGTTAAATAAGATTGTTAAGCACCAGGCAAAGGTCTTGGCACAAAGTAAGCACCTGTGGTTGACCACAGTGTTATTGACCAAGAATATAATTTTTGCTGAAGAACATGCCTTCAGCCTTCCTCATTGATTGCCTCATTCATAAAGCAGGAGAGTTCCCATCAGGTGCTCTGGCTACTTCACAAGGGAGCAGAGGGCAGAATTCCACGACACCTGTCACTTTCACTGTCAGCATTTTCACTGTCGGCCATTTCAGTGGTCCTGGTTAGGGTTAGCTTAATACGGTTCTCTTCCTTGACTGAACATACATTTAGCTCCAGCCTAGTTCTAAACTCTGAACCAAGCACTGGTGACTGGGGAATGAATAAAATATAATCTTTGTCTGTGATGGGTTCACAATCTAGACAGGAAGTGGTTGCCATCCTTTTTGGGTAAAATTCTTCTCTGTACTTTTTAGTAAACATTTTTTAATGCTCTTCCATTGGGACATGAACTGGTAGATATGGCAACCGACTCCAGTATTCTTGCCTGGAGAATCCCATGGACAGAGGAGCCTGGCGGGCTACAGTCCACGGGGTCACAAAGAGTTGGACATGACTGAGCAACTTCACTTCAGTAAGAAAACCAAGCCTGAGGTGGTACTCCTTATCTGAGATGATAAGACTGTGGTAATGTGTTAGTCACTGAGTCGTGTCTGACTCTTTGCAGCCCCATAGACTGGAGCTTGCCAGGCTCCACTGTCCATGAAATTCTCCAGACAAGAATACTAGAGTGGGTAGCTGTTCCCTTCTCGAGGGGATCTTTCCAACCCAGGGACTGAACCCAGGTCTCCTGTATTGCAGGCAGATTTTTTTACCTTCTGAGCCACCAGGGAAGTCATATTACAAGTTAGTTAGCAAGCCTTGGTAGAAAGAGGATGGGCTTTTCATCAGAAGACCTGGGTTGACAGCCAGGCTTCAAAACATACATGTTGAATGATTTTGAGCAGGGCAGGCTCCTGTCTTCTAAGTGAGAAGACAAAAAGAGGTAAAATTTGATCATTCATTCATTCATTTGGCAAGTATTTGTTGAGCACCAGGGAATCACCAGTGAATAACTTATACAACAAATACCAGCCTCATAGAGATCAGATTCTAGTGGGGAGCAAGGGTAGGATATAAAAAATGATGCTTGTGAAGGAGCAACATTTTTTTTTTATCCTCTCCTTTCTCCCACTAGAATCTGCTCTCCATGAAGCTATTTGAAGGGCAGTAATGGAGATGCAGAAATAGAGAACAGATTTGTGGACACACAGGGAAGTAGAGAGTGGGAGGAATTGAGAGAGTAGCATGGAAACATATAGATTACCATATGTAAACTAGGTAGCCAGTGGGAATTTGCTATATGACACATGGAGCTCAACCTAGTGTTCTGTGACACCTAGAAGGGTGGGATGGGATGGGAGGTGGGAGGGAGGTTCAAGAAGGCGGGGACAGATGTATACCTATGGGTGATTCATGTTGATGTATGACAGAAACCAACACAAAATTGTAAATCCATTATCCTCCAATTAAAAATGAATAAGTATATTTTAAAATGTTGCTTGGGAAGGGAAAAAAAGGCAGTATAGGAGCTAGGGAGTATCATTGGGGAGGAGCCTCCCTACAAGCTAAGGGTTGCATGAAGACAATGGAAAAGTGGTTTAAGAAAACAGCAAATTTAGAGGCCCCAAACAGAAGACCAGTGGGGCTGGAGCAGGGCAAGCTAGGGGGACAGTGGGAGGAAAAAGCAAAGGGCCTCTTGGCATGTGCTGTGAAGGGCTCTTTGGCTTTTACTGAACATGAGATAGGAAGCTTTTGAAGGGCATTGAGCAGAGTGACGTGATCTGACTTTTCATAGCCTCACTCTGGCTGCTGCATAGAACAGAGTGGAGTCAAGCAGAAAAGCCAGACGGTCAGGCAGGAGGCTTTGCCAGCAACCGAGGGGAAAGTTGGTGGTGACTCGGAGCAGGAGAAGTGGTACAAAGTGTCAGATTCTGGACATGATTTTTAGACATAGAGCCATCCGGATCTGTCTGCACATGAATGGCACAAGCAGAGCTGGGGGACGCATGACTATAAAGTCAGAATTTCCATCCATGGAGATGAGGATGACTGTGAGAGGAGAAGATTTGTCAGGGAATGAAGAAGGTCTGTGTTGGATCTGTGAAGTTGGAGATGCCTATCTGAAATGTTCAAATGAGGATGTTGAATAGATAGCTGGAATTCAAGGGAGAGGTCTGGGCTAGAGATGTCCATGTAAATGGGAGCCCTTATCACAGAGATAATATCCAAAGTCAGGAGACTGGATCAGATCTTCAAGGTAGTGAATGAGGCTGGAAAAACAGACACACTCCAATATCTGAGCCCTGGGGTATGCAGAGTTTAGAGGCTGAGGAGGTAGCAAGGAACCAGCAGAGACAGAGAAGGAATGTTCAGTGGAAAAGGGGGAAAGCCAACTTGCAGAACAACTTCATAAACACACATTACATGCCATAGACCACCATATGTTGTTGTTTAGCTGTTAAGTCGTGTCCAACTCTTTTGTGACTCCATAGACTGTAGCCCGCTATGGAATTTCCCAGGCAAGAATACTGGAGTGAGTTGCCGTTTCCTTCTCCAGGGGATCTTCTCAACCCAGGGATCGAACCCACATCTCCTATATTGGCAGGTGGGTTATTTTTACTGCTGAGCCACCAGAGGAGGCCTAGACTGGATGATCGTTGCTATAACATACTTTTGGAAAAATGCAATATATCATGATTTTAATGCATGATTTGATTGGGGTATATTTCAAGTATAACCTTTATACACTATACACTGTGGTGACTACCAAAAACATTTTTTTTTACTAAAGTTGTCCTCATGGCCTGAAAGATTTAAAGAATTTTCTCATCAGGGATTGATTCAGGCACAAAGATGATTTGGGCATCACTGGAGATGATTACGTGCAACCCTGTGCAGAATATTTCATGATAATGTTCAAGTAGAAATAGTCACCTTAGCCTCTAAATTTACTACCTAAAAACACAGTGATTTGGAAAAACACCAAAGGATTTGGGTCCATAATTACAGAATTACTAAAATAGATATATACATTATTTACAGTGTGCTTTCAAAATTAAGGTAAGACAGACCTGTTGATTGGACTTAAAACAGGGACCAATTTTTCTACGTTAATGACACCTTCCAGAAAATGGTTGTAAACATGCTTTTATCATCATGTATCTATAGAGAGCTTTTTCACATCTGACTAGATTTATTCAATTTAAAGAATTTAGTAGTTTAACACATTATGCTAAGTGAAATAAAGCCAGTTACAGAAGGGCAAATATTACATGATTCCACTTATACAAGCTTTCTAAAATAATCAGACTCAGAGAACAGAATAGAATGGTGGTTGCTAGGGGGTTGTCAGAGGGGAATGAGGAGCTGCTAATCAGCAGTTATGAAGTTTCAGTTACGTAAGGTGACTAAATTCTAGAGACCTGTTTTTCACCATTGTGCCTGTAGTTAATAATACTGTATGATACCCTTAAAATTTGATGAGGGTAGAGTTCATGTTAAGTGTTCTTACTACAATAAAATAAAAATAAAAATGAATTAAAGAAATGAATTTAATGACATAGCCTAAGATCTATCATTTATGTTGCTTTATGTTAATAAGTAACTGAATCATAATATTCTGTTAAGAGTTCACAACAAAGAGGGAATTGAGAGACCTAAGTAAAACCATTGCCAGAGATGCTCCTATAGGAAACTTCTGGAGAGTGTTCCTAAGAAAGAATTTTCATAGCACTTTCTCTTTATTGCTTACTAACACATCTCTAAGCTCATGTCTGGAAGCATTCTGGCTACCAGAAGACATTAAGATATTTTCCCAGATGTGCTCAATTTAAATATCAAACACATCATAAACTGCCACATATATGTTTAAATCAAAGAGTTTTGAAGACTAAGAAATTCAAAAGTAGGGAATAATTTTCATAATATACTACACTCTCAAGAGGTATCCGTGTCTAGGACAATACTTAAGTGGAGTAAAGCCCATTCTGTGCATGGGTAACAGCCACTGGACCTAACAGGCAGCTGGTCCATATCATAATAGACACACATGCTGTGCATGGAGGAGAATGATGCTAAAGCCCTATACCTCTTATACTCCCAGTGGCAGGTAGGGTTTCCAAGCCTGTGGAGCCTTCACTTACGATAAAGAGATAAGTAGTTAAGTTTTTGCAGTAGCTCAGGAACGCTTCAAACTTAGTTATCTAAGTGGCTTATCCCTTCTTCCTCCAGTATTTGGGATCTGGGGCTTCTACCTGGATAAAGGGTGTTGGACAGAAACCTTCATCCTTTTCTGTAAATCCTACTCAGTGCATTGATATGTGCGATTAGCACCATCACAGCATAAGGAAGGAAAAGAAGGCCACTAAAAAGAAAGAGTTTTCAGATCCAGCATTTGGGGAGATTTGATTCAGGATATTTTGATGTCACAAAAGTGTATTGACCAAAACGTTTGTCCTGGATTCAGTATCAGTAATAGATTTTTAAAACAGTCTGCTACTGCTAAGTCACTTCATTCGTGTCTGACTCTGTGTGACCCCGTGGACTGCAGCCTACCAGGCTCCTCCGTCCATGGGATTTTCCAGGCAAGAGTACTGGAGTGGGTTGCCATTGCCTTCTCCTAATTGACAAGTAATAGCTGAGGCAAATATTTTGTGTGTGTGTGTGTGTGTGTGCGCGTGCACACGTGCTGTGTGTGCTTGGTCGCTCAGTCCTGTCTGACTCTTTGCAACCCCATGGACTGTAGCCTGCCAGGCTCCTCTGTCCATGGGGTTCTCCAGGTAAGAATATTGGAGTGGGTTGCCATGACTTCCTCACACACACACATATATGTATGTATATATATACATGTATATAGGCTTCCAAGATGGCTCATTGAGTGAAGACTCTGCCTGTAGTACAGAAGATAAAGGTGCCACGTGTTCAGTCCCTGGGTCAGGAAGATCCCCTGGAGAAGGAAATGGCTCTCCATTCCAGTATATGGACACAGGAGCCTGGAGGGCCGAGGTTCGTAGCATTTCAGAGTCAGAAATGACTGACGCAGCTGAGCACACATGCAGCTTATATATATGTATATGTTTCCTCATGACCAATCTGTAAATTTGAGATAATCTGATGAACATCTGTAGGTACTAGTTCATTTGTAGCATCTGATGTCAAGTAAGATAGAAAAGATGGCTAGACTAGGTCTTCTTTGCTCACCCCATATTCTCAACTACATCGTTTCTTCTAGCATTTACTAGTTTGAAACATTAACCTTCAGCTACTGCATTCTGATCAAGAGAGTTACTGACTCTAAGTTTAACATCCATGTAATATTAAGGATGAAGAGTATATATAAACTTTTCCTTCAGAACTTGTGAGCTTATTACAACTTTACGTTTTCTTTGGAGTAAATTTTTGTGTTCCGTGCCCCCCTCCAGCCAAATCCATATGTTAAAATCTTCAAGGTGATGATGGTATTAAGAGGTGGAACCCTTGGGAGGTGATTAGGTCATGATAGTGGAACCCTAGTGAATGAGATTATACCCTTACAAAAGAGACCCCACAGAAGTCTCTTGACCCTTCTGCCTTGTAAGAGCACAGCAAGAAGACTGCCATCTGTGAACCAGAAGGCGGGGCTTCACCAGACACCAAATCCACCAGCACCTTGATCTTGGACTTCCCAGCCTGTAGAACTATAAGAAATGAATTTCAGTTTACAAGCCACCCAGTGTATGGTGCTTCTATTCCATTCAGTTCAGTTCAGTTGCTCAGTCATGTCCGACTCTTTGCAACCTCATGAACCACGGCATGCCAGGCCTCCCTGTCCATCACCAACTCCCAGAGTTTACCCAAAATCATGTCCATTGAGTCACTGATGCCATCCAACCATCTCTGTCATCCTCTTCTCCTTCCACCTTCAATCTTTCGCAACATCAGGGTCTTTTCAAATGAATCAGCTCTTCGCATCAGGGGGCCAAAGTATTGGAGTTTTAGCTTCAACATCATTCCTTCCAATGAACACCCAGGACTCATCTCCTTTAGGATGGACTGGTTGGATCTCCTTGCAGTCCAAGGGACTCTCAAGAGTCTTCTCCAACACCACAGTTTAAAAGCATCAATTCTTCGGCACTCAGCTTTCTGTATAGTCCAACTCTCACATCCATACATGACCACTGGAAAAACCATAGCCTTGACTAGACCTTTGTTGACAAAGTAATGTCTCTGCTTTTGAATATGCTGTCTAGGTTGGTCATAACTTTTCTTCCAAGGAGTAAGCATCTTTGAATTTCATGGCTGCAATCACCATCTGCAGTGATTTTAGAGCCCCCCAAAATAAAGTCAGCCACTGTTTCCACTGTTTCCCCATCTGTTTGCTTTTATTACAGAGCCCAAACAGACAGAGACATTACATAAATCTTTTCTCCCAAAGATCATGTCTTTGTTTTCCTCCCTTCTTCCCCCACCCCCTATTTTCTTCCTTCTTCACTTAACAGAATTGCCATTAAAATATCACTAATGGCAACCCACTCCAGTATTCTTGCCTGGGAAATCCCACGGACAGAGGAGCCTGACAGGCTACAGTCCATGGAGTCGCAAAAGAGCTGGACACAACTTAGCAACTAAACAACTAGTTATTTGGAGAAGCTATCAAAACCATTTTCTTAGGATCAACTCCAGTGTGGTCTGCAGTTTGGGCTTTCTCACTGGCAAGTGGCTGAGGCTGTACTGTTCACGTTTTAACTCTTAGAAACATAAGTAAACATTTGATTTTTCTAAAACCCATGATATTTATTTCAAATAGAGTTATTTTTAGTGGTTCTGATTTTTGAAAGCTCAGAAAAATCTTATGTGGAATCACTTAGAAATTTATAGTTTTAAAAAAGTTTTTTTTTTTTTTTCTAAATTTAGTATATTATATCCTGCACAAGACAGTTTTTCATAAAATTGGCTTTCCCAGCTGTCTTTAAAATTTGGTATAAATTTTAGTATGCTTCCTAATATAAAAATTAGTATACTTTCTGATTTCTAACCAACAACAGATTATTTTCATTTATTTGTTATCCTGGTGAGAAAATTATTGCTAGCTTTAAAAGTTAATGTACCTTATGAAGCAACATAAAATATGTATTGTTTTGTTTTGTTTTTGAGGTTCTAGAATTCTTGGGTTGTTTCTTCTTGAGTTTATACTTTTAAATATATTTTGATTTCATAATGGGTAGTATTAAATTAGAGTCTCTTAGAAGAAGTTCCTGGATGAATAGTATTTTGAAGAAGAAATGAATATTTTAAATGAATGAATGCTGGAACTCCACAGGAGTTTTGGTTTTCCTTCTTTATTCTACCCATAATAAAAGTGGTGAGATTTATCCCTTTGTGGAATATATTTATCATTTTTAATTGTTCTGTCCATGACAGCATTGGGTTTGTGTGTGTGTGCGCGCTATTTATTGGCTTTTAAACATACTTTGTGTGTCTATGAGAACAGGAATGTGGCAGGGTCAAAAGAAGATGAATTACTTTAATGTAATTGAAAGGAAAAATGCTATTTGTATTTCTATTGATGCAAGGCACTCAGTTAATATTCATTGTTTATAAATATATATTTTATATTGATATAGTTAATTGACAGGTTTCTAAAATATCTGTGATAATTTTTTAGAACCTATGCTTCTTTGTATTTTTGGTTCCAATTTCTTTTTTAACTTTTTTTTTTGCCTCAGAAGTTTACAATCCCATTAGTACATAAAATTCACTCCTCATGGTATTTTTTTCTCTCCAACTCTGCTGACTTTTATCACAACCTCCCAGGAGTTGCTTGTCATAGCCACCCCTGGATCTCATGGTTGCTGAGAACAGCTTGAGCTCTAGGTCATTCTTGGACCATAGGCTCCCACCATTTGGTTTATTTGCTCCCACTGCCTGGAGGATCCCAGGGATTCTCTATCCACGGGGTCGCACAGAGTTGGACACGACTGAAGTGACTTAGCAGCAGCAGCAGCAGATCTGTGACCGACCCTCCCCCGCAAAAAAACCCCTCACGCTCTGTCACTTGCCTGACTTCGTGCTTTTCTCTATTCACCTCCTGACACCATCACCTTATGGGTTTTCCCTGCTGACCCTCATACCCACAAGGTCTACCTGCATGCCCTTGACTCGGGTGTTGAGCATGACTGGAAGCAAATGCAGGCACCCCTCACCCCGATTTTCCAGAGCTTGCTGTATACCACTTGGCTTTTATTATAAAAGACCTACATTAGTATCTTTTTGCTAACTGAAAGAAATCCATAGAGGATTTTCACTTTTACATGGAAAAAAGATGAAAGGAAGAGGTAGAGTTCAGCTTCTGCTTTATAGTGAATTGTATGTGCTTCAGAGCAGTGGCAGGGATGTCACCAAGCTCCTTCCTTAGGAACCACACTCAGCTTAAAACTATGGTGGCTTAACGCTTTATGTCAGTTTGTTTTGTGCATCTGGTGGCATGATATGTCCTAAAGTCCTTGCTTCTCTGCTGTACCCTTATCAGCTTGTGAAGGGTTGCATAGCACTACAGCAGTGCAGATCAGTTGAAATATAGCCATGCAGTCACCTTCGTAGCAGGGCCCTCTGCATCTCCTGGCCATCCTTCTACCAGCCCTCCTTCTCTACTCAGCTGTCTTTGCCACTGTCATTAATTCTGTAATTAGATGTCATTAATTCTGTAATGTAGATATGTGTTAATACCACAGCCCAGATGTGCCAATCTCTAGAGATACAATATCGAACAAAAACCATACCCTGCCCCCATGTGCCTGCAAGAGAGTCAGGCATTTATAAAATTGCAGCACTAATGATGATTTTATTACACTTGAATCCAGGGGGAAAAAACAAAAGATAACCTAAAATGCATACTGGTGTAGGGAGAAGGAGACTCTAACTTGGCTCTAGGAGCATTTTATTGTTATTATTGTCTTGCTTTTCCTTATGATATTACCACATGTGTGTCCCTGGACTGATATTGTGGGGGTTTTTTCCCTTTCTCTTAGAACATTATTTAAATGGTGTGATACTTTTTTGCTCTTCTAAGACTTGCTTTTATTGTTCAGTGTTATACTTGTGTGATCACCTGTATTAATTTATGTAACTCTAGGTATTTTATTTTCACTGCTGCATATTATTCTTTTATACCTCTGTTTATCCATGGTAGAGTCTGCTCTGTGCACATTTGGATTGTTTTGTTCTTTCTGTTATTATAAACAATTCAGATACGAACAGGAAAGGTGTGATAAAGATTGGCTAATTTTTTTTTCTTTTTTTTTTAAATTTTATTTTTACTTTATTTTACTTTACAATACAGTGTTGGTTTTGCCATACATTGACATGAATCCACCACGGGTGTATACAAGCTCCCAATCCTGAATCCCCCTCCCACCTCCTACCCCATATCATCTCTCTGGATCATCCCCATGCACCGCCCCAAGCATCCTGTATCCTGTATCGAACATAGACTGGCACTTTGTTTCTTACATGATAGTATACATGTTTCAAAGCCATTGAAAATTAGCCATTCTTCTTTGGGAGAATGGCTAATTTTCAATACGCATGCAAATTTTAGTTTAGGTCTTTCACTTCAGCCTTATCTGTCTAACACAAGTACCACAAATTGGGCTTCCCTGGTGGCTCAGTGGTAAAGAATCTGCCTGCCACCGCAGGAGATGAGGATTTGATTCCTGGGGCAGGAAAATGCCCTGGAGAAGGAAATGACAACCCACTCTAGTATTCTTGCCTGGGAAATCCCGTGGACAGAGGAGCCTGGTTGGCTACAGTCCATGGGGTGCAAAGAGTCAGAGGTGGCTGAGTGACTAAACAACAGCAACCACAAAGTAGCAACAAATATGACCACTTTGAATGTTGCATCATATTTAAAATGTTATGATAAAATCTCCATCATCTTTTCCTGATATACTATCTGTAGAAGGTGGCATAAAATAATTAAATGACCCAAAGTCAAGAGACAGGTCACACTGTCTGTCTGAATAACTAAAAGCAAATGTCCTTCCCTCTTTCTTAGCATTTCATTAGAATAATTACAGTATTGTCAGCAGTGCTCTTAAAATATCAGTTAAGTCATGGTGAGTTAAACGAGATAGCTGTTGTCTCTCAGCTTCAGATTCACCCTGTAACACCTGCTCTTCCATAACCTTTTAAGCATTTCTCCTTTACATTGAAGATGATGTTGAGCTTTCTCAGTAAAGGACACTGAAGGGATATTGCAGAAAGATGGGGCGTCACTTACTGGTTCCAGCTGCTCTCCCAGTGGTCAGCTGTGTGGGTAGAAGAACATTTAGTATTGCTCAGCCCCAGCTACAGGTAGGGGGTGTGCAGTCCCTGCAGCCCCTACCTCCCAACCTGGGCACCCACCACCTGCTCCAGGTCTCCTGCCCAAGTGGTCGCTCAGCTCCTTCTGTGCACCTGCCCATTGGCAGAGGCTCACCTGTACCTCCATCATCTCCCTGACCACCAACACACCGTCTTCTGTGAGGTCTGAAGCCCATCCTTGGGTAGGGGACTTCTTCCAAGTTCTTCTTTCCTTGGCTGCTCTCCCTGAGCTCCAGGGCACCATCTAGCATCCTCTTTACATGTAATACTTACTCTCCTATGATAACCTAGTCAATCTTTGTATTAAATGTACCCTGCTTTAAAAAAAAATCAATGAAATCTAAAACCTAGCATAAACTTCCACATCAGGTGTTCTAAATGTCACCGGTTTTTTTACTTCTTTTCTATGCATGATCTAAAGTCTTGGTTTATTTATTTTTTATTATTATTTATTCTTTAATTGGAGGAAAATTGCTTTACAATGTTGTGTTGGTTTCTACTGTACAACAGTGCAATTCAGCCATAATTATACATCCGTCAGTTCTCTCTTGAGTCCCTCCTCTGCCCCCATCCCACTCCTCTAGGTCATCACAGAGCACCAGGCTATGCTTCCTGTGTTCTGTAGCATTTGAATCAGTTCTCATGAGGTGGATGAACCTAGAGGCTGTTATGCAGAGTGAAGGAAGTCAGAAAGAGAAAAACAAGTACCGTATATTAGCGCATATGTATGGAATCGAGAAAAATGGAATTGATGAACCTATTTGCAAGGAAGGAATGGAGATGCAGATACAGAGTATGAACTTGTGGACACAATGGGGGAAGGAGAAAGTGGGACGAATGGAGAAAGTAGTATCGACATATGTACACTGCTGTGTGTAAAACAGATAGCTGGTGAGAAGTTGCTCTGTCACCAGGTTTTAAGTACAAGAAAATCATGTTCCAGTTTAGTTATGACTCAAAATTATGTCCATTAAGTTACTGTTGGCTCTTGAATAGGTGGGAGTTAAGAGACCCTCATGCAGTAGAAAAACCTGTGTATAATGTTATAGTTGGCCTTTTGTATCTGAGGTTCCTCATCTGTGTACACACTCAACCACAGATCAAGTAGTAGGCGTGGTATTTACTATTGAAAAAAATCCGTGTATAAGTAGAACCATGCAGTTCAGACCTGTGCTGTTCAAGGGTCAACTCTATTTTTAAGCATAAGAATATTTTGTGTCCTAATAGAAACTTAAGGTGATAACTTTGTGAAGAAAGTAATGGCTGTGTTTAATTTGTTACCTGAGTAATTGAGAACTGTAAGGTACTTCTTAATTTCTTAATGTAATAAATTACAGTACCATTTCTGACTTTTTAAAAATTTCATGCTCGTCTAAAGGACAGAAGCATATACCTAAAACAACTCTCTTGTTTCACGTTACACACTTTAGGTCCCTGGAGGCAGGCATAAGACCACTAATATATGTATGCATCCTCAGCTTTACTAGATAATGCCATTATTTCCAAAGTGATTGAACCAAAATATACTCCCTTTAGCATTGTTCCACACCATCTTCCTCACTTGGTATTGTCAGATTTTTCTGTATCATTAATGAATTTTAAAATGTCTCGGGGACCTTTCATTTTTTATGAGATTTTACATTGTCACTTAAGTTGATTACTGGTAGGACCCTTCCAGCACTAGCTTCATACTATCTCAAGCTATAAGGACCCAGGGATTTTATAATACCCTTAACAAAGAGGTAAAATGTTATCCAGTCATAGATGAACTAGTAGAGAATAGAAGTGAAAAGAATGGTTCATCATACCTTTTACGCTCTGCAGCAGTTAACTTCAAAGTGATATAGTAAATTAATGTGGTAGAATAGTGGCCAGTTTGGGTTTAAAATGGAAAATGCTGTCTGATAGGGAGTAAGACCTTTCAGAGCCCATCTAGAAGCTCTTGTCTAGGAAGACCCTATTTCTGAAGTCGGCAGAAGTCGGCATCTTGACACAGAGAACCACTTTCATAAGTATTTTAACCATTCTGTTTCCTGCCAAGTATTTATCTACAATTATGCAGACATAGTCTTTGTGTAGACTCAGTGTTAGACCAAAATCAATAGATTGGTGAGTATTTAAAGCAGAAACATCTATGGACGGGGACCATGTTTTTTAATGGGCTTAATTAATACAATGTTACCTGCAGATGTATGTGCTCTTAATGCATATAGTTTAGCTTGTTATATATAGATTGTGCATGCGTTATGTATGATTATCTGATTTTATGTCATCACTTGTGGCTCAGACAGTAAAGAATCTGCCTGCAATGCAGGAGACCTAGGTTCAACCTCTGGGTCGGGAAGATCCTGTGGAGAAGGGAATGGCAACCTTCTCCAGTATTCCTGCCTGGAAAATATCCATGGCTAGAGCAGCCTGGCTGGCTACAGTCCATGGGGTCACAAAGAGTTGGACATGACTGAATAGCTAACACTTTCATGTCATAACTTAGGATCTGGTTTGATCTTAATTCAGTTCCTTTTATTTCGATTTCAGAATTATCTAGTTCTTTAACTAATGATTATGTTTGGCACTTAACAATATTTACTGCACAAGGAAACATTTAGTTGGATAAAGCCAATTTTACAGTGTTAGAAAATTAATGCATTTTGAAACAAATTTGTGTTATTAAAGATACATCTTTTTTCTTTAAATAATTGTTCACCACTGTTCCTGTGCATTTAGTAAATGCAGATGCCACTAGGTTAGAGCCTAGACACTTCTCGGTACATTCACATTTGCTCACAGCTTGCAATCATTTAATAGTCTGTGTTGCTGCATTAGTAGTTTACTGTTTTGTATGTAGTAATAAATATTTGTTAAATGAATCAATAGTGTGTTTAATTCAGTATTAAAATTATTCATGCTAATAGTTGAAAAATCTTTAGGCTTATAAAAAGTTTGGGGTAGCTTCTAATGTCAGTGGAGCACAGGAAATACCCAAGGGGAATTTTCTGTCGTTATTTGCAGATTAGAAGAATGGGATCCCCAGAAAGAACCCTGCAGTGCTCTTATCAGGGTGTTGCTAGAATATGGAATGATTGCACCCATTATTTGTGAAGCGCATGCAATGCTTTCTTTAGATGACTGCTCTCCTTGCTACTTATTGAAAACAATTCTGTGATGTTTGTAAACAAATTTTATGGACAAGATTTCCTTTCCAAAGCAGCTTATCTAAGTGCATTATTTCTGACTGAAAAGCTTATTTTTCTTTCTGTCGGAATAGATTGCTTGCCAATGGTGACTTACAGCTGATTTCATCGATATTCAGTAATGAGATAGAGCAGTATGAGGTAAATGTCTGTGTACATGGGCAAAGACTCTAAATCACATTCTGAAAACCACGGGCTTGATGATGTAATGAGTCCATCTCGTCAAAAATGTTTGTGGTGAAGATTCCTTGAAAATACTTGGGCTTGAAGCACATCACTTAAATGGAAGATTTAGAAAAATAAGACTTACAGTCATTAGAGTGAGAGAACCATTTTGGCTTGTTCAGGCTAACTCTCTCCAAGGGCAGTGGTGGAAGATTCACCAGGCAGTACGTCTGATGGAAATAGTCTCAGAGGATGAAGGAGGCAGAAAGAGCTTGTGGTACCTTTTAGTGCATTGGTTTCTCTACAGAGTAGCATTCAAACATGTAACTAATGATGGCTTCCATGTAACTGATGGGCTCCATTCTGTAGAGATGCCAGAGATGTTCAGATGTCTCCAGCAAGGAAGGCACTGGAAGCACGTGTGAAGAAATCCTTGCCGAATTCACTCATCTGATTTCATACCGAGTCACTGTTCCTTGGTGCCAAACTATGGGCATTCACTCTTGATCTTGATAATAAGAAGGAGTTATGCACTATTAAAAAGTAAGGCATTTGTGGAATGAAGGGGGAGTCCCTTAGAAGATTGTGTTTTATGGTACTGCTATTTTGTAGCTCTTGTATTCTTTCAACATGGTATTTCACTCCTTCAGATTCACTCTTCATTGAATACATTTATTGCCAGGGATTTGTTTTGAGCAAGAACTACATTGAAAGTTTTATGGACTGAAAACAAAATAACTGTTTATGCTATACAGTGCCACAGCTTCCCTGATAGCTCAGTTGGTAAAGCGTCCACCTGCAATGTGGGAGACCCCAGTTCGATTCCTTGGTCAGGAAGATCCCCTGGAGAAAGGAGAGGCTACCCACTCCAGTATTCTTGGGTTTCCCCTGTGGCTCAGCTGGTAAAGAATCTGCTTGCAATGCAGGAGACCTGGGTTCGATTCCTGGGTTAGGAAGATCCCCTAGAGAAGGGAAAGTCTACCCTCTCCAGTATTCTGGCCTGGAGAATTCCATGGACTGTATAGTCCATGGTGTCGCAAAGAGTCGGACACGACTGAGCGACTTTCACTCCTCACTATACAGTGCCACATGACGTATGAGACACTGAAAGGCCTTCAGCTCACACCATTTCTCTAAATGTGTTATTCAGCCTTCTGCACGGGAGAAATTACACAAACACAGCACGTGCCGTGTATGTTACATGGGCATGTTCCATCTGTCTGTCTGTCTGTTCCATTCTTTCTTGGTTTACTAGAGTTTACATAAAGTTATTCTCTGATTACTGAAGAGCTTAGATAGATTTTTCACTTCTTCTTTATCGTCTCCCTTTTAATTAATGCTCTTGTCCTCATATATAGGACTCCTCCAGGCCTTCCCTTATGACACCTATAAATCTCACTGCCTTCTTTCCATCTGTTCTCGCCACAGTTCTCCTTCATTCCATGGTTCACATCACTCCAATTTCATTACCACCCCTCAGCGTTCCATCTTCTTGTTTCCTCTGTCTGCTCTGTCTAAAAATTAACTTTAAAATAAGCAAAATATTCAAAACAAGCATTATGGTACTCTTTGCATTAATCTTATGAAAGTAAAATATGAACAAAATGCAGTACATTGACTTATAAGGAATCTTATTCCCAAAGGTCAAGACAGCTTTACTGGTCTTAAAGTTCATACAAATAACGATTCCATTTCTTACTTATACTACTTTTCCTATTTTGGTGCATTCTTGGTTCTTGACTGAGTTTGGCCAATTATTCAGAAATGTAAAAATTAGCAACTGAAGTAATGACATAACCTGATATAGAGACTATAGCTTTGGTGCAATTACATGTAATTGGGGATATTGAAGTTGACCTAGTGAAATGAAATAAAATCCATTCTCTATAAACTATGTCCTATATGTTTGGGAATAAATGTTAGAAGTCTAATGAATTTACCGTCTAGTATAAACAGAATTGTAATAGTTTAGTGCATTCCAGAGAAAAAGGAAAATAATTTAATAAAGATACTCATGTCAAGAAAGATGAAGACATGAATGGAATTTGGGTACATTTCCACACTTGTGGAAGTGAATCCTAAACATAAAATGACTCAGTAAATAAGTTGTGATTTTTCTGCCAGGGAGAGTTGAGGAGTTGGATGGAAGATGCAGAACGAATTAAACAGTAGAGAACATTCTAGAGGAATAAATGCTGGAATGACTGCAAAATATCCTGGGATTTTTTTTTCCCATTCTGATAGATTTCTATTTATATTTTTTGGAGAGATATGATACATTTGACCACTTCATTTCTACACGTGATACAAAATAATAAGAGCAAGCAGCCTGCTAAGAACTCAAAGCCAGATGGTGTATATGTATGTCATGCTGAGCTGATGGTTTGAAAATGCCAGCTCTGCAGAATGGCTGGAGCTGAATACACTTCAAGGGAATCCTACTTAAGATTCACTTGTGCATCTTCATGTGATTTTACATTGTTAACTTCATGAATTTTAAGTTGCAGTGGACAGCATGATACATATAGGCAGCAGAGTGAAATGTTTCTAATGTGATTTGTTAGCTGTCAGCGCAAGTCAGATTTTAACAAAGTGGCAGAAATATAAATGGTTTAACAATATTGACTAACTGCTTCTTAAATGAACAAATAACCAAAAGTCAATCCTTGCTTTTCTGCAGGAAATGATGGACTGTTCCATAATTTTTAGGTATTATCTTTTGAGTATTAGCCAGTATGAGTTAAAAAAAAAGATAGCAATACCCAACATCCCTCTATGTCTCCTGATGTTTGGAAATTGGGAGAAAATTGTTTTGTGGTATCTCCTCTCTTTGATTTCCACATTCTTTTGGGAGGTCTTCCACAGCAGTTAAGGCATGGCAGCCATATTGTGGTCATAAGCCAGGGAGAGCCACTGGAGAGACCTACAGACAGTGACAGGGTGGCCACCAGGTAGTGGTGAGGGGACTGCTACGTTAGACAACACCAGTGGTTAAGAAGAGGAGTCAGCTGTAGAGATGTATAAGATTTCATAATACCGTTAATCTTCTAAATTGGGCAAAATGTTTATATTTGCAGAACTTTTGTTTTTCTCTTCTGGAATATGAGATTCTGTTTCTCTCCTTTCATTTGCACTTTAAATCTTCATAAAAGCATCTGTTATCCAAGAACAAGTGAATCATTTATTTATTTTAAAAAAGCTCATTGAGCAATTTAAACCTTTGTTAAATCAGTTTTTGCTCCCTCCATTTTGAAGCTCAACTATGATAGTACACATTTAAGATCATTATGCCTTCTTAGTGAACTGATCCCTTTATCATGATTTATTTTTGGTAATATCACTCATCTTGAAACCTTTTGATATTAATATAGCTATTCTATCTTTCTTATGATTAGTGTTCATATCAATTTGCTTTTAACAAATACACATCTTTATACTTGAAGTGCTGTTTGTTTTTTAAATGCAATCTGTCAGTCTCTGCCTTTTAATTGGAAACTTTAAACCATTTGTATTTAATGTAATTATAGGCATTGTTGGATTAAAGTCTGCTGTCTTACTTTTTTTTCTCTGTGTCATCTGTTCTTTGTTTCTTTTCCCCAATTTCTGACTTCTTTTAGAATACTTTGATATTGTTACTATTCTGTTTTATTTCCAGTATTTGTTTATTATTTACAGTAGATAGAATTTCTAAATTGGCCCCCAAAGATGTCCCATTCTAATCCTGGGAGCCTGTGAATGAATGAGCTACAACTCCTCTGATTACACTGATATACAAATAGTTGACCTTAAGAAAGAATATTATCCATGTGGGCCTGATCTTATTATCACATGAGCCCTTAAAATTAGAAAGCTTTTTCAGGCCAGAAGAGGAAAATAGAAGAGAGATTTAAAAAGATCTAAAGCATAAAGAATAATTGATATTCTGGATTTGAGTATGGAGGGAGCCATCGTACATGGATTGGAGAGCAGATACAAGGAGCTGAGAGTGACTCTGGCTGGCAGCTAACAAGAGAATGTAAACTTGTTTTATAGTGTAAAAAAGCTAAAGCTCAAGGCTTGAAAGTAAATCCTTTTCTTGAGCCTCCAAATAAGAGCCCAACTTGGTCAACACTGTCAGTCTGCTATTGTGGTACCCTGAGCATAGAAGCCAGACTAACTTACCTGGACTTCTGAGCTAAAGAACTATAAACTAATAATTTGTGTGTTAAGCTACTAAGTTTGTGGTTATTTGCCTTTCAGCACAGGAAACCAATACACTAGCTAAAGATCTCCATTTTGTTGTTTGAGAGGTTGCTCTGCTGCTACTACTAAGTCGCTTCAGTCGTGACCGACTCTGCGACCCCATGGATGGCAGCCCACCAGGCTTCCCCGTCCCTGGGATTCTCCAGGCAAGAACACTGGAGTGGGTTGCCATTTCCTTCTCCAAGAGAAGGTTGCTCTAGGGTTTATAATATGCATCTTTAACTTGTCACTGTTCTGCCAAATATTATACCACTTTATATGTAACTAAGAATTCAACAGCAGTATGCCTTCCATTCCTCCCTTATCTTTCATGCTATGATTGTCATAATTTTATTTCCAAATATGTTTAAAACCTCACAATATATTGTTATATTTTTGCCTTAAGTAGTCATTTATCTTTAAAAATAAAACAAGATAAATTTTTTTATGTTTATCCACATATTGACTATTTTAGCAATTGTCATTGCTTAGTTTACATTTGAAGTTATATTGGGTATCATATTTTCAATTCCTTTTACATTTCTTTTAGTGAAAGTCTGTTGGCACTATTTGTCTATTTGTCTGAAAAAGTCTGTCACCTTTGACGGTTTTTCCCCCTTAAGAACTTTAAAGATGTCATTTTACTGTTTTCTGGCTTGTTTTGTTTTAGAAGTCTGAGATATTTTTAATGTTTATTTTTCTGTATGTGATGCCATTTTCTGCAGTGACTGTTAAGGCTTCCTCTTTTTCACAGTTTCGGCATTTTATTGCACTGTGCTTATGTAGTGTTCTTTGTACGTGCTCTGTTATTTAGGTTCTTGTACATGTGGGTTTATAGTTTTCAATAAATTTGGAAAACATCAGCCATTATTTCTTCACATATTCTTTCTATATGACCTTTTGCTTCTTTAAGGCTCTAATACATGTACATTAGGTTCCTTGATATTTTCTCACAGTTCACTGTTTAGTTCAGTTCAGTCGCTCAGTTGTGTCCGATTCTTTGCAACGCCATGAACCACAGCATACCAGGCCTCCCTGTCCATCACCAACTACCAAAGTTCACCCAAACCCATGTTCATTGAGTCGGTGATGCCATCCAACCATCTCATCCTCTGTTGTCCCCTTCTCCTCCTGCCCCCAGTCCCTCCCAGCATCAGGGTCTTTTCAAATGAGTCAGCTCTTCGCATCAGGTGGCCAAAGTATTGGAGTTTCAGCTTCAGCATCAGTCCATCCAATGAATACCCAGGACTGATCTCCTTTAGGATCCACTAGTTGGATCTCCTTGCAGTCCAAGGGGCTCTCGAGAGTCTTTGGTACTGTTAATTTTTACAGTCTTTTTTTCTTTCTTTGATTCATTTTGGATAGTTTATTTTTTGCTGTGCATTCAATTTTAAATCTTCTCTTCTGTAGTGGCTAATCTATTATTCCCATGCAGTGACTTTTTAATTTCAGGTAATATCTTCTTCACTTTTAATATTCAGTTTGATTCTTTACATTTTTTTCCTCTCATTGTTTTCATTTAACTTCTTAATTTAATTTAGTTGTTTAATGTTCTTATATTCTAATTCCAATATTTCTGTCATTTCTATACCTATTTTTATTTAATTCATTTTTTCCTGGTTAAAGGACTTTCTGTTTCTTGGTATGTCTAGCAATTTTTGATTGGATGTTGGATATTGTTAAATGTTTGGATTTTGTTCTATACTCTATACTCCTTTAAGGAGTATAGAATTTTATATTTGCAAGTATTTAAGTTATTCATAGATCAGCCTGATTGTTTTTTCTTTGAGGCTTGTTTTTAAATATTGTTGGGTTAGATCTAAAGTCACCTTTATTCCAGGGCCATCTTAGCACTGCTGTTTAAGTATTAAGTGTCATGGGTCTCTACTGAATGCCTGTTGTAGTCTATAAGGCCTCTCTGTTTGGTCAGAACTTGAATACCTGTATATCCTAATTGGACTCTGGAGAATGTGTTTATGGGGGGTAGAATTCTCAAATGACCCTCAGTGATACTCACATTTGCATAATCTCCTCCCACTGGGTTTTGGAAGATCCTGTGAGTATGATCACTCCTTTAATTACATTACTTTATATGGCCAAGGAGAATTATCCACAGTGGGCCTGATCTCATCATGTGAGCCCTTTAGAAAACAGGTTTCTCTGGCTGATTACAGAGGGGAAAAGCCAAATATATGAAAAATTGATTTCTATATTTAGTACAAATGTCTAGTTTATGGTAGGAGACAAATATGGTACCTGTTACTTGACCGTGGAATTTTAAAATTCACCTAATTCACTTGAGTTGGAGCACACTAAATTCTGCTACTATTAGCTGATCTTTAAAACTAGAGAAAACTGATTTGGAAGGAAGGGAATTGAAAGAAATTAGTTAACTATATTCCAAAAGTAAGAAAACCACTCTTTTTAAAGTTATTTGGAAATGTTTCATAATAATGAAATATATAGAGAAGACTATAATAAACTTCCATATACCCAATAATCAACTTAAGAAATAAAATACTGATATAGTTGAGGCCCTTCTGTCCTTCCTTCAATCTCATCCTCCTCGTAGAGGTACTTAATTTTAGTGTTATTAATTCCATGTGTTTCTTCATATTTTACCTCATATGCATGCATCTTTGAATTTATCTTTACATTTTTTGACATTTGTTTTAATGGTATCAATATGCAGCATTTTTTGTTTCCTTTTTTGTTTAATATTTTGTTGTGAGACTGAAAAATTGATGTGTGCTTAGAATTCCATTGTATGACTATAGCATGATTTATCTGGTCAACTATTAAGAGATTTTAGATTGTATTCATTTATTGAAGCAATGAATGCTGAAATTAACTTTCTTGTAGATGTGACTTCATATTGAAGTCACTAGATAAAAGAGTAAATGAATTTTTAGATCACTAGCCACTAACAGTTTTTCTTCAAAGTGGTTTCCCCAATTTTCATTCCTACCATAAGAATTCTGGTTATTCTCCATCCTTATAACCCTTGGTACTGTCAGAATTAAATTACAGTAGTCAATAGTTAGATGGATGAGAAAAATGCTATCTCATTGTGATCTAAATTTGCATTTCTCTGATTATTGATAAGGGAGGACACTTTTTAATATGTTCACTACCAGATTGTAATAGAGATTATTATTCTCCAGTATTATTCCCCAATTTCTCAAACCCCATTAGGGTTGACATAAGGTCTAACATCTAAAGTCATTAAGATGTACGATGGAAAATTTTCCCAAGTGGCAGATTATTCCCTGAGTCATTTAAATTATTTCTGGTCATCATAGCATGATTCTTACCAACACTTTTAATTGTGCCATGCTCAATGTGGCAGTCTTAGCTTCTCCCACTCTGGTTTTTCTGGTTGTAAAAAAGCAAGAAATCTTAAGTCACTGAAGGCAAAAGTAGGCTAAGTTATGAAGAAGAATAGAACATTATTCTGGCTAAGAATGACTAATAACAATAGGGTTTGCTGATTTCAAAAGAGCCTGGTGTATTACCTGGTGATGGAATCTTCATATTTGGGAATTTTTCAAGTGGCTTAGATAAAAATTTAACCAGAATGGTTAACAAAACTGAGTGTGTCTGTGCTTTTCCAAGAGATAGAACCAAGTAATTTTGAGGGTCCTTCTCCCCACTTTGTCCTGTGCCTCAATGAGGAACAGAACTTTCACAGATTCGTTCCACTGCCAAGATGATAATCCACTAAGAAAATTATTTTGTTATGTTTTCTAACCATAATGAACAAAATCGTATCTTGTACAAATACATCATCAGTAAATTGTTTCTTGTAAATGGAACTAGAAAAATTCCCCTGAATCTGTTCTTGGTGCTAAGTGGGTATGACTTTGAGCCCATGGAATATATTTTCTGCCCTTTGCATAATTAGAATTACCATCTGCCAAGTTATGTTACAGTATTCTGCTTGCCTTCACTCGTAGCTCTGGATCACCAACACTTTTACCCTCACTTTAGGAATTTCACGAATATCTGGGCTCTAGCATTTCAATGATCTCTGTGATGGTCCAAGTAAACATAGCTATGTAAGTAATTCAATTTGTAATTGATTTTGGAATGTACAAGTTGTTGTACATTTTGGGGGAAAATGGGTGAGTAAGTTTACCTTACTTCGGAAAGATCTTATTTTATAAAGATCGAAAACTTCAAACGGAGGTCATTTAGTTCAAGTTTGAAAACAGAAAATTGCTGTGTTTCAGTCTTGATTGCATTCAGTTGATTTCTCTGTGACTCAAGGACTAGAAGCTTTCTACCACTTCCTTTGGTAGAAAAAATTTTGACCCTAAGAGATTAAATCACAGGAAGGTTTCCTTCACATTCAGACTTAATTGTCTCATTTATTATTGATCTTTTTCTTTATCTTTTTCTTTGCACTTTTTAGATGTTTGTTAAATTGCACTAGTCAATATTACTAAACCACAGATGTGATGTTTTAAAATAAGGGATATGTCATTTTGAGAACTGATACCAGTTTCTGCTCACGCATGTTTTGCATTTGTCCTTAGCAAAAATGGAAGTAGTGTTTTAAGATGGATTTTCTCACCTATGATAGCAAGTTGTAAATATCCGAGCCTTTCTCTTTTTTCAGGGCCAGGTCTTTAAATGTGCTTCTCATCCTCTTCCCCTATGTCATGTTGCAGAAGTGTAGCTGGTTTGCTCTTCTCCAGGTTGGGTCTCTTTTGATCTTATTGACTTACTACCAATCATTGTCTCCCTCCAGGTTATCCAAGCTGTCTTTTTTGGCATCTGTGTGCTGACTGATCTTTCCAGTCTTCTGACTAGAGGAAGTGGGAACCAAGAACAGGAAAGACAGCTCAAGAAGCTCATCTCTCTCCGGGACTGGATGCTGGCTGTATTGGCCTTTCCTGTTGGGGTTGTGAGTATGATGTAAATTGCATTTAACCACAAAAGAAATGGGTCTTATATTAGACTTCTCAGAGGGAAAACAGGGCTAGTTATAGGCTTCTGCACTGGGGCTGCCATAGCACAGCACCACAGACTGAGTGGCTTTAACAACAGAAATTTAGTTTTTCCCATTTCTAGAGGCTGCAAGTCTGATATCCAGGTGTCCGCAGGGTTGATTTTTTCGGAGGTCTGTCTCCTTGGCCTGCAAGTGGCCTCCTTTGCCTGTATCTTCACATGCTTTTTCCTCTGTGTATCCCTGTCCTAATCTCCTCTTCTTAGAAGGACACAGTCCTACTGGACCTCAACGATATCAGTTAATCTCACTTGCCTCGTTAACGACGTTGCCTCTGAATACAGTCACGTTCCAAGGTACTGAGAGTTAGGACTTCAACATAGGAATTTTAGGGGGATACAGTTCAACCTGTAATGGTTTCTTAAGCAGCCCAGACTTAAAATGTGTGGCTCTGTGATCATTCTTATATTTTTGAACTTGGGAGAGGAAGTCAGTAATAGCTCATACTTCTTCACTTACTCAGTGGTGCCATTAGCTCATATCACTTAAGTAAATGCTGCTTAATGTTTGATTCTACTCTGGCTTCATTGATTTCCATTGTTTTCAGTTAGATTCCCTCCCAAGCTTAACTTCCTTCACTGGTCTGTTAATCGCCCTTCATCTCTACATAGATGGCCAGGGCACCATGAGATTCTATATATTTTAACCTGTGAAGAGCCAGAAGAATGAGAGAACACTTGTAAATTGTGATAACAAGTAAAAGCATTTTGTGTAATTCAAATACAGAACTTTCGTCGGCCACCTGATAGAAATCAGGTGGAGAAATAGAAACCCGTGTACCAAGTCCAAGGTCCTTTGTAGGCAGGGTCAGAAAGATGCTTTTTAAATCCTTCCAATGGCTCTTATTCATATTTGCCACATTTATACCTGGCTGAAGCCTCTATACACTTGTTCTAAGACCAGTTAGTGGGCACCAGGACTATTACTGAATTGCTTTTTCTGCATACTGAGTTGTGTCTTCTTGGAATGAAGTAATCCTTAGCTCTTAACAACAGGACAAGGAACGTAGTATGATATGGTTGTATGTCTCCTCATTCATCCTTACCCTCTGAAAATCTAGATGGATGCTCAGATTAAAGCCATCTAGCAGATCTCTCAAAATTGGTTACTTAACAGAGTTAAATACCTTATATATTATTCAATATTTCCTTCTTTAGACTTGCCTTATAAAATTCAAACACCTTCTATGAGAATACTTATCTAAGAGAAATTTTCCATTGCCATAAACTGTAAAGACCGATACTTTCTACTTGAAAGAATTATCTAGAAAATCCAAGTTTGTATGTTTTCTGTTACTTTTTACCTGCTTGAAGTGAAAGTGTTAGTCACTCAGTCATGTCTGACTCTTTGCAACCCCATGGACCTATCCACCAAATTCTCCAGGCAAAAATACTGGAGTGGGTAGGCATTCCCTTTTCCATTTTACTGCCTTGGGATTTCTATAGGCATGTCACTAATTCTGGAGATCCTCCTTGATTAGAAGGAATACAGTAGTAACACAATACGAAGGCAAATAGAAATACAATATTATCCTTTCCTCTTTGTTCTGCCCGCTTCTGTTATTTGGTGTCAGACTGTGTCTCTATGAGCTTAAGTTGTGTGTCTTGCTACTCTAATTAAAGGTTCATTGCATATGCCCTCTAGACATTTATGACATTACTTTAGCCTAAAACATTTTATCCTGCTTGAGACTTGAGATATTTGTCCACTTTCAGTATCCTCCTTGAATTTAGTCCATGCATGCTTTGTGATTTGTAAAAAGAACGGGAGTCTTTTTGTTTGCTTGTTTGTTTGATTTGAGTACATCCAATATTTTCTCCCATGTTTTACTATGTTTGTTGTTTTCTCTGTATTTTAAAAGAGAGAGGAGACATCATAATACCTTTCTTATGCTCCTTTTTGAGCCAAAAGTCATAGCATCAGATTTTCATGACATAATGTATGCACCTTTCCTAGTCGATGAACTTCACAGAGGAATATAAATAATAAATAATGAATCAGAGATGTGCCATTTCACTGATTTCTTTAACTCTTATTTTTTTCTTGCCTGCTGATATGTTATAGTCAATATTTGGGTTATAATTTTCCCTGTTAAAATGAGCTACTTTCCTTTTTATAGGCACTAGCATTCTATTTTTCCTGAGCTTCTTGGAGCCTCCCTCTCCTTCTGCCCCTCTCTTTTTCTCTTTCTATCTCTCTTTTTAATATAAGGAAGAATCCTGGCCTGTAATCGCCTTGCATTTTCCATTGTTTCTTACTCTGTCATTTGATTTTTTGTGTTTGTTTACCTGATTTCACACTCTAACACACAGAAATTCACTGGGGCCAAAAAACAAAATGATTGATAAATGCCTTCTTCCTAGATTTCACTAATTTTATTATAAAGTCATATTTTCAGAGGATATGAATTTGACTCTTTATAACCATTTTTTATATAACTACACCCATGGTGGATTCATGTCAATGTATGGCAAAACCAATACAGAATTGTAAAGTAAAATAAAAAAATAAAAAAAAAGAAGCTCAACATTCAGAAAACTAAAAAAATAAATAAATAAATAAACTCAGTGGACATAAGTTCAAGCAAACTCCAGGAGACAGTGAAGGACAGGGAAGCCTGGCTTGCTGCAGTTCATGGGGTTGCAGAGTTGGACACAACTGAGCAATGAAACACTAACAATCATTTTTATCCATTTTTTTTTCGTGTAAACATGCAGTTTCATGATATTTCCCTTGTCTTTCTCTCTACTTCCCAGCTTTCGTTTCAAATGAGCCCTGGTCTCTGCTGTGACCTCAGAGGTTCCCTTGCCCTTCTATATCTCCCCCAGCTGCTCATTAGGATCTGGAATTCCACAGTAGTTTCATCACTTAAGACATTCTTCCTTGTTAGCATATGAGCCCTTCCTGAAGCAGCGTCACTGGGAAACACTTGAAGAGGTGTAATCTTTACTCTTCCTGTGGCTCCTGGCCTGAAAGGGAGGTAACCAGCCCAAAGGGTTCATTACATCAGACAGATGGAAATAGCAGTGATGCCCAGGACTTGTAGGAATCTGTAGTGTAAGAATGCCTATGTAATGCAAATGACTGGTTATAACGTTTGTAATTGAACACCTTGTATCATGTTGGTTGACACAGTCAAAATGCTAAAGGGAAAATCCCAGCACTCTCCCTGTGCCCAGGAAGCCTGGGACGTGGCTTGAGCCTCTGAAGAAGGAAGATGCAGAAACTCCACTTAGAAGTTGGTGGTCATTCCCCAGGGCCTCCAGGCTCTGACTGCCAGATGACTGCCAGCCTCACAGAGGACCTCCTTTGCTGCCTTCTCTAGCTTTCTCAGCTCCACACTTTTGTCAACCACAAGTTTGAAGGGGAAAGCAATGTCATTTTTGCTTCTTGCTGCTGCTGCTGCTGCTGCTACTGCTAAGTCACTTCAGTCGTGTCCGACTCTGCAACCCCAGAGATGGCAGCCCACCAGGCTCCCCTGTCCCTGGGATTCTCCAGGCAAGAACCCTGGAGTGGGTTTGCTTCTTGGTGCAAGGCAAAAGGGCTTCCCTTGTCATGCTAGTGGTAAAGAACCCTCTTGACAATGCAGAAGACATGAGACGTGGGTTCGATCTCAACGTGGGTTGAGAAGATCCCTTGGAGAAGGGCATGGCAAGCCACTCTGGTATTCTTGACTGGAGAATCCCATGGACAGAGGATAGGATCCTGGCAGCCTACAGTCCATAGGGTTCCAAAGAGTTGGACATGAAACTGAAGAGACTTTTAGCACACAAGCCACAAAGGCAGTGGGCCTGAAAAGAGGGCAGAATGGCAGCTGAATGGATCACCTCTGTTCAAAGTTTCCCAAAGAGTCCTCTCCACCCTAAGCTTTTCTGGACATTTCCATTATTTCTCTCTCTCTCACCTCAGCTGCAACTGTGGCAGCAAGAAAAACCTGGGTAGGTTATCTAGGACTTGTATTTTTTCCACTAATGCTTCCTCCAATAACGAGGTTAATTGAGAGCCGACAGTAATTGTTTTGTGTGGGCATGAAGCGCTAAGTATGATTCTGTGACCCGTGGACCTGATGCCTCTACTTCACGCAGTCTGTCTCTCTCAAGGATATATAAAAGTAATGAAGCATTCCAACCCAAGATAATTGAGGTGAAGCTTTGTTTCAGCATAACCTTGAAGAAACCAGGCAGGGTTGCTTGAGTGAACAAAGCATGTATCATCCTGATTTGTGTAGATTCCCATAAATGCAAAGCTGGCCTTGATTAGTGATGCTAATGGCCGGAAACCACCACCACTCCCAAAGCCTTGCAGCTCATTTTTGCAGGGACAACCCCTGGGAGGCTCATCTTACCATGTGCAGTTCATTTCTGAACCCTGTCACCCTTTTAAAGAAGCATTACAAATAATTCTATGACATTATGTGGTCTGGGAGCACTGAAGTTTATTAGGAGCAATCAAACCAAGAATGTCTTTTGTCTCCCGTGAGTTCCGTTGACTTTCATGCTGGCAGATACTCTTCTAGTTAAGAGAACAGGCTAAGGCTTTCAACCAAAAATAAAAAGAAAATAAGAGTAGTAAAAAATGAGTATGATGAGTATGAAATTGCCTCTTTCAAAAGTCCTAAATGTGTCCCCAACTGTAGGCCTAAGCAGCTCATTTAATGATGAAGAACAGTCATATTTTCCATCAGTTCAAGTCTGTGCATCCCATTCATCCACAGCTGCTCAGCTTGCAGGATGCACATAACCCGCTGTCACCACCTTCTTGGTACACCTTTGTCCCTGGCCTCACTTGGGTAGCTCTAGACCCAATGTGAGGTTGCTGCTTAAGTAACTTTGGCAGGTAGGTGATGATGAAGATGTACCTGTCTAAAAAAATAGGGAACCATCTGAGAAAGTGCTGTAAATTTGAATCTACTCTAACCTAGGGTGGGATCCAAGATATTGTGAGCAAACCAGCATGTGCCTGGATGAGCTTTTCTGGAATTTGAGGTTTTCATTTGAGTTTAGTTTCAGAGTTGTTAAGTAACCCTTTTCTGGTGTTATAATCATGTTTTTATAAAGATTTTATGAAGATTTGACATGGAACAACCTAGTCTAGATCCCTGTAAAACCCACTTTTGCTTATGATGGAAACTGTGTGGTACCTGCTTCTTTGGGAAACATGGAAAATGCAAATTGAACTTTTAGATGCATACTCAAAGAAAAAGTATCTAGCAATTATTTTCAAAATGAGATTCTTCAAATTCTTCATTTATTGATACACTAGCTAACTAAGCCATCCTTCAGAAAAATTTTTTGATGCATATGAATTTAGATTGTCATACTTCTACAATTTAAAAAAAAGTTCATTTCTGATTTTCAGAGGTAAGAGATTGGCTTAAATGGAAAACAAACTTATTAATGAATATTAGTTACTAATATCAATGTCTGTTAACACAAAGGAAGGAAATTTGGTTCCATTTGAGATTGTAAATAAAAGCAAATGTCTTTTCTTCTATTTTGATATTAAGGGAAAACTTGGGATTAAATACACTTAATATCTCCTGATCCTCTCTTTATTAAATTTTCACACAAGTGCCTAAAATCAAACTTTTCTATTTTTTCTTTAAGCCTTCATTGATGTTTTAAGTTTCTTCCAATGCCCTTTCTAGTCACCTTTGAAGTTAAGAATATAATAACTGCTAGGTCATATTTTATGGTTAAACCTCATTCTTTGATGTTGAGTCAGTCTCAGGCTTTACCCCTGTGCTGAAATGAGTGTGCATTGAGTGGTGCAAGGGGGAAGGTTTAGAGATGAGGATTCATTCAAGATCAGTAAGCAGAAGAAGCATTTTCCTCCCATTGCAGGAGAAATGCTCAGAAGACGATCATTACCTAACCTAGGTTAGTTGCCTATGATCACCTTTTTGATAGTCTTTTTAAAAGACCAAGGACGTTATATGACCAGTCAGATATACCTGATAGGGAACTGAGTTGTTTCTTAACCATCTTATATATTCTTCTCTGCTAAATGAAAACCAAAGATTTTCTGCATAGTTGAACCATTTAGTTTGTACACATTCGTGCTAACACAGCAAAGTCAGCTTGCAAAACAAATTCCTTCAACACAAAATATAACTGCACTTTTAACAAAATTTTACTATGACCCACTCATTTATAGGCAGAGCATTCAAAGAATGGAAGTTCTATTCAAATCAATAGTTATTTATGGGTATGTGGAGCTTCCCAGTAGTGCTAGAAGCCAAGACAGTAGTGACTGATTTTGCCTTTCAGGGTCTCACAGTCTAAAGAAGGTGACTTTATATAAGTTATCTCAACAAGTGAATTAAAAGAAGACATGAAGAGTATAACAATACATATAAGTATAGAAGTAGCCTGCAAGGACATGGCAGCAACCTAGATGACCATCAGCAGACGAACGGATAAGAAAGCTGTGGTACATATACACAATGGAGTATTACTCAGCCATCAAAATGAACACATTTGAATCAGTTCTAATGAGGTGGATGAAACTGGAGCCGATTATACAGAGTGAAGTAAGCCAGAAAGAAAAACACCAATACAGTATACTAACACATATATACGGAATTTAGAAAGATGGTAACAATAACCCTGTATGCGAGACAGCAAAACAGACACAGATGTAAAGAACACTCTTTTGGACTCTGTGAGAGAGGGCGAGGGTGGCATGATTTGGGAGAATGGCATTGAAACATGTATAATATCATATATGAAACGAATCGCCAGTCCAGGTTTGATGCATGATACTGGATGCTTGGGGTTAGTGCACTGGGATGACCCAGAGGGATGGTACGGGGGGTGGGGTGTAGGATGAGGAACACGTGTACACCCGTGGCAGATTCATGTTGATGTATGGCAAAACCAAGACGATATTGTAAAGTAATTAGCCTCCAATTAAAATAAATAAATTTATATTAATTAAAAAAAAAGAAGTAGCCTGCAAGACGGAGAAGGCAATGGCAGCCCACTCCAGTTCTCTTGCCTGGAAAATCCCATGGATGGAGGAGCCTGGTAGGCTGCGGTCCATGGGGTCGCTAAGAGTCAGACACGACTGAGCAACTTCACTTTCACTTTTCACTTTCATGCATTGGAGAAGGAAATGGCAAGCCACTCCAGTGTTCTTGCCTGGAGAATCCCAGGGACGGAGGAGCCTGATGGGCTGCCATCTATGGGGTTGCACAGAGTCAGACACGACTGAAGTGACTTAGTAGCAGCAGCAGCAACCTGCAAGAAGAAGGAATTTATTTTAGTGAGTAGAAAGTCCTGAAAGACTTCCCAGAAACGATGATATCAGAGCTCTGTTTTGAATAATGACTAAAAACTTACTGGACGTGTAAGTTAGTGATGCTTTCAGCTGTTAGAAACAAAGTATCACCAGATATTCACCTGGCTCACTTTTTCACATCATTCAAGACTGCTCAAATTATTTCACCTCAGAACAGCTTCTATGAGTAAACTTTATAAATTAGCCCTTGTCGGTCTCTGTCCCCTTAACTTGCTTTATATTCTCCATCATGATTACTGCTACCAGGCACATTATATGTTTATTCTTTTATTTCTACGGTTTGTCTTCTCTGACTTGGTACATGTTCTGTGAGGTTAGAGAGCTTGTGTGTTTGGCTTACTGCAAAACCCAAGCATCAGAAGCAATGTCTAAATAATTTAGTGTTTTTTGAGTGAATATCCAACCAACTGTGGTTTAAACAATAAATATATTCAGGGTCTCATAAAATAAGAAGTCTGTAAGCAGGAAGTTTTAGGGTAATATGGCTCAGTATTATCTTTTGAAGCTTATGTATTTTCTGTTTTCTACTTTTCTATCTCTGGAGTGCTGACTTTCTTTGAACTTGCTACTATCAATCTCTGAAGGGCTGATGAACCACCACCTACTGTATGCTTTGCAACCATGTTCAAGGCAGGTAGAGGAAGGCTCTTAAGGGAGCTCTCCTCAAAGGGTTTGTCTTTTCCTCCTACAAGTAACTTTTCTCAGAAGCTCCATCAGCCAGCGTCCCCATAGGCCTCATTGGTGAGGACTGTCCTGTGGCTCTAGCCAGCTGCATGGAATGCTGGGAAAGCAAGTAGGAGAAGCAAGGAATGAGGTCACCGTGAGGGCTTAAATTATTCATGATTTATCTTGATGTGCCTTATGGGTTAGGCACACTACTGCCCAAACAAAATCGCTAGTTTCAAGAAATAGAAATAACAATTGTTGAGACTAATGACTACATGTAAAATAAGTAAAAACTAATAGAATTTCAGGTAATTTATTGTTTATCTGTGTTGATATAAAATAGATACTGTAAAACCAATGCAACTAATCATGGATATTTTCTGAGCCAAGAAAGGCAGATTTTTTTTTTTTCCTTCAGTCTCTGCCAATATCATTTTTTTTTTTTTTGGTGCAGTCTCAGCAGTATTATCATGAACAATTATCTAAATCTGACATGTGAAATTCTTCTCAAAGAAAATCACATATGTTACACGATTGACTAAATGGCTTATGTTCATTTTCTGAAAGTCCATACAAAATTTGTCACAAGTAGCCCAGCTTTAGTCCAGCAATTCAGATATGTAGATACCAGGTTCAGTGAGTAAAATCTGCCTCTAATAGTAGTTAATGGGAAGTTGCTTTATAACACAGGGAGCTCAGCCTGGTACTCTGTGACAACCTAGAGGGATAGGATGGAGTGGAGGTTGGGAGAGAGGTTCAAGAGGGAGGGGACATATGTGTTCTTATGATTGGTTCATGTTGTATGGCAGAAACCAACACAGCATTGTAAAGCAATTATCCTCCAATTAAAAATAAAAAGAAACAATAGTTCTCTAGAAATTATAGAGAAGTATCATGTCCTCTAGACCATCTCACAGAGTTCCCACTCTCTCTGGGCAAAAGAACCACAGATATGTCTCAGAAAATGAAGATATCTTTTTCCCATATTTATATCTGTAAGCAAGATATAGATTTGAAATATATGATCGAGAAAAAGTAGAATTGTTGTTAGTTAATGATTGTGTCAGTCGCTCAGTTGTGTCCAACTCTTTGCGGCCCAAAGGGCTGTGTAACCTGCCAGGCTCCTCTGTCCATGTAATTCTCTAGGCAAGAATACTGGAGTGGGTTGCCATTTCCTTCTCCAGGGGATCTTCTCGACCCAGGGATCGAACCCAGGTCTCCTGGATTGCGGGCAAATTCTTTACCATCTGAACCACCAGGGAAGCCCAATAATTATCATGCTGCTGCTGCTAAGTCACTTCAGTTGTGTCCGACTCTGTGCGACCCCATAGACAGCAGCCCACCAGGCTCCCCCATCCCTGGGATTCTCCAGGCAAGAACACTGGAGTGGGTTGCCATTTCCTTCTCCAATGCAGGAAAGTGAAAAGTGAAAGTGAAGTCACTCAGTCGTGTCCGACTCTTTGCGACACCATGGACTGCAGCCCACCAGGCTCCTCCATCCATGGGATTTTCCAGGCAAGAGTAATGGATTGGGTTGCCATTGCCTTCTCCAAATAATTCTCATAATTAATGTTAACTCAGTAACGCTAATAATATATATGATTCCTGTTCTCAAAAATAGGAGCCCCCCCTGCCCCAAACCAGGATCTTTTGTATGCTCTTGTTTGGGAGACCAAGAGCAAGATGCAGTATTATTTGTTTTTTTATTTTTTTAAGGAAAGAAAAAAGGACCACTTTCATTTTTTGTCTTCCTTCTCTGCATATTTCCCTCCCTCCCTATCCCTCTAGTTCAGTTTCTCTCTTAACCCTTCCCCGTCATCCTCTGCCTCAAAACCATCTCCTTGTTTGTAGAAAAAGAAACAACAATTTGCTGTGTGGGTGTTCCTGAAATTACTACACAGCCCCTGTGGGCATTTTGAGGTAACTCTTACCTGTTTTAGCTGGATCAAAATGTGCTGGGTTAAATCAGCCAATATGAAAGGAACATTTCCCCCCAAGGAAGGAGCTAGTAGACTTTCCACCTACACAAAATGTATTAACTTTTCCTTATGCAATTACCATGCTAATGATTTGCTTATTTTGCCACAAAGAGCCAGTCCCAGTTAGGACTTTCATTCATCCTGCCTCTTTCAAACTTTCCTGGGAACAAAAGTGAAGGCATGATTCCGGCTTTGGGGGAATGTGTCCTGGAAACACAGGTGGGAAGGTGGGAAGATGAGAGATGGTGAGGGGAGAGATTGTGTGTAGGCACAGTTCACAGATGGCCCTGCCCTCTGTCTGCTAAGCACTGATGAAAAAACTTTTCCAAGAAGTTTTCCTCTTCGAAATGTCCCTTTACCCTGTTGCTTGGGTCTGTGCTTCATTTACCCATGAGGACCAATATGTACCAGAAGTTTGGGCTGTGGTGGCCCCAAAAGCTTGGTGCAACATGAGGAAAATGAAGAGAGCTGTGTCCCAGAGGGAACCAGAAAAGGCCTTTCCATCCCATCTGCTCTTCTGCTTCTCTGTTCCTACCACTGTGTCTGTTGTTTGCCAATGAAAGGCTGGGGAGGGATGTGAGATAGGAAAGAATCCTCAGCATAGATTAGTGGTGTGCCCAGGTTGGAAGGCACGTGTGGAGAAGAGTTTTCTGTGCCCATTTTTATCACCTCACCTCTTAATCCTAAGAAGGGCCCCTCCTCTTTCTTCACCTTCACAGTCAACTACGAAATTAGAATGACTGCCTTCCTACAAACACAAATAACTTAACAGAAACAGCCTCAGCGCTCCCATGCCCAGAAAATAACACGAGTGCTCACGCCCAGGAGATTGCTGTCAAAATTAGCATGGAGTCAACAAAAGAAGACGGTCCCTAGAATCACTGATACAATAACATTTTTGTCTGACTGATCCACCACTCCCTATGGTCACATCCTGGGCCATGCTACTTCCTAAATCACACCTGGTCACTCCCAGGCTGGGTGGGATTCTGGGGGGAATCTGATGGCAGAGAAGGAAGAATGGTCCAGGGGGCAGAGAGCATCCTCCAGCTTCCCATGCCGCTCCTGACACTCTCGCTTTCTAGTCCCTGCATGTCTACCTGCCCTGAATCCTCTGAGGGTACCAAGCCCCCCAACAAAAGCCCAAAGCACTGGCAGGCAGGTGACAGCCCCTGACCTGGCATTCCCCTTCCTCCATCACTTATGAACCAGAGTCTCAACTGGGACCTGCATTGTTCACTTTTAATCACCTTGCATTAAAAAATGCTTTAAATACTCAGGGTTAGCTTTGTCCTAACCATAATATCTGTGATGGGAACTTACATGCTGGTTATATTTCTCCACTGCATGTTGAAATGTACATGTAGTCATCACAGTAAAATCATTTTCTGTGCTGTGCCGCCATGCTCAGTCACTCAGTCCTGTCTGACTCTTTGGGCCCCAGGGACTGTAACCCCCCACGCTCCTCTGTCCATGGGATTTTCCAGGCAAGAATGTTGGAGTGAGACGCCATTTCCTTCTCCGTGGTATCTTCCTAACCCAGGAATCAAACCCATATCTCTTATGTCTCCTGCATGGCAGGCAGGTTCTTTACCACTAGCTCCACCTGGGAAGCACCAAAACTCATTTTCATTAAGTTAAAAAAAAAAAGAAATTCTACCTGTACCCCTTTCCCTCCCAAATTACCATAGAGTTCTAAAGAAGTTGCTGTACACTCCGAGACATTTGCTGTCTCTTTTGTTTCCAGCTGTTCAGTTGCTGGGGACCAGCAGTTCCATTTATACCTTACTTTCTGAAACGTCTCGCCATCTCCCTTCCCATAGTGACAAAACCCATAGCAACTCAAGAACCTGAAAAGTCTATGAATGAGAACTCGCTTCTCCTATGTACTGCTGTGGACCAGACTAAGAGCTGTAGTCTGATTGTTATTTAATCCCCAGAGCCCCCAAAGGTAAGAATGTCTGTCATTCTTACTCCACAGAAGAGGGTTCTGTCGTACAGCTTGACCAACAGGGTTCCCGTTTCCTAAGTCCTGAGGTCCATGGCTAGGAAATCGTGCGATCTGGGCTTGAATGCAAGCACTCTGATCATGAAGCTTTTCGCAAGTACTCTAAATTTTTTGACAATCCAGACCCAATCTTGCTTTTTATCATTGACCTGATAGACACTTTCAGCTATATACGTGAACTCCAAGCTGGCCACAGTCTCTCATTTAGGATAATACATCAAAAATGAGAAAGAGACTTAGTCATTATGTGACTCAGAAATCACTGTTTATCTTTTTCCTTGAGGCTGTTTAACAAAAGCCTGTTCATTTGTGCTTGTTATTGTTTCCCTGTGATATATTATTTCATTGGCACCATAGAGCCAATGGTTTCGTACAGTTTTACGGGCTAATTTATAAAGTACAAATTTTGGCAAGGAAAGAACATCTTCCTGCCTTGTCTTCTTGGGTCAACAATTGGACCCAGATTTAAGCTATCATATATTTTACCCAATATGCTTGTTTTTAATATGTGAAAATAAGGTTTTGTCAGTAGAATTAGCTACATTTAAAAAATGACTATTAAATGTATCTAGCATCATCTGTAAACCATCTCTGGGTTTCTAAGAAGGCATAGTTCAGAGGTACACAATTGCAAAAGAATATTTTTGAGAATAAATGATCCAATACACGCTGCATGGGTAGCCTAACAACTCAACCGTGCCTACCCAGTGAAATATTTTACTCAGGATTCCTAAGAGCCATCTTGTTCTGCTTCATCAAGAGCTTTCGGGTAAATCTGCTTTCCTTTTTAATATTTATGATTTACTGCCCCTCGTATTTTCGACAAGGATTTGAGATTGTCTGAGTCAAATTGCTTCATCAAAGTGGCCCAGTATTCTGGGCCTCTGCATCCTTCAGCAAAGGCCGCCTGTAAATCATTTTGCCTATTTGGATAAGCGTCTTCTGTGTTACGCTGCAGGGTACACAGAGCAACTTACTTATGTACTTTCTCTTGAAAAAAATGAGGCAAGCCAGGAAAATGGGGAGAAACTAGCTCTTCTGGCAAATTCAGTTAACATTTATTGAGTGCTGTACACCAAATACTATGGTAAATGCTCTCACACGATTTCACTTACTCTGTTAGTGCATACATGCATTGCAGGCTCAGTCACGTTTGACTCTTTGCAACCCCCTGGACTGTAGCCTGCCAGGCTCCTCTATTCATGGGATTCTCCAGGCAAGAACACTGGAGTGGGTTGCCATTTCCTACTCCGGGGGATCTTCCCCACCCTGGAACTGAACCTGCATCTCTTGTGTCTCTTGCATTGTTAGGCAGAATCTTTACCACTGAGCCACTTGGGAAGCCATTACTCTATTCAGTTCAGTTCAGTCGCTCAGTCGTGTCCCACTCTTTGCGACCCCATGAATCGCAGCACGCCAGGCCTCCCTATCCATCACCAACTCCTGGAGTTCGCTTAGACTCACGTCCATCGAGTCAGTGATGCCATCCAGCCATCTCATCCTCTGTCATCCCCTTCTCCTTCTGCCCCCATTCCCTCCCAGCATCAGAGTCTTTTCCAGTGAGTCAACTCTTCGCATGAGGTGGTCAAAGTACTGGAGCTTCAGCTTTAGCATCATTCCTTCCAAGGAAATCCCAGGGCTGATCTCCTTCAGAATGGACTGGTTGGATCTCCTTGCAGTCCAAGGGACTCTCAAGAGTCTTCCCCAACACCACAGTTCAAAAGCATCAATTCTTCGCCACTCAACTTCCTTCACAGTTCAACCCTCACATCCATACATGACCACTGGAAAAACCATAGCCTTGACTAGACAGACCTTTGTTGGCAAAGTAATGTCTCTGCTTTTTAATATGCTATCTAGGTTGGTCATAACTTTCCTTCCAAGGAGTAAGAGTCTTTTAATTTCATGGCTGCAATCACCATCTGCAGTGATCTTGGAGCCCCCCAAAATAAAGTCTGACACTGTTTCCACTGTTTCCCCATCTATTTGCCATGAAGTGATGGGACCAGATGCCATGATCTTCGTTTTCTGAATGTTGAGCTTTAAGCCAACTTTTTCACTCTCCTCTTTCACTTTCATCAAGAGGCTCTTTAGTTCCTCTTCACTTTCTGCCATAAGGGTGGTGTCATCTGCGTATCTGAGGTTATTGATATTTCTCCTGGCAATCTTGATTCCAGCTTGTGCTTCTTCCAGCCCAGAATTTCTCATGATGTACTCTGCATATAAGTTAAATAAGCAGGGTGACAATATATAGGCTTGACATACTCCTTTTCCTACTTGGAATCAGTCTGTTGTTCCATGTCCAGTTCTAACTGTTGCCTCCTAACCTGCATATAGGTTTCGCAAGAAGCAGGTCAGGTGGTCTGGTATGCCCATCTCTTTCAGAATTTTCCACAGTTTATTGTGATCCACACAGTTGAAGTCTTTGGCATAGTCATTAAAATAGAAATAGATGTTTTTCTGGAACTCTCTTGCTTTTTCGATGATCCAGCAGATGTTGGCAATTTGATCTCTGGTCCCTCTGCCTTTTCTAAAACCAGCTTGAACATCAGGGAGTTCACGGTTCACATGTTGCTGAAGTCTGGCTTGGAGAATTTTGAGCAGTACTTTACTAGCGTGTGAGATGAGTGCAATTGTGCGATAGTTTGAGATTCTTTGGCATTGCCTTTCTTTGGGATTGGAATGAAAACTGACCTTTTCCAGTCCTGTGGCCACTGCTGAGTTTTCCAAATGTGCTGGCATATTGAGTGCAGCACTTTCACAGCATCATCTTTCAGGGTTTGAAATAGCTCCCCTGGAATTCCATCACCTCCACTAGCTTTGTTCGTCGTGATGCTTTCTAAGGCCCACTTGACTTCACATTCCAGGATGTCTGGCTCTATTAGGGGATCTCTTAAAAACAAATGGCAGTAGACACTTGCCGCGCCCTCATCCCTACAGACTGTGATGCCGGCAAGAGGACTGGAGCGCTGAGGAGGGGAAGCTGCTGTCGTGCTGGCCTTCAGAGCCCCTTCTTGTTTTGCTTAGTCCTGTCTAGAGAATAATGCCTGTATATTGGATCCCGTCAGAAATGTTTGATGCTCTGTGCTTGAAGAGTCTCAAGCAAAAATGGCAGTAAGGAGGAGAAAGAAAGAAATCTTTGAGGCTGGGGGTCATCCATACGAGGTAGATTTTCTTTGGGTCTCTTTGCTCTGTGAGCAGATCAGCATCAAAACAGATGTTTCTCCCCAGTCTTGGCACCTTCCTGAGATGCTGATCCTCAAAGTAATTAGTTTAGTAGAACCTCCTGGTTCTTAATTGACGAGAAGGGTTCTTGAACCCCCCCTCCCAAAAAAAAATCCGTAATTGGTCAGCTGTTCTCGAGGGGGCCCTTAGCAGATGACAGGGAGTTCAGGTAGACCAAATGCCAAGAAAAAAACTCCTGAAGTGCTGTCAGGCAGACGGATTGCTGATGCTCTGGCTGCATGCAAGCATCTTTGAGCCATTTCGGTTCCAAAGATGATTTGCTTTTTGACTCCTTCCTCTTTGTTTATACAGCATAGATCATCACAGAATGATTTAAAGGTGAAAACGAAAATCCACACAACTTGCCACAACAAGCATTTGTTGCTTTTGTAATAGGAAAACTGCACATGTGTTCTCATTTGCACATGTATTCTCATTTAGGATGGTCATGCTCTGAATTTAATGGATAAGTTGTTCATAGCAGGAAAAAGAAGGAACATTGGCATGTTGTTATGATACTAAAAATCACACCAACCTCTGCAAAGGGTCTTTTCCCATTGCAAACTGTGGATAGAACTTGCTGCATGTTTTCATTGTTCGTGCATAAATCTAAAATAAAACACAGAAAACCTTAGCTTCCTCCCTCTCTTATCTCTATAGCAATTCAAAGGCAGTGAGTGGCCATTTGTGGGTGTCCCAGGTGGGACAGTACTCAAATACCATTATAGCCAGGGACCAAAGACCCAGACACTCAATTTTGTGAGTCTATTTTACAGAAATTCTTCTCTCAGTAAATGAACTTATGCTAACTAAATGAATATAGACTGAAGTGTAGCTCAGAAAGGTAATTAAGTCATTTATACTTATAAAAAGGTTGTCAGGCCAACTGGAGTCTCTGTAAGCTTTTCCTAGGGGCAGAACAACTTTGAAGATAACAAAGAGTAGCCAGAAGAATCCTGGGCAACCTCAAAATCAAGCCACAGGGGATAACTGGATGATGATAGCGGTGGGTAGTCAAATTACTATGATCTGAGCCATCCTTTTGTATCTCAAGGACTGACTGCTAGGTAGACTGGAATGCTTCCCCGGGTGGCCAGAGGACCCCCTCCTCTATACAGAGTTGAAGACAAGTCTTTTTTTTTTTAACTTAGCTTTTTTTGATTAATTAATTTATTTTAATTGGAGGAAAATTACAGAATTGTGATGGTTTTTGCCATACATCAACGTGAATCAGCCACAGATATATATGTGTCCCCTGCATCCTTAACCCGCCTCTCACCTCCCTTTTCACTATGTGAATTGTCCAAGAGCATCAGCTTTGGGTGCCCTGTGAAGATAATTCTTATTCTTTAATACCCATAAGCCTAAACACTATGATGACCAATTTGCTCCTGTTAACAAATTCTTCTTGGGCATCTTTAATCTGTTTGTTCAGGCTTTGTCTTCCACTGTTACAACAGTGTTCTGATCAGGCCATTCTGATACTATACCCGAGGCACTGAATATAGGTAATCATTGATGCATAGCCACCTAACTTAGGATGCTTCTACAAAAGGATGCACTAATTACTTATATAATTAACTTTCATTCAATTAGATTACTTTAGATTTTTCTTTATTCTCAAGTGGAACTTTAAATTCAAGTTGCAGTTAGCTGACTGTCTCTCTTATGTACTTACAACTATCCTGTGAATATTCATTTTAATATAATCATATTAAATAACCAGACTATAATCCCCTTTTATTAAAAAGAGAGAGAAGGCAAGAGTTGGATTTTATGACAAAAAGTCCAAATTGTTTTTCAAGAAAGAAACTCATATCAATGCTAATCAATTGGCAGTGGTTTTCTAACATAATAAGGTAGTCTTGTGTGAGGTTCCTGGATTGTTTAATTATCCTATTTACCATCACTTGACAGAGAGTAAAAGAACCCTTGCTCAGTTTATTTAGGTATGGAATTCAGTTTAAAATGAATCAATTCACAACTTTGAACCTGTAAAGGAGGATTAGTTATTAGAATGCTAAAGTGACTCACCTTCTGGAGTCACCTCACCTGTGTAAGGCATAAGGTAACCAGATAGCAAAAGAGCGTGAGCCTGGAGACAGACCATTAGTGATCCATCTATGTCTGCTTCATATTCTTTATGGGAAGATTTTAACTTCTGATCTGATTTCACAATTATAAGGGATCTGTGTTTTGTCCCTATTTCTGTAAGTTTGGCAGATGACCAGAAAATGGGATACACAGTGTCTGCCCACAGAGCCTCCTTTTATCTGTGCCCTGCCCTCTCACAGTGCACACCACCTTCCTGCCAGGCCCACCACCTCTAGGATGCTATCAACCCAATGTGATAATAAGCCTTCAAACATGACTCTTCACCAAAGAAGACTGCCACCAATAGGGGCCAACCCCAGGCAATTTGGATTCTGTTGGTAGGAAAGAAAAGCAAACTTTAATTTTTAAAAAAAAACTGATCATTTCCATGTTTCAAACAGGCCAGGCAGAGATGCCTGAGTCTCGGGGAAGAGCCAGAATCAAGGGAACCAGGTGATTGGTGCCATTGCAGCCTGTAGGCACAGGGGTTATACAGGGCGTGACCCTGGATAGAGAGTCTGGAGACCGTAGGTCAGAGGGCCCCAGCCCCACAAGCTGGTGTTGTAGGAAAAAGCATACATCTCAAAGATGACATAAGAGATCCTGTCAACTAAATTTTGAGTATGGAAGGTAGCATGGCTCCATGGGGCAAGACAAGACCCAAGTATCAGTTAGGACCAGCAAATGTTCTAAATAAGTATTGCTTCTCTGGCCTTTGGATGTGAATTTGCCAGGAGGAAGGTGTACCTGGTCACATCAACCTTGTTGAGATGCTTGAAGTTCCATGAAGGCGCTTATTAACTTTGAAGGGAAGAATGATTCTTCCAACTTGTTCCATGCTACTGTCCTGTAGTATCACATGTATGTCGTGTTAGAGCCATGATTTTTGGCAATTTTTCTCCATCTCGGATCCATTTTTCTCTTCCTTTTTCCAGACTGATTAACCAAAAGTATTTACTCACCAAATATTCATTGAGTTCCCTACTCTGTGCAGGAAACAACTGCACAATGAAAGTAACACTGATTGAGCTTGAATTTTGAAAAAAAAAAAGTGTAATGAATTTTAATCTATGGTTATAAAAAGCACAAAGGAATGGGCACTTGGAGGTGTATGGTGAGTTTGGAAAACAACACGTAGTGTGGTAATTGGGTTTCTGGAAGAAGCTGGAAAGAGACTGCATGGAGAATTTGTGGCCTAATCACAGAGGGAGTTTTTATTTTATTCTGTAAACAAGGGGGAGCCATTGGAAGTTTTAAACTGGGAAATTCTTAAATGTTTTCATAACTTAAACACTATGAGATCATGAAAAAACAGAAGTAGAGTTAAGAGGACACTGAAGCCAGTGGGTCAAGACAAGAGGCAACCACAATAGTCCGGGAGAGGAACATGGTGGCCTGGATCTGGAGTAAAGACTGAGGGTGCTGAGAGTGGAGAATGACACAGGAGCCTTTGTGAAAGTCAGCTCGACAGACAGTGGTGACCTGGGATCCAACAGCTTCACGTCTAGTCATTTATTCCCCTGAGGTTCTTATATAGGTGCAAGAATCATACACATAACATGTCCATTGCAACATTTTTCAAAATTGTGATAATTGGAATGAATGTACACATTTATTAGTTGAAACTGAAAGTTGCTCAGTGATGTCCAATTCTTTGCAACCCCATGGACTATAAATTCTCTAGGCCAGAATACTGAAGTGGGTAGCCTTTCCCTTCTCCAGGGGATCTTCCCAACCCAGGGATCAAACCCAGGTCTCTTGCATTGCAGGTGGATTCTTTACCAGCTGAGCCACAAGAGAACCCCAAGAATACTGGGGTGGGTAGCCTATCCCTTTTCCAGTGGATCTTCCTAACCGAGGAATTGAGCTGGGGTCTCCTGCATTGCAGAAGGATTCTTTACCAACTGAGCTATGAGGGAAGCCCCATTTATTAGTTAGTGCTTACATAAATGATGGTGCATAGCATACAGTGGGGTACTATGAGGTACTTCAGAAAAATGGGATATCTCTTTAAAATATTTTTAAATTAAATTGCAAAAGACTAGGTATAGTATGACCTGATTTTGTAAAATAATATATGGAATGCATTTAACATGCTTGGGAAAAAGTCCTGAAGGATATAACCGTCCTTTTGGCAATGACTAAAGTACAGGGTGAGGTTGCAAAGTATTTTTGTACGTTTCTATATGCTGGTTAATTTACAACAGATATTTTCATATTTTAAAATGTCTGGCTGTTGCACTTATACATGAATAGCATGGTCTTAGATGGGCCTCCCTGTGAACAGCTTGTAACAGACATCCTGGGAGCTCTAGAGCAGGGATGACCCTTCAGAGTTGCCTTAAATTGAGGCGAAGCAGCTGGATCTCTGTGTCCTTGGATTTAGACTGCTGCTGGGAAAGAGGCATGGCTTTAAGCAAGACCTTTCCCTGCAGCTAAGGGCAATTCTAATGAGGGATGTAGCTGGCAATGGCCAGCAATGGATATTCCCAACATCTGTAGGGTGGATGCACAGGCCCTGAAGAGGAAATCTGGGAGAAGTACTACAGTATCCACTACAGTTAATTGACATAAGTGTAAAATTTGTTTTCTGACTTTGCAAAACTTGCTTAATTACCACATGTAGCTTCCATGAATACAAAGATAAAGGAGGTAAATGGAAGATCTAGGTGCAGAATAAATTTCAATGAAATGAAGCCTTTTGATTAAAACAATCTTAGCAGTTAGAAATAGAAAGGAATTTATGTAACCCTGACATGGCATCTGGTCCCATCACTTCATGGCAAATAGATGGGGAAACAGTGGCTGACTTTATTTTTCTGGGCTCCAAAATCACTGCAGATGGTGACTGTAGCCATGAAATTAAAAAACAGTTACTCCTTGGAAGGAAAGTTATGACCAACCTAGACAGCATATTAAAAAGCAGAGATATTTGTCAACAGATGTTGATAACAAAGGTCCATCTAGTCAAGGCTATGGTTTTTCCAGTAGTCATATATGGATGTGAGAGTTGGACTCTAAAGAAAGCTGAACGCCAAAGAATTGATGCTTTTGAACTGTGGTGTTGGAGAAGACTCTTGAGAGTCCCTTGGACTGCAAGGAGATCCAACCAGTCCATCCTAAAGGAGATCAGTCCTGGGTGTTCATTGGAAGGGCTGATGTTGAAGTTGAAACTCCAATATTTTGGCCACCTGATGTGAAGAGCTGACTCATTTGAAAAGACCCTGATGCTGGGAAAGATTGAGGGCAGGAGGAGAAGGGGATGACGGAAGATGAGATGGTTGGATGGCATCACCGACTCGATGGACATGGGTTTGGGTGGACTCCAGGGGTTGATGATGGACAGGGAGGCCTGGCATGCTGCGGTTCATGGGGTCGCAAAGAATCAGACACAGCTGAGCAACTGAACTGAACTGAACTGAACTGAACTGATGAAGGGCACTTTCTGCAGCCTATCCCTTCATAGAAGGTATGGGCCCTCTGTGGGCCAGGCCTTTCAGGTTCAAGACCCACTCTACAAATTTGCATGGGCCTAAGGCCATTGTCATCCATCTCTGTGGCCATAGTTCACAGAACACTCAGATTTTAGTGTTGCCATTTGCCTCTGGGGCAGGCTCAGTTTCTGTGTTTGCTACTGTTCAGGTTTTTCCTGTTCTTTTTTTGTCTGCATGGGTTTGTCGGCTCCTAGTGATTTCCCTTCCTTTCTTGTCCGCTTAGCAATATATTTGAAAGTATATTTGTCATAATTTATTTAGGACCTAGCGTTTCACAGCAGGAAGGTTTCTCGGTGTATCTAGTCCTCTAGACTGCAGAGAGCTAAACCCCCACTGTCTACACCAAAGGCAGTTTTTCCTTTTACTGCTTATAATGTGACGTTCAGTTTTATGTGGTTTTAATTTTTATATTTTATTTCTTTCGATAATTCTATCCATTCACTTTTATCCTCTTGCTCTATCATCTCTTCTTTAAGTCCCAGTTTTTCCTCTTTGACTGCTTTTTTTAAACAGATGATTATTTGATCATAAATTAATGAATACATTTTCGGGTTTGCATTGTTCTGTTGCCCTCTCCCATTTTGGTCATATTCAGCTTTATCTCTCTCCTTTTTATTGTGGTATCTATGAATATGTTTCATGCTTTTTTTTTAATGATTACTCATCCTTAAATCTGTTTGTCCTTCCTGTCTAGCTTTTTATGAAAAGCTAGAACTGGAGACAGGCTAGGAACTTATAAAGGGCAGCTTGAATTTCTGTTTCCCACCACTGCTCTCCCCTGGAGAATGGCTTCTTTCTGGGCCAGAGTCATTTCTCTCTCCTTGACTCATATTGCCCCCAGTCCTGCTGCATGGTGATAGGAAGCTTGGTCTTCATCAGGTGAGCAGGAGCACTCCCTTCAGGCTGGTTATCACAGATCCTGTCTTGTTTACCTCCCATGACCACATCCTGCTTTTTGCAGAGATACCATACTGGCCCACTTCCACACTGAACATCATCACCTCTGACCCCTGAACATCTCCCCAAGGCTCCCATGCACCTCAGACCTCCTGTTCCCAGCAAAGGTCACTGTGTGTCTCTTACAGTGGGCCCTCTGTAGGATCTCTCTGTTCTGCTCACTGGACCACAGAGCCCTCTGATCTTGTTTCTTACATCAGAGTCTCTTCCAAGTTCCCTAACACTTGGCAGCCTGTTGAGTAGAGTGATGTTTGGATTAGGGATCTTTCCTTCTCCAGTTGGTCTCTTTGTTTCTCATTCCTCTTATTCTTGGTTGATTTCAAGAAAGAGAGCCTTTAGTCTTCCATCTTGATCTTGAAGTTCAGGGAAAGATAATTTCAAGATAATAGAAGACTTAAACAGGTAAAGAGGAGCTAATGGATAGAAGATCTGAGAAGAGATGGGCTAGAAGAAAAACCTTGGAAAGAAAGGCTTATCTCCTTACAGACAGGAGGGCAAAAATCGTGGATAAGATAGAGAAATTTTAGGTCAGTAAGAATATTGAAGGAGTAAAAGGGTATTTGCTTCTCTAGAAGATGTGGTCTGATACATACAAGCAGCAACCCACTTTTATTCATTTATTCAACAATTTTTTTTTTTTTACCACTAACATGTTAGGTACCAGGCAGGGGGAAACAGCAGTGAGCATGACAAAGAAGTTCCTGTTTCCTAACTCTTCACTTTCTCATAGAAGATCCAGACAATGAACAGTTGAACGACAGCAAAAGGAGCTTATTTTCTATCAGGGTCTCTGACAGAAAATAGTGCGAAGTGGTGAGGCTTCCATGCAGAGGTGCTGGCTTACCTCCAGCTGATGGAACAGGGAAGCCAGCCACATGAAAACACGGAAAGAACGTTCCTGGTATAGAGTGGAAAATGCTACAGCTCTGAGGCAGGAAAACCCATAATGAATTTTAGGAACAATCAAATAGCCAATTGGCTTAGGGAGCAAGAAAGAATATGGTATAAATGAAGGTTAGAGATCAAGGCAGGCATCAACTCATAGATTTTGTAGGAGTTGGGTTTTTTTATTCTCACATTAATTACTCAGTCAGAAAAGATAGTTAAGGCCTGTGTGCTGTGTTGTGCTAAGTTGCTTCAGTTGTGTCCGACTCTTTGTGACCCCATAGACTGCAGCCCGCTGGCCTCCTCTGTCCATGGGATTCTCTAGGAAGAATACTGGAGTGGGTTGCCATGTCCTCCTCCAGGGGATCTTCCCAGCCCAGGGATCCAGCCATATCTCTTGTATCTCCTGCCTTGGCAGGTGGGTTCTTTACCACTACCACCACCTGGGAAGCCCATTATTTAAGGCCTGCTGCTGCTACTGCTAAGTCACTTCAGTCGTGTCTGACTCTGTGCGACCCCAGAGATGGCAGCCCACCAAGCTCCCCCATCCCTGGGATTCTCCAGGCAAGAACACTGGAGTGGGTTGCCATTTCCTTCTCCAGTGCATGAAAGTGAAAAGTGAAAGTGAAGTTGCTCAGTCGTGTCCGACTCTTAGCGACCCCATGGACTGCAGCCTACCAGGCTCCTCCATCCATGGGATTTTCCAGGCAAGAGTACTGGAATAGGGTGCCATTGCCTTCTCCAGTTAAGGCCTAAGTGTGGATAAATATGGAGAAATGATAAATTCTATCAAAAAGATGGAAGCCATGAAAAAGGTATAACATCACCACGTGATTTATAAACTCTAAATGGAGATTCTGGTTTTAAAGTAATTTGAGCAGAATATATATCATAAATATATATATATATATAAAGTAACTCACAATCTCATCATTACAGTAGAGAAATTCTTTATCACACTTCTTGGAATGAGTATTAGTAACACTGTACACTGAAACAAAAGATGCTACAACATTTCAGAGTGCTTATGCTTCACTTGCATTGCGAAGTTAAAGGTATGGCTGAGGGAAGTCAGGCAGAAAGAGAGCACCTAGGATCTCCTAGATGTGTGAAATAGGAAGATAAGAGCTATGTCAAAATGAGGCATTCACTGTCTGCTTGGAGGCCATCAGGGATAAAGCCAGCTATCATCTGGAACACACAATTTACTCCCAGGCTATGGGTGTTTGTAAAGAGAAATCACAACTGAAAACATGTCTAGATATTACCGCTCAGCAAGAGTATGACCTTGGAAAGAATCGATAGGGAAGAAAATCGTGAAAAGGAAATCTAGAAGCAGAGCTGCTGCTGCTGCTGCTGCTGCTGCTCAGTTGCTCAGTCGTGTCCGATTCTTGTGACCCCATGGACTGTAACCTGCCAGGCTCCTCTCTCCATGGGATTTCCCAGGCAAGAAGACTGGAGTGGGTTGCCATTTCCTTCTCCAGGGGATCTTCCTGACCCAGAGATCAAACCCTCATCTCCTGCTTGGCAGGCAGATTCTTTACCACCTGGGAAGTCCCTGAAGCAGAGCAGTTGAGCCCAAAAGAGAATCTAAATGTTTTCCAATCAGTAATAGGTCAAGTCTTAGTACTAATAGATTAGTTTTAAGGAGGAAAGCAATTTCATAGGCTCATGTCATGTTGAAGCTGAAGACTTAAAGATGCATTCGTTTAGTACCTTCTTCCCTTCTTTAGTGGTGGATAATTGAGATCATGCTAAAAGGCCTTTTTGAACCAATCTACAGATCAGTGGTCGTGTATGGATGTGAGAGTTGGACTATACAGAATGCTGAGCACTGAAAAATTGATGCTTTTGAACTGTGGTGTTGGAGAAGACTCTTGAGAGTCCCTTGGACTGCAAGGAGATCCAACCAGTCCATCCTAAAGGAGATCAGTCCTGGGTGTTCATTGGAAGGACTGATGTTGAAGCTGAAACTCCAATACTTTGGCCACCTGATGCGAAGAGCTGACTCATTTGAAAAGACTCTGATGGTGGGAAAGATTGAGGGCAGGAGGAGAAGGGGACGATGGAGGATGAGATGGTTGGATGGCATCACCAACTCGATGGACATGGGTTTGGGTGGACTCCGGAAGTTGGTGATGGACAGGGAGGCCTGGCGTGCTGCGGTTCAGAGTCGGACACGACTGAGCGACTGGACTGAACTGAACAGATCAGTGGCTTTTCTCCTCTTTCAGGGCAGATGTCTTGGCAACTTCCTTTGCATTCTAATTGGTGTTACTAAACTCGAATCAGCTTTAGTTGATCACTGATCAGTAAAACTTCTTCATAGAAGTGAACTAAAACTGATTCGCTTCAGCTTCTATTGAACTCCATATGAGAGATTCCTTCTAAAAAGAGACAGAGTGTGAATCCAGTTTTATTTATTATTATTTATTATTTATTTTTACTTTATTTTACTTTACAATACTGTATTGGTTTTGCCACACATTGACATGAATCTGCCACGGGTGTACATGAGTTCCCAATCCTGAACCCCTCTCCCACCACCCTCCCCATATCATCTCTCTGGGTCATCCCAGTGTACCAGCCCCAAGCATCCTGTATCCTGTATCAAACCTAGACTGGCAATTCGTTTCTTACATGATAGTATACATGTTTCAATGCCATTCTCCCAAATCATCCAACCCTCGCCCTCTCCCACAGAGTCCAAAAGTCCATTCTATACATCTGTGTCTCTTTTGCTGTCTCACATACAGGGTTATCATTACCATCTTTCTAAATTCCATATATATGTTTTAGTATACTGTATTGGTGTTTTTCTTTCTGGCTTACTTCACTCTGTATCATCGGCTCGTTTCATCCACCTCATTAGAACTGATTCAAATGTATTCTTTTTAATAGCTGAGTAATACTCCATTGTGTATATGTACCACAGCTTTCTTATCCATTCATCTGCTGATGGACATCCAGGTTGCTTCCATGTCCTGGCTATCATAAACAGTGCTGCGATGAACATTGGGGTACACGTGTCTCTTTCAATTCTGGTTTCCTCAGTGTGTATACCCAGCAGTGGGATTGCTGGGTCATAAGGCAGTTCTATTTCCAGTTTTTTAAGGAATCTCCACACTGTTCTCCATAGTGGCTGTACTAGTTTGCATTCCCACCAACAGTGTAAGAGGGTTCCTTTTTCTCCACACCCTCTCCAGCATTTATTGCTTGTAGACTTTTGGATCACAGCCATTCTGACTGGTGTGAAATGGTACCTCATTGTGGTCTTGATTTGCATTTCTCTGATAATGAGTGATGTTGAGCATCTTCTCATGTGTTTGTTAGCCATCCATATGTCTTCTTTGGAGAAATGTCTATTTAGTTCTTTGGCCCATTTTTTGATTGGGTCATTTATTTTTATGGAATTGCACTGCATAAGTTGCTTTTATATTTTTGAGATTAGTTGTTTGTCAGTTGCTTCATTTGCTATTATTTTCTCCCATTCGGAAGGCTGTCTTTTCACCTTGCTTATAGTTTCCTTTGTTGTGCAGAAGCTTTTAATTTTAATTAGATCCCATTTGTTTATTTTTGCTTTTATTTCCAGTATTCTGGGAGGTGGATCATAGAGGATCCTGCTGTGATTTATGTCGGAGAGTGTTTTGCCTATGTTCTCCTCTAGGAGTTTTATAGTTTCTGGTCTTATGTTTAGATCTTTAATCCATTTTGAGTTTATTTTTGTGTATGGTGTTAGAAAGTGTTCTAGTTTCATTCTTTTACAAGTGGTTGACCAGTTTTCCCAGCACCACTTGTTAAAGAGATTGTCTTTACTCCATTGTATATTCTTGCCTCCTTTGTCTATGATAAGGTGTTCCTAGGTGTGTGGATTTATCTCTGGGCTTTCTGTTTTGTTCCATTGATCTATATTTCTGTCTTTGTGCCAGTACCATACTGTCTTGATGACTGTGGCTTTGTAGTAGAGCTTGAAGTCAGGCAGGTTGATTCCTCCAGTTCCATTCTTCTTTCTCAAGATTGCTTTGGCTATTCGAGGTTTTTTGTATTTCCATACAAATTGTGAAATTTGTTCTAGCTCTGTGAAAAATACCGCCAGTAGCTTGATAGGAATTGCATTGAATCTGTAGATTGCTTTGGGTAGTATACTTATTTTCACTATATTGATTCTTCCCATCCATGAACATGGTATATTTCTCCATCTATTAGTGTCCTCTTTGATTTCTTTCATCAGTGTTTTATAGTTTTCTATATATAGGTCTTTAGTTTCTTTAGGTGGATATATTCCTAAGTATTTTATTCTTTTTGTTGCAATGGTGAATGGAATTGTTTCCTTGATTTCTTTTTCTACTTTCTCATTATTAGTGTACAGGAATGCAAGGGATTTCTGTGTGTTGATTTTATATCCTGCAACTCTACTATATTCATTGATTAGCTCTAATAATTTTCTGGTGGAGTCTTTAGGGTTTTCTATGTAGAGAATCATGTCATCTGCAAACAGTGAGAGTTTTACTTCTTCTTTTCCAATTTGGATTCCTTTTATTTCTTTTTCTGCTCTGATTGCTGTGGCCAAAACTTCCAGAAACTATGTTGAACAGTAGCGGTGAAAGTGGGCACCCTTGTCTTGTTCCTGACTTTAGGGGAAATGCTTTCAATTTTTGACCATTGAGGATAATGTTTGCTGTGGGTTTGTCATATATAGCTTTTATTATGTTGAGGTATGTTCCTTCTATTCCTGCTTTCTGGAGAGTTTTTATCATAAATGGATGTTGAATTCTGTCAAAGGCTTTCTCTGCATCTATTGAGATAATCATATGGCTTTTATTTTTCCAGTTTTCTTTTGTGTTGGTTTCTAACCCTTCTGTGGGGTTCAGATGAGGTCTCAGTAAGCACTGTAACACAAGTGTTCTGTCTGGGAAGCTTGGAGGACTGGAGAGTGACCATGCTTCTCCCACTGTCAGTTCAAGTACAGTATTCTGGTCCTGGCAGCACAGCACCAGCAGGTGTGTGCTAAGGAAGAGCTGGCCACCAGTCCTGGCTGGAGAAGAAGCTTCACAGCCGTAGGACATTTCAGAATCACTTAGCCTGTCCAGGAGAACCTATTTTTGTTCATACCCATGCCCTGCTAGTAGAGTTCAAACTTATTTTGGGTTTGCTGATGACCATACCATGAAGAGGATGTCAGTGCAGGAAGCCAAGAAGCTACCATCTGTGCCGTGTTTTTAATCTGAAGAATTATTTAGAAGGCTGATTGCTCAGTTAGCTGTGGCTCTTGACCTTCTAGTGTTACACTAAGGAAGGGGACTAACCCTTTCTTAAAAGTCACTTTGTTTTTAATAACCCATATAATTCCCTCAATGTATGGTGGGGGTCAGAGGATTGGCCAAATTGCACAATTAAATATTGACCCCACGGTGATTTATATGTGATAGGGACACCACAAATGATCATTCCTGGTGACGGAAAGTAGCTCTCCACAGTGGTGTGGTGGCCAACATTAACAACTGGCTCTCTAAAGATAAACTGTCTGATTTGTAGCATTTGCTAATTTCCATAGTAGACTATTAAGAACAACTTTTTAAATTCAGATTTTAGATGAAATAGAGAAATTCTACAAAAGGCACAAATGACTATAACTAAAGAAAAATTAGAAAAGCAGACGAATCTGTATCTGTTAAAGAAATTTAATTCACAATTAAATCTTCTCACAAGAAAACTTACAAGCCCAGATGATGCCACTGGGAAAGTATATCAAATAGGTATGGAAGAAATAATAACAGTCTCACACAAAGTCCTTTGCAAAATAAAGGAGGGAACACTTTTCCACTTTATTTTTTGAGGCCAGGATTTTCCTGTAACCAAAATTTTAAAAATGACATTATAAGAAATTTTTAAAAAACTAGAGATCAATATACTTTATGAATGAAGATGGAAAAAATAAAGATGGATGAAATAGCAGCAAGTCAAATCCAGTAATGTATAAAAATGATCATACATGATGACCAGGAATTAAAGATTGATTTAACATTAAGAATCAATTGCTATCATCCATCATATTAACAATAAAAGAGAAAAAAAATGTATGGTCACCTGAAAATATGCAGCAAAGTTATCTGAAAAAATTCATCACTCATTCATTACATGCATAAATTAGGAATAGAAGAGATTTTCCTCAACTTGATAAAAGACACCTAAGCAATACCTGCAGTTAATATCAAACTGAAATGCCAAAAAACTGAATACTTTCCCTAAGTAGAGAAGAAGGCAAGGATGCTCAGTCTTCATCACTTCTAGTCAACGTTGTTCAATAAGAAAAGAAAAAGAAGTAAAACGGCATACAAATTGTAAAGAAAGAGGAAAAATCTGTCATTTGCAGATCATGTTCATATAAAAACTGAAACTAATTTATGACATAATTACTCAAATTACTAAGTGAATTTTGAATAGACACAGGATACCATGTCAATATACAAAAAGCATTTGTATAGAATAGAGAAATTTGTTTTTTGTTTGTTTGTTTTTTGTTTTTTTTTTAGAATAGAGAAATTTGAATAGAGGATTCTTAATATGCTACCAACAAACAATGTAAAAAAGTTTAAAGCTATCTACAGTAGCAGAAAAAACATGAAATGCTTAGTGATAGATTTAACAAAATATGTGCAAGAGCTGTACACCCAGAACTATAAGCAGTGAGAAATTAAAAATCTTAATAAATGGAGACATAATTGTGCTCATAGGTTAGAAGACTCATTACGGTTAAGATGTCATCATTTCTCTTCATATTGAATATATTGATTCAGTACGGTTCTAGTCAGAATTTGAGGACAATGTTTTTGTATGAATTCACAAGCTCAGGTTCTGAAAAATTAAGTGAAAAAGCAAAGGACTTAAAATAGCCAAAACAATTTTGGAAAAGAAGACTAGAAAGCAAATGGAAATCTAAGGAATCTAAGATGGCCCCAAAATTCTGCTCCCTTCTACGCAGGCCTGTACGATCTCTTCCCCTTCCATGTGGAAGGGACCTTTGACTGTGATGGGATGTCACTGTCTTGATTAAAGTACCTTATGTGGCAAAAGTGAAGAGGTTTCCACCTATGACTCCATCTAGGATCGAAATGGCTTTGTGCCTGTGTATGGATCGCCAGGCCAGTTGTCAAACTTTGGTTCTCACCCTACAGAAACAAATACCTCTTAACCATCTCTCGGGTCAAGAGTACACACATTTATTGCACAGTCTTCCCTCCAGGGTCAGACTCAAGAAAGAGACCCACACAGACCCTGAGGCATACTTGTGCCTATTCAGGCAGGAAATTCCAGGGTCATGGCTGCCCAGGATGTGGTTTACCAAAGGAGGGGCATGCAGGCTCTGAGTAGACCAGCCATTTGGACCTGGGATTGCCTCACTCCATGGGGAGAGAGGAAGGTTCCAGGTGGCTGGAGCAGACCCTTGCAACGCAGAACATCTCAAACTTTGATGTGCATAGGAATGACCCCAGGGTCTTATAAAAATCCAGGATCAAAACCTATCAGGCTGGGACCTGGCTTTCTGCTAAAAAGCTCTCAGGTGGCGTGGGTGCTGCTGATCCAGGGACCACGCTTTGAGTAACAAAGCTATAAAGCATGGCACCCACCCAGATCTGAGGACAGGGAACCCTGATATTCAGTGCACATGAAGTTAGTGGTGGAGTGAACAAACCCAAATTGTGGATAATTCAAAAATTGTTTGTTGTACTTGGAAAGATCCTGATGATAATTAGCATTAAGCTAATAATACATGGGTTTTTTTTTTCTTTTTTCTTTTTGTGCATTTATCCACTGAATAAACACATTTGCCCCAAAAGCAAGATAAATAACTAGGGACCCTAATCTGGTATTAAACTACATGTGTTATCTACAATTACTATTGTAATTATCATTCAGTGTGTTTTATGAAACAGTAAATGTTAATAACATCCTGGATTTTAAGGGTGAACTTTTTCAAGCTAAGATTATCCATGTGATAACTGACACACTTGGAAATAAACTTTGGAACCCTTCTGGTTTATAACCTGGAGTGATAAACACCAGGAGTTTTATAAAAAGTGGCAATAAAATAGATATTATTAATAAAATGTCAGGGCATGGATGCCTTCTGAGAAATGAGATAAAATTGTTCCTACTTAATATTCATGCTGCATTTTATCATTGTGTAGTATTTATTATTTTGAGACATAACTCTGAAGAGACTTTGAGACCTCCCTCTGAGGTGGTTCATTCTCTTTTCATGCTGCATTTATAGACTATTTACAAAACCATTCACTTAAAAAAAAATTCTATGGTGAAAGTTAAGACCTTGGGCCATTTGTTTCTTTATTTTATCTGAGCTTCTTCTCTCACCATTAGTTTGAGGAAAGGTAAAATAATCAACTGAGTACACTTTTGACGATGAGGTTGCTGATGGGTCAAAATAAACCCCTGGCATCAAGATGAATTTATGAGCTATTCCAAGAGAATTAGGAATCTTCCTTTCCTCTCTGTATACTCTGCTTCTCAGTGCCACTAAAGCCCCTGCTTTAAGCTATATAAATTAATACATTTGCTGGAAATGTGACTTTAGGACATTTTATAGCAGTGATTTCAATGCTGTTAGTGGTGAAATAGAAACTTGAGAATGTGAAGATTAATTTAAACCACATGATGGGTTCAAGGAAAATACACTACAACTTCTTGAATGTGTTCTAACTCTGTACAGTGGGGAATGGGATCCAAAAAACCACCAATGAACTTTTAAACCCTCTTGAGGGGAATCAAACCAACACAATTAGCCCTGGAAGGGAGCTGTTCCAGATGACAGACAGACCATCTCTCTGTCTCGCTCACAAACAGCCCTGTGCCTGAGAACACAGTTGGGAGATCAAGGAGAGAGGAAGAACCCCAACAGTTACCACTAATGGGATGAAGTTAGAACAATTTTTCCAGTTATTAGCTGGCTTACTGATTTATCTCTCATTGTAAATTAAAGTTTTGTTGGGTTTTTTGAACAATAGAAAACCAACCAATTGTATGTTGTGGACAGTTGGTGCCTTTGAAATAAAAGGATTTCTTTTCCCTTCCAGTTCGTTGTGGCCGTGTTCTGGATCATTTATGCCTATGACAGAGAGATGATTTACCCGAAATTGCTTGATAATTTTATCCCAGGGTGGCTGAATCACGGAATGGTAAGTGAACAAAAACAAATTATTTCTTTTTATTAAAAAAAAATCTACAAAAGAGCTGTTTTCTAATTCAAGCTGTCCATAAAATCTAGCTAAATAGCTGTGAAATGGAAATTATAATGAGACTATAGTTAGAGAAGAAAACTGAATGTAAATTTTAAAACTGTCTTCTGATGACACTGAGTCACTATTAAAACTGTAGAAACTGAATCCATGGTTTATGAGAGGTGTCAGTTGTGTTAGTTATAATACAACTGGCTCATTCCAAGATGGATTTAATTTCCGTACCATTCAAAGGCTTGTCCTCTATTGGAGATGGAGGATTGATTCCCACCTGCACCACTATGGATACCTCATAGTCCATGGAATTCTCCAGGCCAGAATACTGGAGTGGGTAGCCTTTCCCTTCTCCAGGAGTCTTCCCAACCCAGGGCTCAAACCCAGGTCTCTGCATTGCAGGTGGATTCTTTACCAGCTGAGCCACAAGGGAAGCCCAAGAATATTGGAGTGGGTAGCCTATCCCTTCTCCATCGGATCTTCCCAACCCAGGAATCGAACTGGAGTCTCCTGCACTGCAGGCAGTTCTTTAGCAACTGAGCTATCAGGGAAGCCCATGCCTCCTCCACGTCACATCAGTGAGACTGTGTTGAAAGTAGCTAATGTACTTGGAGAATTTCCCCCTGGAGGAGTGGCAGGCTGTTACTTTCCCTGGGACGGCTGCTGCAGACATTGGAGGTGTCTTGTCGGGTTTCGTTCATCCCAGGTGTTTGCCTATGGCTGTGACGTCTTTTCCTTCTTCATGGTCTAATTGTTTTGAACACTTTAGACTTGATGTTACCTTCACAAATTTCAAATAAAATACTTCATGCAGTTTGCGCATCACTTGACAAAATTTGAGGATATATTTTCTGCAGAGGAATTTTGTGTTGTCTTCCCTATCCATCTCTGAAATTGAGTGCTGTTTCATTTATTAACTTAAGAAGCTCACATTTCTTGGTTGCATCAATTTTTAGAACATGTCCCTGAGTGCTCCTAGTGAAAAGGGCAACCCATGGCAGAAATTATAGGGAAATGAAGAACTGGAAATCACGTGTCTGAGGTTCAAAATAAGTGTTTCCCTTCTCCCCCCCCAGGTTTGGTATATTTTAAGAAAAGTGGTGTGTAGTAACAAACATTATTGTACTGAGGAGCGAGTGTTGATCAAATATTTTGTAAGCCAACTCCTCAAAAGTAGCACATCTCAGAGAACTGGAATTTTCCTTGAGTCCAATTCAAGCCACACTGTAGAAGGATTAACATGGCACCTCAGGTCTAGTTAAAAACAGATTAATCAGTTTGAGCTTCTTGTCAATTGAATGTAACCATCTCCAGAGCCTGACATGGTTACTTTGCCTCTCTCTAGCATGTCTCTTTTCTTAAATATGGAAATACACTCCTTACTCCCAAGTCTTTGCAATCCTCCGCCCACGATACCTTTCCCATTCTTCACTGGGAATCTCTTGCTCATGTTGCCAATGTATATACTGTTTTCTTTATGGAGCCTTTCCCCACTATCACAAGCCAAGTTCACTCTGCTATTAGCTGTGCTTGCCTGGCACTTTTATATCTCCATGGTACATGTCTGTATCCCCCACAAAGATGTTATATGGTTAGTGCAAAATGGTAGCCTTTGAATCCTAAGTCTTTGCCTAGCCACCTGGCATATAGGAGGACCAGTACATATTCGTTAGATTGATGACTAATTCAGTACAGCCAGTCCCCACAGTTCTTTGCCAGTAAATACTAATAGCTACTATTTTTTGAGAACCTACTGTGTGCCAGGCTATATAATTTAATCTCCACAGTGGTTCTATGAACAAAAAATTATCCCTTTTACAGAAGAAGGAACTGAAGCTTAGAAAGTTTCCAACACCAGAAGGGCTTTAGAAGTATAATAGTGTCCTGGGCAATTTGGCTTGTTGTCTACATCCCTAAACTGTACGGTGTTACCTTCTAGCCAGAGAATAAGTCACAATCTTTGCAGATCCTGGTGCTACTTAATGTTTGGAGTGAATGGTTTGTTCAGTATATATGCAGTTGTTAGAACTTCAGCTGGACGCTTCTAATTTTCCCTTGACTCACCTTAATGGGTTAAAATTCTGACTCTTGGAGGAAACACTACTTAGAAATGCAAGGAGGATTTGAGTGACACAAATATTTAGGAAAGGGAAAAGATAAATTAATGAACATGTCAAGTCCTCTTGACATGAGATCAGTAGATTTCTTCTCAATGAATTTTGTCTCAGAAAAGTCATGACCATTTCTTGGCTTTTTTTCTTGTTCCAATTCATGGTTCAAGAATTGCTAACAAAGAAGTTACATCTGGTGGCTAAGGAATATTTTTTAATATTAAACAATTTATATTACTCTAAATATGTATAGATGAAACTTTAAATATACATAAAACATGATGCTGATTCTTTGGATTGGCAATTAAAATATGAACATTAAATACTGTAATCATGAATAATTTAATTCATGATTATTATAAAAATGGATAATACAATTTATGAAACATCAAAAAATTAAGTCAGCATTTTCAGCTTTGTTTAAATTGTATTTAATTAATTATAGTTTGTAGTTGCCTTTAATTTTAATAGCTACTTTTGAATATCTATAAAAATATGAAAATAATTCATTACAATTTTTACATTTATTTGATGCTCATATTTTGATGAAAACATTCAAATTATATACACTTTAGTTATAATTATATTCTATTTTTAATTGATGTCTTTGTTAATACTGTCAGTAGAGCCCAACGTCTGTGAGAATTTCCATTATAAAAAAAAGGGCATGGCAGCCCACTCCAGTATTCTTGCCTGGAGACTCCTATGAACAGAGGATGGCAGGCAACAGTCCATGGGGTCACAGAGAGTTGGACATGACTGAAGTGACTTAGGACACATGCACAAATTTGCTGAAATAAAAGAAAGAAAATAAAATTGGGAGTATTTGCATTATACTGAATATTTATGTTTGTAATTATTAAATTTTACTACTCAACCATACTTTTCAATTATGTTTTACAAAAATATATCTAATAACATTGAAGGATAGAATATATTTTGTTTAATACTTTCTAAGTTTAATTTGTAAATTTCACATATTTCTGCAAATGGCTTACAGCCCGCCAGGCCTGTTTGCTATTATTGCCTGCTTAGGTTGTTATAACTATAAGAATTCCAAGAGAGAATGTACTGTGTTCTTACATGTAGAATCACATTCATTGTTTGAAGGATCTCAACATCATTTCTAGGGATCCAGAGTGCTGTACCACAGAACTGAGATACAATGTATAAGTCTATCATGGCACTATTTCAGGAGAATCAAGTCAGTCTTGAATTTACAGCATTCCAAATAGGCATAAGAGAACACTTACAGGGTCTGAAATTCACAGGGGTTTCAATTTTGATTTTCACTGAAGTTGCCAGAAGTTAGACATGATTAGAACTAAAGGAAAATATTCTCTCTCTTTCTGTCCATTGTCTTTCTGTTTGCTCTCAGCAATCCTAGAATTTATTTGCAGAAGGGAAGAGGAAATGGCTGACTGGAAGGGTAATATACCCTTGCTGTGCAAACACTAGGTTATCTCCAGGCCCATTTAAATAGTAGTATATGCACACACACATGCACACCGCACGAAGAATTTTAATTTATTACAACTAAAAATGCAAGCATATAAAGTATGGCACTTTTAACTAGAGTCAGCTCAGTATCCAAAACAAAAATGTTTCTGTCCTTGCAACCCTATTTACCTCTGTATTCCCAGCAATTCGAACAGCGCACAATGCCTATTAGACCTTCACTTAGTGTCGGTGATAAAAAAGATGCTTTTGTATTTACTTTTCAAACTTAGAAGAATGTCAACAATTATTTCTTTCTATCACCTTTTATCCTCAGTCCACTGATAATCAGACAAACAGAAAACAGAAGTGATATCAGCAAATGAATCAGAGTTTCCAAAATGTAATGTTGTGGTAGGATCTTCATGGCTGCCACATATGGAGGCCGATAGAGTCAGACTCAACTGGGCAACTTCACTTTCACTTTTCACTTTCATACATTGGAGAAGGAAATGGCAACCCACTCTAGTGTTCTTGCCTGGAGAATCCCAGGGACGGGGGAGCCTGGTGGGAGGCCGTCTATGGGGTCGCACAGAGGTGGACACGACTGAAGTGACTTAGCAGCAGCAACAGCAGCAGGTAGCATTTATTGAAAACTTTCCACATGCAGAGCACCCTGGTAGGCACTGTATAGTTACCGGACGAGAAAAACAAGTGCAATTTTAAAGAATGGGAAAGGCATGTTTGAAGTGGATGAAGGTATTTATTAATAAGTAAGAAAACCATTTCCCAGACCAACAGAGCATCCCCACTAGGTTGTGTTCACTTACACTAGGAGAAGCGATGTTATTCTGGCTTATTTCTTGGATGCAAAAGTAGAACCGTGAACGTTTCTCTTTTGCTGAGTATAATTTTAAAGCATTGTCAATGGAGTAAATATACATTAAAAGCAATAAATAAATATTTAAACTCTAGAAGGATTGCAGACTCTCAGTGATGCTATAATAGGAAAAGCAACAATAAGACAGTCTCCTAGCTTATGGAAGACCTGATTAATGTTTATAAGTGCTTTCAGAATGTCGAGCACTGCAAAAGTTTCAGTTCAGTTCAGTCACTCAGTCGTGTCCAACTCTTTGCGACCCCATGAATCACAGCATGCCAGGCCTCCCTATCCATCACCAACTCCTGGAATTCACTCAGACTCACATCCATCGAGTTAGTGATGCCATCCAGCCATCTCATGGTCTGTCGTCCCCTTCTCCTCCTGCCCCCAATCCCTCCCAGCATCAGAGTCTTTTCCAATGAGTCAACTCTTCTCATGAGGTGGCCAAAGTACTGGAGTTTCACCTTGAGCATCATTCCTTCCAAAGAACACCCAGGGCTGATCTCCTTTAGGATGGACTGGTTGGATCTCTTTGCAGTCCAAGGGACTCTCAAGAGTCTTCTCCCAACACCACAGTTCAAAAGCATCAGTTCTTTGGCACTCAGCTTTCTTCACAGTCCAACTCTCACATCCATACATGACCACTGGAAAAACCATAGCCTTGACTAGACAGACCTTTGTTGGCAAAGTAATGTCTCTGCTTTTCAAACTGCTATCTAGGTTGGTCATAACTTTTCTTCCAAGGAGTAAGCGTCTTTTAATTTCACAGCTGCAGTCACTATCTGCAGTGATTTTGGAGCCCCCCAAAATGAAGTCTGACACTGTTTCCACTGTGTCCCCATCTATTTGCCATGAAGTGATGGGACCAGATGCCATGATCTTCGTTTTCTGAATATTGAGCTTTAAGCCAACTTTTTCACTCTCCTCTTTTACTTTCATCAAGAGGCTTCTTAGTTCCTCTTCACTTTCTGCCATAAGGGTGGTGTCATCTGCGTATCTGAGGTTATTGATATTTCTCCCGGCAATCTTGATTCCAGCTTGTGCTTCTTCCAGCCCAGCGTTTCTCATGATGTACTCTGCATATAAGTTAAATAAGCAGGGTGACAATATACAGCCTTGACGTACTCCTTTTCCTATTTGGAACCAGTCTGTTGTTCCATGTCCAGTTCTAACTGTTGCCTCCTGACCTGCATACAGGTTTCTCAAGAGGCAGGTCAGGGATATTATTTTTATCCCACAGATCTTTAAGCAGACATGACCTGGATGCTTTTATCATCACAGCGGGAGTTATTCATTCCCTATATAATTTATCAGGAGACAGAAAATAAGTCCCACCTCTCCTCATGCTTGATTTGTCAGTCGTTCTTGTTATATATAACTGATCCTCAAGAGAACCTTAATTTAGGCAAATGTTTATTCTGTTCAATATTATTTTGACATTTGGTAATTACTAAAGTTCTTGTACATCTGTCTTTCCCAGAAGAGAAGGCATTAAATACTGCTTGGATGATCATTGGTTTTGTAGAAACTCAGATTTGATGTTCTTCTTTTGGTAAATAATAAAGCTTATGAAAATTTTCCATTTCTGGGATACAAGGATTATGCATTTCATTGCCCATAGAGTCTGCCATGCTAACATTGTATATTTCATAAAATAAGCTGTTGATTGAAAGAATACCTTCTTTTTCATATGAAAAAAACTGACCTTTCTCAATTTTCCCAATATATTCTAAAGTAACTAGAAGATATCTGGAAATTTCCAAAAATAAAAGTGAGACTGAAGCAGAGGTTAGAAATTTCTTGGGAACCTCTTTCTAAGGCTCCCAGTGGACCTCCCAAAGAAAACAAAGAAGACCCCAAAGAGCAAGGAGAGGTACAGAATTACTAAATTCTGTTTTTGTGTGTAAGCTTTTTTCATAACCAATGTTACTGATTTTAGCTTTTTCCACTGTGAATTTCGTTTGTGATCATTAGTTCTGCCAGGCCACTGGGCTTGGGGTGTCAGATGTTGTCAGTCTAAATTTTGGCTTGAAGACTTGATTATTCCATCTCTTTAAATCAGTAATGGATTTTAAGATATTTAATTTTAGCTTTTATCATTATTTTTATTATTTATCATTTCAATCAGAAATATTGTAAATTGAGAAGAATGTATTCTTTTAAATGATATTTGAGACATTTAAACAAGTTTGTGAGGTAGAGAGACAGAGGTTTTTCTGGTTCCATGTATGAGGAACTTGGGATTTGCAACTCAATCATAACAAGTAAAAAGCTGAACAGATTGAGAAATCATCAACTCCTCTTGGATCCATGTGAGAGTGGAGAACATAGAGCATGCTGCTGCCCCAAGGTCAGTGAGAGCAACCATCAGATACAGAGAATAACAAACAAACTGGAGCAGAGTCTCCTGAGTGGAAACCACCATAGGAACCAGTGCCATGGGAGGGAAACCTGAACGCTAGTTGGTGGATTGCTGGAGTCTCAGAGAGGACAACCTGAGAGTGAAAAGATCCAGGGTGGCCTGGGCATAGAGAGGTTCTCACAATATTTTGAGATTTACCTCCAGGAGCTCAAGCAGATTCCCACAGTAAATTTCAGAGAAACATTCCTTCCTGCTTCCAGCAGAGGGAAAAAAAAACTATTGTGAGATACACCGGAACACTCAGCTCTTGACAAGGCCTGACCTCAAGGGAAACTAGTTAGCCAGAGCCTAACCTGCAGGGGTTGGAGAAGGCCATGGCACCCCACTCCAGTACTCTTGCCTGGAAAACCCCATGGACAGAGGAGCCTGGTAGGCTGCAGTCCATGGGGTCGCTAAGAGTCAGACACGACTGAGCGACTTCACTCTCACTTTTCACTTTCATGCGTTGGAGAAGGAAATGGCAACCCACTCCAGTGTTCCTGCCTGGAGAATCCCAGGGATGGGGGAGCCTGGTGGGCTGCTGTCTATGGGGTCGCGCAGAGTCGGACACGACTGAAACGACTTAGCGGCAGCAGCAGCAACCTGCTGGGCTATCATCAGAACCTAACTGACCTGGGAGGAGGAACATAACTAACTCCAGCTGGCTCTAGCCTTTGTGTCCTGCCTGCGGGAAGGAGGGGAGAAGCCTGAGAAACGCTTGGGAAGCTCATGATCCAGAAGCACAGTCTCACTGAAAGATTGAAGTGTCTATAGTCCTGATCATAGGGCTATAGAACATTTCTCCTCCCCTGACACCTCACCACCATATTACTAAAGGCCTTTTATAGCAGTTCCTTTTATTCAGCACATCATGTCCACCTATCAAGAAAAAAAAAAATCACAAGGCATACCAAAAGACAATAAGCACAATTAGAAGAGACAGAGCAAGGATCAGAGCCAGACATGGTAAGGATATTGGGATTATCAGACTGGGAATTTAGAACAACTATGATGGGTCTTCCTCAGTGATCCAGTGAATTCCACACTCCAAAGGCAGGGGACCCAGGTTCAATCTCTAGTCAGGGAACTACATCCCACATGCTGTAACTAAGAGTTCGCATGCCCAGCTAAAGATCCCGTATGCTGCAATGAAGCTTGAAGATTCCATATGCCACAACTAAGATTTTGCATGCCCAACTAAAGATCCCATATGCTTCAGTGAAGCTTGGAGATCCCAGGTGCCACAACTAAAACCTAGCACAGCGAGTAAATATTAAATAAATAAGCAACTATAATATGCTAAGGATTTTAATGGATAAAGTAGGCATCATGCAAGAACAGATGGGCAGTATAAACTGAGAGATGAAAATCCTCAGAAGAAGCCAAGAAGTGCTAGCAATAAAAACACTGTAACAGAAATGAAGAATGCTTTTGATGGGCTTATTAGTAGACTAGACACAGCTGAGGAAAGAACCTGTGACCTAGAAGACATATCAATAGCATCCTCAGAAACCAAAAAGTAAAGAGAACAAAGACTGAAAAAACAGATATCCAAGGACTGTGGGATAATGACTAAAGGTATAACAGATGCATGATGGGATTACCAAAAGGAGAAGAAAGAGAAAGAAACAGAAGAAATATGATGGAGAATTTCCCTCAAATTAAATTCAGACCTTAAACCACAAATCCAGGAAGCTCAGCGAACACTAAGCAGGATAAAGGCCAAAAAAAACTATGCCTAGGAGTATCACTGTTAAACTACAGAAAATCAAAGATAAAGAAAAAAAAAAATCCTGAAAGAAGCAAGAAAGAAGTGGAAAGGAGGAGACAGAGGCTGGGATGAGGAAGGGGCAGAATAGGGAGAAGAGAGAAGAAAGGAGGGACCATTGTGACTGAGAAGAGAAACGGCTGCAGAAAGGGGGGTCATGGAGTAAGGAGATGAGAAAGAGGAAGACTAGGGGAAAGGTGGTTTAAAATGCCCTAGGGTAAAGAAAGCACGATGGCAAGGCCAAATCACATGGTTTTTTTATACCATGTCTCCTTCATAGCTTCTGAATTTTGGGACTAAGTTTTCTCTCTGCAGTACCTGGAATAGCCCTTGGCATAGTATAGGTACCCAATAATCATCTGACGAATCAATAGATGTTAGTAGTTTGAGCTGGCCTCTGTTCTGTTCCTTGAACACACCAGACAACCTTCTTGTCTTAGAATGCTCTCCCTTGGAGATCTGCTTGACTCACTTCTTCGCCTCCCTCAAATCTTTGCTCAGTCTCACTTTCTCAATAAGGCTTACTCTGAGCAGCCTATTAGGCATTGCAATTGCCTCCAACCCTCTGGAATCCCCTTACCTTGCTGTCTATTCCCCTCATGGCATTAAATGTCCTTGACATATTATATGGTTTTGTTATTTGTTGTATTTATGGCTTATTGTCTATCTCCCTCTTCTAGAATGTAATTTCCATAAAGACAGGGATCTTTGTTTCAGGGACTGATTTATCCCAGGCTCCTATCCTGATTTGTTGCATAAATGAATCAACTTTATCAATATTCTATGTCCATGCTTTCTCTTGTTCTCTTTTATCCCACTCTTTCTTTTCCCTTCCATACTTGTTGACAGAGTGTGATTCCAAACCATTTACTTTATTCCTAACTTGTACTTCACTTCACTTTTCAAATTCATTTTCACTGCAGCCAAATCTTATGTGCATGGCCTTCTGTCCCCCCGAGGGTCTTGTTGGTTGTACATATATTGTTCTTCCTGCCTGAAATAGCCAGAATTGATGTCTGAAGAACACATCATGGGTCTCTGGAACATTTAAGAGCTATAGGCCAGGTAAATAATAGCTTGGATCAAATGTATTGAAAAGCTCTTCAATATATTGATTATTTTATCTGGGTACTGGTTATTTTTTCCTCTAGGGTGATAGTCAGACAATGCTTTTTAAAGCAACTTCCTGGCATCACAAATTCCTTTGTAGAACTCATTTTCCATGCAAGGGTAGAATTCAAGGCTAATATTACTTGGCTTAGACTCTACTCTTTTCCTTGCTACATTTAATAGATGAGCAGGCCCAGCAGTAGTGTGAGTTCATCAAAAGGTCTATAAATTATATTCAGATATTTTGGGGTCAGCAAAACCCAACGTGTGGTTTACTCAAGTGTTTTTACCCCTAATCCTTAAATCCATAGATATTTCAAAGTAAACTTCATTCATGTGTTTCCCATTCATTTGCCCTTAGCTCTTCATAATTGGGGGAGGGGTGGAGACAGGCAGAAAGGTATTGTCCTAGGAACTGGCTTCCTTCTTCACTACCACAGACAGATCATTCATTAGCCACAGACCTAACTCCTTGGCAGAAGTCCATCCCTATATCCTTTCCAGTTCCCTTTTAATTGAAGCTCCAACCTCAGCAAGCATCAGTGATGGCTGCCAAAGAAAGTGAAGTGGAAAAAAGCTGCATTTTCTATCACAGAGGCACAGAATTCCAGAATCTTAGACTTGGGAAGTGACTGTAAAGATCATCTGGTCCATACAGCATGTGATATTTAAATCACTTGAACAATATCCTGGCAGATTCAGCCTCTGCTTGAACATCTCTGGTGATGAAACTTCAACAGTGGACCAAGACCCTGGGGTCTTCAGCTTAGGAAAAACTCTCATAAGATACTCAGTTCTTTTTAAGTACCGATCTGCTCAGTCCCTTCATCCATTATTCAAGATCAAAACACCAGTCCTGTTTGCACATGACTTCAGTCTGTGCCCTGCGTGGACTGTTCCCAAGTCTGTACTTCCTGGTCCAACTTCTCATTGGGAATGACACTCTGCATTTGACATGAGGACCTTGAGAAAAACATTTTAATATGTTAAACCATATAAATATGTTGAAACAACCTCATGTAACCCCTCTAAATCTTGTAATGCATCTTGCATTGCCTTCTCAACAATGGCAAGATGCATCTAAAATTCCTCTTTCTACCACACCCACTACGCTAGGTTGGCAAGCCATGTCATCCGTACCTCCAAAGTAACTGCCGAATCTGCTCCAGCCTTCTTACCTCCACCATCCTTCCTTTAGATCAGGGCGTCATCATCAAATCAGCTGAACTGAGGCATCGAGTTCAATTAATCTCTCTGCCTCCCCACTGTCTCCTCCCCACACTTCTCTCCATATTGTTAATTTTCTAGAAGAACTGAGGTTCTGCAGCCCCTTTATACATTTCCTTCTCAGACATCACCTATGAGTCAAGTGGTCCAGAGGCTCCTCGGTGTCTGAGTGAGTCTTCTGACTGCACTTATTCCTACACCTGTGGTTTCTCTTATCACATTGTGTGATTACTGTTCACTTACTTGTTTACTCCTCCAATGAGCTATGAGGCCAAAAAGGACAGCAACTTTTTTATTTCATCCTTTCCTCCAAAATCTAGCTCTAAGGTGAGGGGCACACTCAGTAGCTAACGTTTATTGAGGTACACAAGCCCTTTATCACACTGTCTTCCCTGACGAGGCTTCCACTTGTCTACATTTGTTTTGACAGTTTTATATGAGTTGGCAAGTGCTTGCTTATGAGTCCTTGATTATTAGTCTTGTCCACGCTTCCGTTAACTTTTTTGGCAGTTTCACTGCTGTTGTTGTGTAGTCCCTAAGTCGTGTCCCACCGTTTTGCAGCCCCATAGATTGTAACCCACCAGGCTCCTCTGTCCATGGGATTTCCCAGGCAGGAACTGGAGTAGGTTGCCAGTTCCTCCTCCAGGGGATCTTCCCGACCCAGGGATCAAACCTGCATTGGCAGGCGGATTCTTTTCTGCTGAGCCACCAGGGAAGCCCAATTTCACTATATACTCTACACTAAAACTTCCACATCATTCTTACCTGACTGCTATGTGGTTAAGCTAAGATTTAAAGTTATTATTGTTAAATGCAGTGTGACTATAGGATAGGGGAGGCTACAGGGCCAAGAACTTGAGGATCATTGAACGGACATACCGGGAGTTAATAAAATGATGGAATATTTGTTCTGAGTTGCAGTGCCTAAGTTTGTGCCATTGCATTGAAGCTGCCTTGGAGACAACACTGAGTAAAGTCAGTAACAAAGCAGTTGATTTGTCAGAGCAGTAAATTGTAACCACATTGTAACTGTGCTTGGAGAGGATGGTTGATTCCTAAGATCAAGACAGGTATTTAAATGAAACTGCCATACCTGTGGCAGAACGAAAGAGCAGGCCACAGTAACTGTTACTGAAAATGGTGTCCACTTGTCCAAGCTCACCCTGCTGGTGAGTGGACTAGCTGGGGGTAGAATGCTGAGCTGCCCGACCCCATGGCACTTCCTGGCCCCAGAGCCTCTCCCCATGGAGTGTCAACGTCAATTTAAAGAGATGCCTTTCAATGTGCATTGTCATTATAGCTCACAAACATATTTCATCAAGACACTGGTAAACATATCTGGCATTTTAAATTATTTTCTTTTTCATCTGAGCAAGAGTGAAAATTTTCCCTATTGTTCTGCCATATCCATATTCAGAGAAGAAGCTTGTAATTAATGATCCAATTAAAGTATGTTTTAACCCAAGTACAAAGATTAGCCCTGATTGGTGGAAATGTTTCCATTTAATGCAAACTTTTTCATCCTTATCAAATACATTAATTCATGTGACCTGGTAATAGATCTAATTATCTTATATATCCAAGTGCTGCTGTTCACATTGCCACTATCTGTATATGTGGAGTGAAAAGATTGATAAACATGCCTTTTATCAACCTTTATCAATTCCTTTTATCAACATTCCTTTCATCAATCCTTTTATCAATTCCTTTTATCAACTCTGAATACTCATCGGAAGGACTGATGCTGAAGCTGAAGCTCCAGTAGTTTTGCCACCTGATGTGAGATGGCTGGATGGCATCACCGACTCAAAATCCATTGAAATGTTAGTGATTGAGTCGGTGATGCCATCCCACTGTCTCATCCTCTGTCACTCCCTTCTCCTCCTGCCCTCAGTCTTTCCTAGAATCAGGGTCTTTTCCAATGAGTTGACTTTTCATGTCAGGTGGTCAAAGTATTGGAGCTTCAGCTTCAGCATCAGTCCTTCCAGTGAATATTCAGAGTTGATTTCCTTTAGGATTGACTGGTTTGATCTCCTTGGAGTAAAAGGGACTCTCAAGTGTCTTCTCCAGTACCAGTTTGAAAGCATCAATTCTTCAGCACTCAGCCTTCTCTGTGGTTCAACTCTCATCCATACACAACTACTGGAAAAAACATAGCTTTGACTATGCAGACCTTTGTCTGTAAAGTGTCGGTCGCTACAGTGTAGTGTACATAATTTAAGAGGCTAGTGAGAATAGAATTCTCTGCTCGACAGTCTGTCTGTATTTCTCTGCTGAGTCCCACTAGTAGGGAATGTTTAACTTATTGTGGGAATTCATAAGATGGTAGCCATGGAAGTAAAGAGCCCCAGTGCCTACCACACAGTAGGCCAAACAAATGCAAGTCCTCTAAAATAGGATGGAGGATAAAGAAGATGTGGTACATATATTTAATGGAATATTACCCGGCCATGAAGAGGAACAAAATTTGGTCATTTGTAGTGATGTGAATGAAACTAGAGCCTATCATACAGAGTGAAGCAAGTCAGAAAGATATTCTTTATTAATGCATACATATGCAATCTAGAAAAATGGTACTGATGAACCTGTTTTCAGGGCGAGAAAAGAGATGCAGAAGTAGAGAACAGACTTGCGGACATAGTGGGGGAAGGAGAGTGTGGGACAGACTGAGAGAGCAGCAATGACATATATACACTGCCATGTGTGAAATAGACGGCTGGTAGGAAGTTCCGTGTAACACAGGAGGCTCAGCTTACCGGTCTGAGATGACCTTGAGGGGAAGGATGGGGGCCGTGTAGAGGGAGTAGCCGTTCCTTTCTCCTGACACAGGGATCGAACCTGAGTCTTCTGCATTGCAGGCAGATTCTTGATGGGTGAGCCACAAGGGAAGTCCAGTGGAATGAGAGGAAGGCTCAAAAGGGAGGGACGTATGTATACATATAGCTGATTCACCTTGTTGTACAGCAGAAGCTAACATAACATTGTAAAGCAATTATACTCCAATAAAAAATAAAAAGGATGGGATAAGATAAAATATTAAAATGAAAATATTCTTTAGCTAATGATTTTAATTCATTATCAAATACTAAGTAACAAGTTATTGTCAAGCTCTACCTAAGCTTCCAGGGAAAGTGCTTGGGTGGAAATCTTGTATTTATTGCAACACAGAATTTGTATATACTCCTAACCTACAAAGTTAATGATATATCTTAATAGCTCCTACAAAACGTAAAATAATTTATCTTTGGACATAGACTTCAGGTCTTCTTTCTTTATTTTAAAGCATGTGCCCTCTGTTGCACTTCTTGAAAAGAACTTTGCTGAAACTCAGAATGTGACTGCTAATATTCACACATATGGCAAATATGAACTCATCAGACCACAGCTATTTTGCTGCATTCCACGGTGTCTCATTTATTTGTTTAATTTGCAGCTATAGCAACTAGATTCCACCACTTCAGGCTCTCACACAGACCTCCAGTCTGATCAGCTTGGTCAAAGTTTGGCACTCAGCACTGTACTCAATTGAAGACATATGCACAGACTCACTTACCACATTTTTTAACCCGGTTTTCACACTGGGTAATGTGTAATCTTTGCATAAAAATATGAAAAGCCACCGTCTGCACAGATAGTAGGCAATTAAAAGATGCTGCGACCTTCTTTTCTGTAACATTTCAAATCTTAAAGTTTTCTTGGCATGCGTTTCTGAAGCCCATCTGACTGTGAAGCAGGCTGCCTCTCCACAGAAGGCTCACTCCAGCAATGACTAATGGATTGACCTGGTGCCACGCTAGTGTCGCTCCACGCATGCTGCTCTGCACAAGACAAGCATTTGGAAATGACCTTGAAACGAAGTTTTGCCAAGTTAGTGAAATATGGGCCTTCAAGGAGTGCCATTTCACCAGCCATTTCCAGAAGGGTCTTCACTGCATTGTCAAAACCTGGCCCTTTCATTTGGTATTGGTTTACCATGAGTGTTTAAGGAATAATACTCCCTCTTGATTTTATTGGTTGCAGTTTGTAACAGGTTGGAAAAATTAGGTAATGTTGAGAGTCAGCTTCCCACTATTGTTTCTCTTAGGTGTTTTTTTTTTTTTCTTTCAAACACTTGCTGAAGGAAAGGAGATGCTCAAAAGGTCCAACTGTAAGTGGGGAGATGGGAGCTTAAAATGGAGGGTCACCTGCAAACAAGGGTGAAGATGCAGGTGGTGGATAGAGAAAAGACAGTAGGAAGAAGTAACTGTGTGCTTGAAAACTGCCCAGGTGATAGGATTTCATTTCATTGGATTTAGATTCCAGACAGGGAGCGTTTCTCTGATCTCAGTACACATCCATATAGTAATCTGCTGTAGTTGTTTGAAAATGTTCATTGATGCTGACATCAGTTGTTACGATATGGTTTCCATTTTACTGAATGATCTGTTTATCTTAGTGCCCAGTGTCTCTAGATGGCGTTTCTCATGCTGGTGCAGTTGGCTGACATTTCAGATCTGGATAATGAAGATGTGCTTTCACCTTATTTGGAAGTCAGTGATCAAGCTGCTGTATTGGTACAACTTGGAAAGGTCCCCTTCAGCTTCTCCTCTTGTGACCTTACTTCAGCGAGGGACAGTTGTGACAGTCAAAAGGCAGGGCAGTCAAGATGGGCTATTAGAAGGGCATTGGGGAGCAAGTCATTCCTCTTAATGCATTGTTAATTAATTCTCTTAATTCTTTATGACTTCTCTGAAGCCAGCTCTCAGACTTTTATGCAAAATCAGATTCTACACTTTTATTTTAAAAAAAGAAAAAAGAAGAAAAGACTATCAATTCAACTCCTTTAGAATGCTCTAAGGAAACTGTAAAAAACCTCTGGCCAGTCTCATTTTTAAAATGCTGCTAATCCTCACTCAGTAATCCTGGGAAACATACATCTATAAGATCAGGGCAACATACTGTCAACAGCAACTTCCCAGAACATTCCTTCTTACTTCATCTGGGATTTTTCAATAAGTAATTTGATATTTCTGCAAGTGTAAACTGGAATCACTAAAATGAAGGCATTTTTTCCTTATAAGCTCAAACCTTCCAGACTCATCGTTTTGTACAGTTACATAAGTAAGCCATGCAACTGAGCTAAAAGTAAATTATAGAATATAACAGTTGCAACATATCCAACTAATGTTAAAACCAGAAATATATTTGCAAAACAGTTTTTGCATGATTTCAGTTTATATTGAAATCATGTTTGGTGATTTTTCATTAGATTTTGCTTAGTGTAATATGCTAAATTATTTGCTTGTGAATTTTTTTTTTCTCCCCAGTTGCCTGTATTTGGAAAGTTTGCTTGAAAAGTTCTGGCATAGGAAACTTATAAAGATTCCATTATCTTATCCTGTTTTATCTGTCTGTATTTAGGATAGTTTGCTTTAAATTGCAGCTAATACATTTTTTTTTCACTTTTAAAAGTTTTAAAATAAAGAACATCATTTTCCAATAGCCCTCACCGCTATGCTGTCTCATATTAACATGACTGATTTTTAATGTGCTTCCTAAAACATCTCTCAACTTCCTACATAAAGTAGGGATGACAAAAATGAATAAAGGACTGAAGGAGGAATGATAAAAGGAGAGGGAAGTGCAGCAGGGAACATCAAATGTAAGGAACACTGTGACTTCTGGCATTCAGCAACATAGATCGCAGACTGTAGGGACAGAAAGCCAGAATTAAAAAGAGAAGGTCAAGGCCAAAGAGCTTTTGACCCCTAAGAAATCTTGTGTCCTTTTTGTCTTGCTGAATTCAGCACACAGCTCTGCTGTTCTCCTCCTGATAATATTTTTCATTTATCTTTTCAGTAAACATTTTAGATCTGAGGAAATAGGAGCTTATCATTATTCAATATAATCAGACAATACCTTCACCTTTAAGCTATATTCACAATCTCACCATCCTATTTTTTAGCATCAAATGAGATTATTTATGTGTATGTGAATAGAATATAATGTATTTTCTTATGAAAAATGTATTGATTTATTCTGCTTTCTCTCATAGCTCCCTTCAGTTGAACAGGGGCCCTTGCTCCAAAGATAGGGACTTTCATTACCTTTATTCTAACGTGATGGCACTTTGTGTTCATTGCACAAAGAAAAAAAATGAACACTTTGTGCTCATTGCAAAATCTCTCTCAAATATTTTTGGTGTACCTTCACGTATATTTATACTAGGATACACAGTAGAAAGAACTATGATCCTGTGTTGGTCAGGGTTCTTCAGAGACACAGAATCAATAGGATGTGTGTATGTAATAAGGAGGACTTCTCTGTAGCTCAGTGGTAAAGAATCCACCTGCAATGCAGGAGACGTAGGTTCGATCCCTGGGTCAGGAAGACCCCCTGGAGAAGGAAATGGCGACCCATTCCAGTATTCTTGCCTGGGAAATCCTATGGACAGATGAGCCTGGTGGGCTACAGTCCATGGGGTCGCAAAAGAGTTGGACACAACTTGGCAACTAAAATAACAACAACAATGTAATAAGGAATTGGCTCATATAACTTTGGAGGGTGAGGAGTCCCAAGATCTGAGGTCACCAAGCTGGATACCCAGGAGAGCCAGCCATTTATTAATAATTTCAGTCCAAATCCAGAGGCCTGAGAACCTGAAAAGCAGATGGTAAAGGTTCTAGTCCAAGTCTGAGTCCAAAGGCAGAAGACCAGGGTCCCAGCCAGAAGACAGGTGGGCAGAGAGCACAGATTCTCCCCTACTCAGCCTTTGGTTCTGGGTATGTGTGCATGCCCAGTTTCATCCACCTCTTTGCAACCCCACGGACTGCAGCCTGCCCAGCTGTTTGGGCCTTCAGTGGATTTGGATGAGGCCCACCCCCACTGGGGAGGGCAATCTGCTTTACTCAGCCTCCTGGTGTTAATTTCATCCAGAAACATCCTCCAGACACAGAAGAATGTTTAACTAAATACCTGAACACCCCGTGACCCAGTCAAGTTGACCCATAAAATTAACCATTACAAATCCCCACTGAAAATTCCTCTTTCCCTTTAGAAACAACTCCATGTGTAGAGGTCTCAATAATGCTTCTTACTTTCCATGTCGTCAAAATTGCATTAAAGTTGGTCAACCAGGTTGGCTCAGATCTCAGGCTCAGAGACCAACCAGTCCTTGCTGATTGATTCAGTCTGCAGCGGGATGCGTGCACCATCTGTAATTTTTTTTTTTATGCACCCTCACATGGTTCTAGGAGAAAGCAATGGCACCCCACTCCAGTACTCTTGCCTGGAAAATCCCATGGATGGAGGAGCCTGGTAGGCTGCAATCCATGGGGTCGCGAAGAGTCGGAAATGACTGAGCGACTTCACTTTCACTTTTCACTTTTATGCATTGGAGAAGGAAATGGCAACCCACTCCAGTGTTCTTGCCTGGAGAATCCCAGGGACAGGGAAGCCTGGTGGGCTGCCGTCTATGGGGTTGCACAGAGTTGGACACGACTGAAGCGACTTAGCAGCAGCAGCAGCAGCAGCACGTGGTTCTGAGGCATGGCCAAGTTTGAGAACCCTTGAATCCATGGGTCTCTAGGCTTTTGTGGGGGGCTTGATGAGAGAGGCTGATGGAAGAACATGAAGCCAGACATCACCACATCACTGTGATGATGGCTGGAGCTGAGCTGAGTAGAGAGCATGACAAAGAGACAGACCTGGGTAAACATGCATAACTGAATCAACCATTACGGATTGGCCACAAGGTGCCTCAGTTGGCACCACCCCAAGAGTCTAAGAAAAATAAACCAATATTAATGTTACTTAAAAGATTAAAAGCATAATACATGTCAATTATCATTAATCCTTGAAAATATTTATGGAGTTAAATGGTCTGTAACTAATTAGAGATGGCAGTTAACGGGGGATATTAGTTTCCTTTGAATTTTATGAAACAAAATATAAATCTTTTATATAACTCTATTTCCTACAAAATGGATTTTTACTTGTCAGTGGGATTTTTTTTTAAGTTTTATTTTATTCTCTTGGATTTCACTCCTTTTCCATAAATCCTACGAGGAGAATTACAATGAGGTGAGTCACACTGTCTTAACACTTTTTTTGGAGCTTCTGCCAATGCAGCTTGGAATATGGGAATTTTTTTAGAGATGTCTTTGGGGAACATGGAAAGAGAAAGGAAGGGATGGAGGAAGGAAGGAGAAAAGGAAGGAAGGGTACAAAATACTTTACTTTAGATTATGTTTTTTTTAACTTCATGGCATTATACAGGTGAAACTTTCATTGTATCTATCAGACCACCTGAAGTACAATTGGGTTTGGGTTTCAAGTTTATTCACGAACTAGTCGTTTGGAACTGGGAACATATTTTTACATGACGATTTTGTTCTGTAAGTGGTAATTCATTTTTCTAGCTAGCTCATAAACTCTCCCGGTTCTGTTTGAAAACTGATTGATTGTGCATTCCCAGTAATAAATAGTCAGCTATACTGTTGAAAACGTGTACAGCTACAGAACTTAAAAGCAATGAAATCAATTGCCTCCGCTTTTCACTTGAATGTTGATTGATGCTAGAGGGAAAACAGGTTCAGCTGGAGGAGCAGGAGCATGTTCAGAACATTTAACATGGATATTTGAGAGCGACAGTCAAAGGAGCGGAAATCATTCTTTCTTGAGGGTCTCTACAGCCACGCATATGCCACCAAAAACCAACACATTTAGACCTTATTAGTAAGTTGCCACTAAAAATGCCTTCTTTCCTTCCCGCAGCAAATATTGAAAGTGAAAGTTGCTCAGTCGTGTCTGACTCTTTGTGACCCAATGGACCATACAGTCCATGGAATTCTCCAGGCCAGAATACTGGAGTGGGTAGCCTTTCCTTTCTCCAGGGGATCTTCCCAACCTGGGAATCGAACCCAGGTCTCCCACATTGCAGGTGGATTCTTTACCAGCTGAGCCACAAGGGAAGCCCAAGAATACTAGAGTGGGTAGCCTATCCCTTCACCAGGGGATATTCCCGACCCAGGAATCTAACTGGGGTCTCCTGCATCGCAGGTGGATTCTTTACCAACTAAGCTATCAGAAAGGGAAAAGTGAAGTTACTCAGTTGTGTCCGACTCTTTGCGACTCCAGGGACTGTAGCATACCAGGCTCCTCAGCCCATGGGATTTTCCAGGCAAGAGTACTGAAGTGGGTTGCCATTTCCTTCTCTAGGCGATCTTTCTGACCCAGGGATCGAACCCAGGTATCCCTCATTGCAGGCAGACACTTTACTGTTTAAGCCACCAGGGAAGTTAAGCTGTCAGGGAAGCAGCAAATACTAGTGGACCACATACTTGGGTGTGCTTAAATACTTACCACTTGTACCAGAAGAAGAAACGGCAAGTACCTCTTTTCTTGTGGAGCTTGTAATCTATTAGGAGAGACAAATAATTTTCCAAATAGATGACTTTTGATTCACCTGTTTTTATGAAGAATTATATATGATCTTTGAAGTCTATACATATTTATAAGGAATGACCCATATAGGGTATACCTATATAGGGGGAGGGGAAATAAGTCTTTGTCATATACTTGCCATGGACCAGCCACTTACTGGCGCTGTCTCATCTAGAGCAACCCTGAAGGGCAGGGATCATTATCACCATCTCTGAGATTCACAGAAGCTAATGTGTCAAAGAGGGTAGGACATGGGGCAGCCGAGCCTGGATGCAGACCAAGTGTGTCTGACTGAAGGCACTTTATGTCAGTCTCAGCTGCCTGTTCTGCAAAATGACTCTGGAGATATTTCCTATTATTCAACTCAGTATTTTTATATAGGTATCCATGCAATAATCTCCCTTCTAGAATTTAATAATGGAAACGGTGCTGTTTGTCCTGGTGCTTTTCATTAATGTGAGCCATTTCCGCTTCTCTGATGCCACACTTTGTTCTCATGCCATAGCCAGCTCACCTGTGGCTTCCAGGATGGTTTTCTCTCTTTTCCCGCCGTATTTTTGTCTCATTCTTTATTGTGTGTGGCTTTCCACTACCCTGAGTGTTTCATTGCAAGCTGCCTTGTCCTTTTGAGAAACACAAAAAGAAAAGAAATTGTTATGAATTCCTCAATGCTCTGTTTTGTTTTTTTTTTTTCCTTTTGTATCCTCTACATGACTTGGAATAGGGCCTTGCACTTAGGAGTGATAAATAAGTGTTGATATATTGTTAACTGATCATAGCAATTTCTAAGGACACCTCTGGCTATTTTACAGAGGTTGAAGAAGTTGATGGCTCTGACCATATATGTTAGCTTTACCATAAGACTTACTACTTTCCTTTTTCTTAATAGAGACTTGTCTCTTGCATTGTCTTGTGTTTGTCACTCATATATGGAATATAAAGGACAATGATCACAGCCAGCGTTCATCCCACTCCTGCTGTGCTAAGCACTTTATAGATACTGTCTACTCAATCCTCCCAACCTTATCATTATTCCCATTTTATAGAAGGAGAAACTGAGGACTAGAGAATTTAAATGGGTAACAGGGAAATAACCTTTCTCCTGATAATTCAGCAAGAGATGGGAGAAAAGAATGGGGAAAGAGAAAGGATTATACAAGAGAAATATCAATATTTCAGATATGATCAATCAGGGGCTTCCCAGGCAGTGCTAGTATTAAAGAGCCCACCTGCTCATGCAGGTAGACTGAAGAGATATAGGTTCGATCCCTGGGTTGGAAAGATCCCCTGGAGGTGGGCATTGCAACCCACTCCAGTATTCTTGCCTGGAGAATCCCATGGACAGAGGAGCCTGGCGGGCTACGGTCCATAGGGCTGCAAAGAGTCAGATACCACAGAAGTGACTTAGCATGCTCACATGATTAGTCAAATGTAGAAGGCCGGGAAGAAATGTAAGTGATTTAGAAGAGAATTATTCTTACCACCCATCCCATGCTCTGTTAACCCGGGAGAGGAAGAAGTCACATGCAAATGGCTGTTAATATATATGAGACATTCTCTTCTCAGGAGATCATAACTTGGTGGGATGCTGATCTTAGAAATGTCTTTAATCCACTTATTTATTTGGATAGCTTCAAGTTATATAGTTTAATGTAGGACAGAAACCTTAAGGTCTTCGGTAGCCTTCTGGGCTGGCCCTTGCTTTTCTGTGGGCCCCCAGTCTGCTGTAACCCCAGGGTCCCTGGAGAAACTGAATGTGTGCTCGATCTCTTTGCCTTCTGGGTAGTGACCCCAAGACTCTTGTGGTCATTCTTGCCCCCGGAGCAGCAGCTCAGGTCCTTGGGGACCTCTGTGGAGCTTCATAGCAGAAGGACAAAGAAACACACTGGAAAGAGGGAGAGGTAGGATTATTGGGGCTTCCTCAGGGAATGAGGAGGAGTCAGAGATGAACCCGTTCGTGCGTATTTGCTCAACACTCCGTTGCTTGGGACTGTCCTGGGCACTGATTTTGTTCTTCTTGAGAAAAAATGCAGCCAATCATGGGGAAAAAACTAAAGCTCCAAGAAAAGATAGAGAATGAAAGAGATCCAGGGACCACTTTTCAGGAGCTGACATTGGAAGTAGGTGCAGTGATTTGGGGAAAATTTCCTTTCACGCTGAGCTTCAGGAACTCGAAGTAATTGGATGTGTCTGAAAGTGATGTCAAAAATATGGGCATAACTGGAGCTTTGGTTAAGAGAAATAAGCAGGGACTCGGATGTGGGCAAAGCCTCCATACCAAACACTAGTTTTGGTTTTATCTCTTAGGAAACAAGAAGCAGGGCAAAGTTTTGCATGAGGAAAATGATTTGGTTTACACATGGGAAAGGTGAGAACAGAAAGGAAAGGTGTGTGAGCTCGAGGAACAGCCAGAGGCAGGAAATGCCGCTTTATGTTGATACATGCGGAGTAATCTGCAGAAAAGGTGCAAGGAGTTCACCCAGGGCCCAGCCAGAAACACCAGGCGTCCTGGCCTAGGAGACCGAACTTGATCCTAATGGCTTTGGGGAGTGGCTGAAGGATTTCAGAGGGAAAGTGGAGTCAGAGAGTTACTTCCTTCTTGGGGTTGAGGAAGAAGAATTGATAGGGACAGCCTGCATTTAGGAGGTAAGAAGAGAGAGTGGAGCTTTGGCCAATGCCCACAGTACACTGGGGAAAAACTGAGAAGGCACCGTCGCAGAGGTGGAGGGATAGTTCTGGGAGAAGGTGGAGATGAAGAATCAAGAGAGGAAAGCACTTCCAGGATGTTGCTGGGCACTTCCGGAGATGATAGGTGGGTAGTATCCTGGGCCTCGTGGAGGTCTCATCAGACAAGGATAGCAACCACACGGGCCTGACAGTGGCAGAATGATCACAAGGGATCAGAGGATGGAGATAAGAGGAGCCTGCCTGAAATGCACAAAGCAATAAAAAATTTTTATCCATGTAGCATTTCTTTAGTTGAGGGAAGCTGGATCGCTTTATCTTCCTCTTGAGCCAGAAATAAGGGCAGATCAGCATTTGAGTAGATAATTTTTCCATTCCTGGACTCACCTTCTTGTGAGCCTGCACTTCCTCCAGGTGAAAGAGGTGCTATTTCTGACCCCACCGCAGGGTCAGTTTTCCTAGCTAGAGGATGATGGCCTTTGGTATCTTTGTCTACCACTTAAAATGTCATCCAGAGCGTTTTTCCTATATTGCTCTCAGTGTTAATCTATACATACATGCTGTCACTTCAGTCATGTCGAACTCTGGCGACCCTATGGACGCCTGCCAGGTTCCTCTGCCCATGGGATTCTCCAGGGAAGAATACTGGAGCGGGAAGCCATTTCCTCCTCTAGGGGATCTTCCCAACTCAGGGATGGAACCCACGTCTCTTACGTCTCCTGCACTGGCAAGCAGGTTCTTGACCACTAGCGCCACCTAGTATATACATAATAAGGATGAAAAAGGTATACAAAATATATACACCAGTATATACATAGTAAGAATGACTCATGGGAGAATATGGGAACCTTTGATGAAAAGAATTTTCTAGTTTTGTGCACATCTTGAGAGGTGGGGAAGAGAAACTTTAATCCTTCCCATTTGTGATGTTTCAGTTGTCAACACATCAGAAACCAGAAAAACAAAAACTTAATTTGATTAATTGGAAGGATGAATGATTTAGATTATATGTCTTTCTCTAAAATATTCTGAAATTTGACTCAGATATTTAAGAACCTTCAGAAATTTCTGTGGACATGCGACTAGAGATCAGCCATTTGTTTCACTGAAAATTCAAAATGAGAAATGTATTTTAAAAAATAGATAAAACTGGGCCTGAATTGGAGAAATAGTTTGCTGACCAATGTCATTTGAAGACATTGAACTTGAGACGCCTTGCTTTGTCCATTTCTAAAGATAAATATGTGATCATGAACCGGGATTGGCATTTCAGGTTGCTGTGAAGTTGACGTTAGAATGGGCTGAGCATGCATGACATCCTTGGAGGTACGATAGTTCAGATGAGACACAAATGCTTTTCAGTTCTTTCTCATAATTTCCCTAATCTTTCTGGCAATAAAAGAAAAAACTTTCCAGGAGTATAAAATGTTATTGAATTTGTAGCCATTGTCATGGTTACCTGCATAGTTTCATTGCTTTATTAATGTGTAATCCCCTTTATTTCTGGAAAGATCATTATCGTGAAACACAATAGTTTGCAGCCTCTTAGCAAGTTTCACCACATATCTCAGAGATTCTGACAGTAGCTGTGATGAATGTGTGTGTGGTTTCTGGGCCACCTGTGTACTGTTGACTCAGTAACTAGGACATCATTGTTTAGGAAAAGACAACTTGAAGTTAATCACCCTGAGAATCCTTTGAAAGTTTAAATGCTTCCCTAAACAAAAGTGCTTATTTTTTCCTCAAGGAGAATGATCCAGGGCTTGAGTCTTTTTCTAACTAAAATAATTTAGTGTTTCTGACATTAAAACTCTTTAAAGTAATTATTATTGCTTACTAAAGTCACTTGGAGGTTTCAGGAAGTTTTTTTTCTGATAAATTCTTTAAAATACTATCTTTCCTAAATTAGTTTCTTACATCATAGAAGGGTTTTTGTGAGATGCTGTTAATAGAGGTGTTGAGTAAGATTTTCCAAGGATATTCTCCCACTACTTAAGTTGAAGCTAAATATAATAGCTCAGTAAATCATTTTTCAGGCTAACTGCTGCTGATGGTAGATGCTGCTGGCCGATCCCCACGTTCATTTCTCTTCTTCCTGGGTGCTCAGCCAACTACATTTCCCAGCACCCCCTGCAGTTAGGTCTGACCATAAGACTCAGGGGGCAGTGGAAATCATATATCAACTTCAAATCATATGTATCAGCTTCCAGATGTGGTCCATAGGTACCTCCCCCTTATTCTCCATCAGTTGTTATCAGGCTGGTTGATGACTCTGCCGATCTGGACCGTTGAATAACTAGATGGAGCGGAACCTCCCTGCCAGCCAGAAACATCCATTGGAAAGGAGACAGACCCTCTGAGATGTGAGGTTTGTGTGCTATATCAGCTCGTGTTACTCTAGCTAATATCCTGCTAATCAACCTTGCTTCTAAGCAGTCATAGAATCCTTGATTTTTCATCCACAAGTTTTTCCTACAACTTCTTCCACTGTTGTAGGGTCTCTAATTAGTGTCCAGTGATAACCTTGCTGTTTTGAACAAGTGCTGGTGACCTGAATGGCTGCAGCTGTAGAGAATTACAAAACATCGTTAGATCCTTCTGACTTATGTGCACAGAGAACAAAAAGAAATCGAATTAACCTTTTCTGGAAACTTCTGTGTGCCAAGTACTATGTTCATTCCTTTAATATACATTATTTATTTGCTATAATTCATCTTCTAAGGAACTCTGTTATTCTCATTTTTAAAAGTGTCATATAGTTTTAACAATTTCTTTATAGTTAGGGCAAAGCCAGGAAGGATTCAAGCAAAAGTTTCTCTGGAACCAAATCCAGCCACACTGGACTTCCATAGTGTATATTCGGTTAACTAGTGTCAGTCAATCATCATACTCCAAGACAGACAACTAGTAATAATTGAAAACATATGCAAAGAATACTGGATTATCTGTGATGTTGGCAGTAGAAACTCTCATTAGACTTTTAGAAAATTATAATACTGACATTGTTGAATTTTACCTTCTATCCTAATTAAGATATCAGAAATGCTATTGTAACAGATACCAAAATAACCGTAGTTTAAAGCCAATGGTCTGGAAGTTGGCAGGCTAGCTCTCCCTCATGAGCTCAACTCGGGCCCCAGGCTCTTTCACCTGGTTGCCTTGGGATCTTCGAGGGTTTTTCTTCATTGACTTGGTGGCAGATGGCTTACCACCCAGCATCTGAATATAAGCCCTTAAGAAGTGCGTATAAGAGAGGAGAGGGCACACATCTTTTCAGTTAAAGGTTTGACCCAGAAATGGCACACATCACTTTTGCTCAAAAAGTCGCTGACTGCAAGAGAGTCTAGGAAATGTCATCCCTAAGGGCTTTGCCTTGTGCCAGGGCTTCTTTTCTTACAGAAAAAAGGGACAGGAGGCTTGATGGGACAAGTCACAGCTTTTGCCCCACCTCCTTTCCCTTCCCATTCTTTGACACACACACTAATGAGAAGGATCCAAAACAGCAGTGGCTGGAACAGAGGAGGAAATGAATCAAGCAAACGAAGTATAATTCAGAAATTGAATATCTCCTCTCTCCGTAACCTCTTCCAGCACATATGCTAAAAGAATCGAGAGTTAATGTCTTGCACTAAGTTGTTTAAAATAGGCTATAACTATTAAGCATTCTTTGAATAAAATGATTACAACAAATGGAGGACATATGAACAAAGACTAGCTGTTAAATCATGTGAGGTAATTAGAATTTCATTAGGTCTGACGTGGTTGAATTATAAAGCAAAACCTCATCTGCTAGAGATATATAAGTGGAATGATATATAAGTGAAATGGTATGATGTCTGGAGTTTGCTTTAAAATACTCCAGGAAAAAAAAAATGGGAGTAAGTTTGATGAATAGATGAAATTAGATTGGGAAAATGTTATGAGTTGTTGAAGCTGGATGATGGGTTCATGGGGGTTCATTATGCTATTCTTTCTACTTTTATGTATATTTGAAATATTCCATACCACAATAAAAAGTTAAATAAATACTTGTTCCAGGAAAGAAAAGCAATTTTTTGGCCGTGCCCGGATATTCATATATGAGCTCATTTCTGTACTCCAGTTAAGTACTCTCTTAAGTTTTCAGTGAATTATTATTTATTTTGCATGCATGCAACTGGAAAAATTCACTTCATCTAAAGAATTCATTAATAATTTGAGCCAATTAAACAAAACTCTGGCAAGTGCCTGCTGCATCTAGTAACACAAGGAATGCAAAAATGAATAAGGTAAAGCCCATGAGTTTAAAACTGGTTTTAGAAAAAATAAATAAATAAATAAAGTCTAATCAAGCAGATAAGACAGTCTCTCAAATAAATCTAATTTAAGAGAAGTATTCAAAGAGGTTTAAAAGTTAGGAGGTCACACCAACTTGGAAGGATTGGCAAAAGTTTCCTGAATCAGCTATCATAAGCTTTAAAGACAAGAGTAAGCTTTTTGGCAGATGGGAGTGGTGGGTAGAATGGTCTGGGCAGGGGACCACCAAGAGCAAGGCTCCAAGCCAGAGATGGTGAGATGGTTCCCTGGTGACAGGAAAGACAGAAATAGTTTTGAGTGTTGAGTCTCTGGATGTCCGATTAAAGGAAATCAGGGAGTAAAGAGGACCTGGCCAAGAAAATTTGTATTTTTTATAGAGCCATGTTATCTTTGAGGAGCTTCCCAGGTGGTTCTACTGGTAAAGAACCCACCTGCAAAGGCAGGAGACATAAGAGATGTGGGTTCGATCCCTGGGTTGGAGGCTGTGGCAACCCACTCCAGTATTCTTGCCTGGAGAATCTCATGGACAGAGGCCTGGCAGGCTACAGTTCATGGGGCCACAAAGAGTTGGACACAACTGAAGCAATCAGTACTGGGTGTTCATTGGAAGGACTGATGCTGAAGCTGAAACTCCAATACTTTGGCCACCTGATGCAAAGAGCTGACTCACTGGAAAAGACCCTAACGCTGGGAAAGATTGAGGGCAGGAGGAGAAGGGGACGACAGAGGATGAGATGGTTGGATGGCATCACTGACTCAATGGGTATGGATTTGGGTAGACTCCGGCAGTTGGTGATGGATAGGGAGGCCTGGCGTGGTGCGATTCATAGGGTTGCAAAGATTTGGACACGACTGGAGTAACTGAACTGAACGGAAGCAACGTGAGCACACTTGCACGTTGTCTTCAAGACCCGGGTGAAATTCTAGGTATCCATCTTCAAATACAGCATTGGGGTACACAGTGGGGTTTGTGTGGGTAGTCAGCTGCATGAATGGATAGTTGAAACTATGGACAGATAATGACTTTACTGCTGCAGAGAGCAAAAAAAAAGATTTTTTTTTTTTAAAGACTAGTTCAGTAGAGTAAAGGATGGTGATTGTGATAGCAACATCACTGTGAAAATGACATGATGAATTTCAGTTGATACAAAATCAGAATGAGCCTCTGGATAACAAGACCCATGTCCTTCCTCTCTGCCCCCCTCCCCCCTTGCACCCTCCCACCCGTTGAGTTCTCTGCACTTTCTTACCCTCCCAGAGCCCATTTACCTCTACTTAATCTCTCTGCTGTCCTTTAGTTTAAGCTTCTCCAAAGAGTTGTCCCCTCAAAATGTCTGCATCCCTGACTTCTGTGACCCCTTTAACCCAGAAGCCTGCTGCACCACTCTGCTGAAACCATTTTCAGTTCCACACGGAGGGTTTGCAGTCACCTCTGGGTTCACCAGGTCCACGGACATTTTTTACTCCTCACTTTCCTTGACTCTCTGAGCAGTTTTTGACTCAACTAGCCACTCCCTCTTCCTCTCTCTTCTTGGCCCCTGGTTTTCTCTTGGCTGTTGCTTCTCATTTTCTGTGCAGGCATCTTCTCTCCGGAAGGTTTATGTATTGTGGTGCCTTGGGACCAATAATGCTGGACTCTTTTCTTCCTGCAGTCTCTCCTAAAGAGGTTTCTTCCTGTTCCATCATTTTACTTATCAAAAATCAGCAAGGCTCTCACATAGGTATCTCATCTGAGTCCTGCACCTACCTCATACCTCCACTCGGATTTCTCATAGATGTTTCATACACAACAGATTCAGACTGACATTTGGACCCCTACCTCCCTCCAAGACCTGTTGTACATCTCAGTATCACCACCATCTACTTTGCTGTTCGAGCAGATAAAGTGAATCGTTTTGTCTGCAAAAGACCCACAGGACAATTCCACTAGGAAGCCCAAGTAAACACGACCTCTTTGTGAAATGCCCTTTGATCCCCAGACTGTTCCCTAAAATAGTGAAAGTGTGTAAGCTGTAAAAAATAAAGCTTTCTCACATAGCTTCATTGTAACAGACCAGTTTGATTCAGGCACCAGTGCTAGCTTTAAGTTTAAACTTGTGGCTGACTTTAAGTTACATATTTTAAAGGATTTCATGGGCTGCTTATACTGGGCAGCCAAGCTCCCTGAGCTGACCTCATTTGGTTACAGTCAGGACTGGTCCCAGGGGGTTCCATAAGTAGATAGGACCCCGCAAAGCATCCAAGAGATGCCTTTCTCAGCCAGAACAGAAATCAGCAAGCTGTGGACCTCTCCACCACCCTTTATTCTGCTCCAAGTGGTGAAAAACAGTAACTCTAATCCTCTATGGTAAAGAACTGGGGACACTTCTTTCTTTCCCACCTAACGCTTGAGAAGATGAACTTAAAGGCAACTTGTGTTTTATCTTTGCCTTATGAATCCATGTTCTCTGTGGAAAAGCACAGTAATTTGCAGGAAAGAGAACCTTCTCATTCCAGCTTCAGGACTAGAAAATTAGTTGTAAGTCTGGTTAGTAGAGCTATCCTCACCTCTTTCCTATACCTCCCTCCATATCCAACATGTAACAATAAATAACACTCCTTGAGTATTTCCCTTGTGCCAGACACTGTCCCAATGCTTTACATGAATGAATTCATCTCATCTGTACAGCAATCTAGGAGCTAGTTGTCACTGTTATAACTGTTTAATATATGAGAAAATTGAGGCATAGGAAGTTAATACATCACTTAAAGACACCCAGCTAATGTGACTCCAGGACTTAAATTCAGGATTCCAGTTTCAATTCCAATTGCACCCTCTTTTTTTATTGGAGTATAATTGTTTTACAATGCTGTGTTAGTTTCTGCTGTACAACGAAGTGAATCATCTATAGTGAAAGTGAAGTTGCTCAGTTGTGTCCAATTCTGTGACCCCATGGACTGTAGCCTACCAGGCTCCTCAGTCCATGGAATTTTCCAGGCAAGAATACTGGAGTGGGTTGCCATTTCCTTCTCCAGGGGATCTTCCCAACCCAGGGATCAAACCCTGTCTGCACTACAGGCAGACGCTCTACCATCTGAGCCACCTATATGTATAAATATATCCCCTCCTTTCTGGACCTTCCTCCCACCATCACCTCCCATCCCACCCTTCTAGGGCATCAGGGAAGCTTGCACCCTCTTAACTACTCTGTTATACCAAACTGCATAGAAACTAAACTACCTCTGAATTACATTTTCCCCTCATTCGTATCATGCCACTGATGTAAGATGTACCATCATCTTAATTTAATATCAGTTTTCAAGAATAAAGTAAGCACTACCAAATCAAGTGTCATTGTAGTAGGACTATCTTTTAAAAGCCTGACCAATTTTTTTTTTTCTTCTTGGTAATTCCATTTTACCTCATACACAGACTAACTGCAGAAAACAGAGGCAAATTCTTGGTGACTGAGTTATAAGATTGGGCCTTCTGATTCATAAAGGATAATTTGGATATTCATAAAGGATGGTTTTATTTAATTACAAGATAGAATGTTTAAAAAAAAAAACCTCTTCAAGGTTTGCTTTGCATGTCAAGAACCAAAGCCTGACAGTTTGGTAGGTTGCAGAGAATGAAGGATGGTGTCTAAGAAGTTTCGTGTCCCAGTGGAGATTTTAGTTGTTGGCAGGAGAGGAATCTGCAGCTGCGATGCTGAAGGACTCTTAGAAGGTGATCCATACTCCAGTGCCTCTGGAGATGGGAGATAATGGAGCCCCAGGAGCACCCGGAGGAATCTCACAGTTCAAGAGCACCAGCTGAGATCCCAGCCATCCTTCAGGGGGTTCAGTTCAGTTCAGTCGCTCAGTCGTGTCTGACCCTTTCTGACCCCATGGACTGCAGCACGTCATGCCTCCCTGTCCATCACCAACTCCCAGAGTTCACTCAAACTCACGCCCATTCAGTCGAAGAGGCCATCCAACCATCTCATCCTCTGTCTTCCCCTTCTCCCGCCTTCAACGTTTCCCAGCATCAGGCTCTTTTCCAGTTCTTCGCATTAGGTGGCCAAAGTATTGGAGTTTCAGCTTCAGCATCAGTCCTTCCAATAAATATTCAGGACTGATTTCCTTTAGGATGGACTGGTTGGATTTCCTTGCTGTCCAACGGACTCACCACAAACACCACAGTTTAAAAGCATCAATTCTTGGTGCTCAGCTTTCTTTAGAGTCCAACTCTCACATCCGTACATGACTGCTGCAAAACCATAGCTTTGACTAGATGGACCTTTGTTGACAAAGTAATGTCTCTGCTTTTGAATATGCTGTCTAGGTCGGTCATAACTATTCTTCCAAGGAGCAAGTGTCTTTTAATTTCATGGCTCCAGTCACCACCTGCAGTGATTTTGGAGCCCCCCAAAATAAAGTCAGCCACTGTTTACCCATCTGTTTGCCATAAAGTGATGGGACCAGATATCATGATCTTAGGTTTTTGAATGCTGAGTTTTAAGCCAACTTTTTCACTCTCCTCTTTCACTTTCATCAAGAGGTTCTTTAGTTCTTCTTTGCTTTCTGCCCTAAGGGTGGTGTCATCTGCATATGTGAGATTATTGATATTTCTCCTGGCAATCTTGATTCCAGCTTATGCTTCATCCAGTCCAGCATTTCTCATGATATACACTCCAGGGGGAGTCACACCTAATAGCATCTCTTGCAGCAGTACAGTGGTGGAGGGGAGGATGTAGCTGGTTGAGATGTCCACACAACATGGAAAGTATCTTAAAATTTCCTGGTGTCCCTAGAGGTTTCCCTGGGAGGGGATCCAAAAGGCCTTGGTGTCTTATGGAAGGAACACCAATGAGCATATTTGACGCAGATTCCACGTTTCAGAGTCTGTGGAAACAGAAGCAACATCAGCAGCAGAAGCATTGTGGTTCCAAGTCCCAAGAAAAGATTAGCAGAGTTGTTGGGGTTGGGTGGGGGATTGGTGGTGGGGGCGGGGGGGGAGATTAGCAGGATTAGCGATAGGTGGGGGAAAACTAATGGATTGGATGTCTCTTCCTTGATGCCATGGCACTTATGAGCCTTCTTAGAATGTAGATGCTAACCCAGGGAAAAAGAGAAGGAAGGGCAGAACCCTAATTTGACTCTAAGTTCTGAGTCTGATTGACATAAGTGAACATGACTGAGTATTCCTAGGAGTGGCTGTGGTTTTAGTAGCTGAATTACTCAAGGTCACAGAGATAAGACAGAACTGCATTCAGGATTCTCCCACTATCTATGCCGTATCATTCTGTACTATCTCTATGTTTACCATAACTAAATGGAATGATGACTCAAGACCTACATTGTTACATAATAGAAACGTGAAGGGTGATTGTGACACTCACCTTGTGATGTTAGACACCAGTTTTAAGATGTATACACATTTTCATAAAGGCTAAGATGGAAGAGGTGTAAGATATACTCTCTGCTACCACCACCTAATCCATGTGTTTACCTTGGTGATTGCCCAGTGCCTCCAGACTAGAGATATGAGGTGTTTTGTATATAATGAGGAGCGAGAAAACTAGAAATTGGATGAAAAATTTTAAAGAGACAGAATGCTGTGCAGAATCAGGGAACTTCCTTGTAATCTCGGCTATCCAAGGACAGAAGGAGTATCCTTGAGGGGCACCAAGCACCACATCCCTTGAGATGTTGGAGCATCATCGAGATGCCTACTGCTAGGATGGGACCTTATGGAAGGGAATTCAGTAGAGAACATATGCCGGTTGATGCAGTCTTTAAGGTCCCTTCCAACTTTGGAATCTTGTCATTTTAGAATGGAGATTGTGATCGCCAGATTGCTGTATATTTAAAGAGTGAAAAGAGACACGGACAGTAGACTGGTCTTTTGGAGCTGGTTATCATTTAGGGAAGCAGCACTTTATTGTATAATCTGGTAGGATTGAGGGAAGATTTAAACACTGGGAAGAACTGAGCAGGTTTCTTGGAGAAGGTAACGAACTGGTAAACATGAAAAATTTCAAGTTAGAGTTCTGTTCTAGTATCTACAACTGCATAGTACCCCTAAACTTGGTGGCTTCAAACAACCACTGTACTCTCTCTCGGAATTTTGTAGCTCTGGAATTGAGGCAGCGCTCAGCTGGGTGGTTTTTCTGCTCTACATGGTATCCACAGAGGTCACTCACTGGTATTCAGTTGGCATGGTCCCGTGTCCTGGCAGGGATGGCTGGAAGGCTGTGTTCCGCTGGGACTGTTGACCAAAGCTTCTGCATATGACCTCTTAGTCTCTCAGTAGTCTAGTTTCTTACATGGCATTTCCACGCTCCCAGAGAAGTGTTCTGGGAGGTCCAGGTAAAACTACAAGTTCTCTTAACGGCCTAGCCTCAGAAGCCTAAAGCATCACTTCTGCCGCATCCTACTGTTCCGTCACGTTCCTAAGGCCAGGTCATACTCAAGGGGAAAGGATCTTCATGCCACCTCTCAATGAGAGAAATAGTAAAAAATTTATAGCCATCTTTAATCTCTCATAGAGAAAATGAGTCAGTATTCTGAACCATGTGGGGAGTTCAAGCTGACAGCAAAAATGAAAGGGTTCTCCTTAGAATAGCGGGGGAGCATGTCTGCCTTGGTGACAAGGACCAGAAATAAGGGTTCCAGGGAGCATATGGCTGGTTCATTTTGCTGCACAGTAGAAACTAACAACATTGCAAAGCAACTATACTCCAATAAAAATTAAGAAAAAAAATTTAATTAAAAAAAAAAAAGCTTTCCAGGGCATGGAGACAGAAACTTTGAGATGGAAACAAGAGACGGTAGAAGGAGTTTTTCTCAGGGAATTCAAGTAACCCAAGGCTAACTAGTTGAAGAGGAGTTTCACATAATGGAGATTACACCTTCCACCTACTCTCTCTATATATTACCTCTGGGTTTCCTCATTCTAATAATATATCTTCACTGGTTTTACCAAGCATGCATCACAGAGACTTCTATCTGAAGCCACTAATGCAAGATTTGGGGGCTCATATTTGCATTGCTCTTCATCCAACACATCAAAGTCTGTTGTAGTCCAGGGCTGTGAGACAGGTAAATCGGTCTCCCTGGAAAGCAAGCCCATCTGTGGCTTCGTTCCCAGTCCACTATTAAGGGATTGAGCAGACTAGCCGTGAACCCAGGCTCGTGTAACAAAACATGAAATCTGCTCTCTATAAATTATCCAGATAATCTCTCCCAAGCCCCTTCTGGGTAAAAAGCAGAGCCACATGAGGGTGACATTCTGGCAGGTGTTCAAAGCGGGAGTGGTCCTGGCTTGGCTGTATGCACAGAGCAGTTGGATTGGATTGTTTGATGCAGCTCTACTTGTATGTAACCTTTCAATAAGCTTTTTAAGAAGCTTGCTAATTAATTTTAAAGGAGTATTTCTCTTTGGCATTGTGTCTCATTCTTTTCACATTATATATTCCAGTGATAAATGATGGAGGCATAAATACATTAGTTTTGCTCAATCAGTGTTTGCTGTTGTTGATGTTAAAGTCCACAAACTGGATTTGTTTCAGGATAGCTGAATTTGGAATGTAACATTTTGCCAAGTCAGTATCTCACTTGCCCAGATAACACACATGTGGATTTTGCTGTTGCTTTCTTTTTAAAATAGTATATGTCTCTGGTGCCATTGATTAATGTAATATTGCATTAATGTGTTGTTACAACACCCTAAGGCATGCATGAGTTCTTTTAGACAGCAGTAAAGAATTCCCCAAACAAAAGTTTTTAATAAAATACAGATTGCAGGGCAAAAAAAAAAAATCAACGTTGAGAATTTATGGATAGCAAAAGTGCTTGAAGAATCAACTTTTGGTGGACTTGCCAATGGAAAGATAGTGTAATTGTTATATAATTTCATTCCTCTAAATCATTAGACATTATCTATATTCATTTACTGCATGTGTTTTTAAATGACCCAAATATCTGACAACATTGGTCCGCAACTTCTCTTTTTATTTTTATGTTTCCACTTGCTCCAGTGTTTGTATAATCCTTATTGTTGGATCCAAAACTTCAGTGAGGACTTGACAGCCACATGTGCAACAGAGCTCAAAATACAAAAATTATAATGGAATTCTTCATTGCTCATTGTAAATAGCTAGCAGGCAGCTTTCTTCACTGCAGAGCTGATGTAACTCTGGCATGGAGTCATTCTGTACCTATTATAAGTAACAACTATCTTTTTCTTTCTCAAGGTAGTTTTCAGTCTTTATCATATTTCCTTATCACAAAAATCTGGAATAGTATTTTTCTAAATCAATTAACTGATGTAAAATTTAACTGAATAAAAATATTCTTGATACAGTATCTTCCACTTTGTATATAAAGATGCCACTGCATCCTGCCTGTAACAGAGGGCATAAATCCAACTCTGCTCTTTTGTTTGACCCCGGGGTATTGTTTTTCCCCTGGAGGAGGAGATGGCAACCCACTCCCGTATTCTCGCCTGGAGAATCCCATGGACAGAGGAGCCTGGTGGGCTAGGGTCCATGGGGTCACAAAGAGTCAGCCACGACTGAGTGCATGCATGTATGCACACACACACACACATTTCCAAACTTAATTTGATAAGAGAAACACAGCAAGGTTTGCTTTTTTAGTGTTAGCCTATTTTAGCCTTACCGCACATGTAATACAGAAGGTATCATCTCTCGTTTTAACCCCCTAAAATTTTTTTAAGATCCACACGAAAGCAAACAATGTGAAAACAAAGCAATGAGGAAAAGAATGATTGCTCCCTAACAGAAAGACAGTTTTTATGTAAGCAAGTTTTATGAATCAGCACTTTGATATGAATAATTTGCAGATATGATCATAAGATCATTAAGTTCAAGCATGCAGAAACCATCCTGCTGTTTGCTAATAGTGCTAATAGAAGCCAGTTGAAATGAGGTAGATCACTGGTCTTAACAGGCCTACAAGTCCAACTGCCGTTGATGGTCATAGCTGAAATAAGGAAGAGAGTATTTCTCTTATATTTGTGTACTTTTAGATCTGGACCTTTTATTCAGTTGATTCTGTAAAATATCAATTTAGATTGAGAATTAAAAATTAAAATAGGGGATGGTGTCTCTGTGGTGAGTGATTGTGCTTGTGCTTAGGTGCTCAGTCGTGTCCAACTCTTTGCGATCCCATGGACTGTAATCCACCAGGCTCCTTGTCCATGGGGATTCTCCAGGCAAGAATACTGGAGGGATTGCCGTGCTCTCCTCCAGGGGATCTTCCCAACCTAGGGATCGAATTCAAATCTCCTGCACTACAGGCAGATTCTCCACCTTCTGAGCCACTAGGGAACCCCTCTGTTGAGTGATTATCTGGGTTTTAAAACTATATGCCAAGGGACAGGGCTCAGGATGTCATAAGTAATATAAACCCAGAAGACATTGGGGCAGGCATCCCCTAATCTGTAAAGTGGTGCAGGAGGAGAGTGGAGAAATTGTCACTCCCTTCTAGATATCATCTCTTTTGTTAACGCAGGTTTTTTTTTTTTTTTTCTCTGTTGCCCAAATTGTAATGACCTAAGACATAGATTCCATCCCATGACTGTCCTTTCCCTAAAACCACCAGATTGAGTGCCTCCCATGTCCCAATTATAAAGTTCTCTTGTGTTTTTCTGGTGTTTGTATTCCCATAGTTGCAAATAAAAAGTGTATTTTTAGTTTTAGAATTTTCCTTTCCATTAAAAAAAATCCCCGAAGATTTGTGGCACCACTGTTATTTCTGTTAATATCATTGCTTCCATAGCAGCGAGCTAAGATTTTGCAAGAAACTATGTTTACAAAAAAGCAGTTGTCTAAGTGAACATTATAGCTCCATGTAGCAGAGTTTCAGTTCAGATTTCCTAGAACCATTACAGTACACACACACACACAAACACACACACATACAACTCACACACACCCCTTCCAATTTATGTTATAAACACAGTATAATTGGCTAAATTCTCTTGTCCATGGAACTGAGATGTAACTAGCTCTTTGGGTAACAATAAAAGGTCAGGCAACTCACATTCTGAACTGCAAGGTGGATTCTTTCCTCCTCTCTATTCTAAGTGGGAGTAGAATATAAAATAAATGAGTTTGTATTGATATTTTAGCATTAGGGTGGACTTAAGGAAAGTAAAAAATAGGAAACAAAGAAAAATATCCTGATTTCCACAGCTCATTTTGCTCAGCATAAACCTTATGATATTTATTTTGCCTAAAAGGTTTTTTCTTCTCAGGATTTCAGTTGGTAGAACCATATCTTTAATTTAGGAGACTTCAGATTTGCTTTACTGTCTTCTAGGTCAGAGATTTCAGTGACTGTTCTATAGAGAAATAAAAATGTCTGTATGAATGGTCATTTCTAATTCTGTCTCACTCGGCATGAAATGACATGAGAACATTTAGAGAAACGATGCTAAGAAAGTCACTGCTGACTTTTTATCTTCATGGGAGTTGGGTTGGCCTCAAAGTGTCCAAATGTGGCTTGGCATTACAGATTTTCTCTGAAGAATGAATTCCAAAATCTTTCTGATAGATGTGGCCTGTGTTCAGTTCTACAGGTAAAAACCTAGCTTGGAAAGAAAATTAATATTTTTCTGCAGCATTTTCAAGCAGTGCTCTTTACTAAAATAATCCATAGCAACTGTTGGCCACAGAACTCTGCAGCCATTGTGCAGAAGGACAAGCAAAATAAGAGCAATGTGCCACTTCCTCCCTTCCTGCTGAGAGCTTACAGTTGCATGGAGAATACAGCCCTGAGTCCAGAGTGAAATAGATGGATACAAAGAAAAGAAGCAAAGTGACACGTGTTCAGCCAACTATGTTATATAATCAGGGGGCAGGAAGGGTCACTGATGCATGGTCTTGTTAGGTTGTCAAGGCTTAATTCTTATGAGACATTTTGAGGAATGAAGGCTATAATTTAGTGAGGAGGAAGAATCTCATGCCTTGGCTTTATCCAGCAAAATAGTGGCATCATAAAATCAGTAACTCTGCAGAAATCAAAAATTAAACTCACCATATCCATACTGCCTGAGAGCAAACCCTTAAAACTCTCATCTCACAGCCACCAAGCAAAAGTCTTTCTAAATCATATTGTTTTTCTTAAAGTTTTTTTTTAATGTGAGCCGTTTTTAATGTCTTTATTTAATTTTTTGCAGTACTGCTTCTGTTTTGCTTTTTTGGCCACAGGGTGTGTGGCCAATTCTTACCTCCCTGACCAGGAATTGAACCTACACCCTCTACATGGGAAGGCGAAGTCTTAACCACTGGATGACCAGGGTGGTTGTTCAGTCACTAAGTCATATCCTACTCTTTGCGACCCTATGGACTGCAGCACACCAGGCTTCCCCAGGGACGTCCCTCTGATTCATTTTAGACTTTTCCCCAGCTATTCTAAAATTCAGTTTCCTTACCTGGAACTGAATCCTAGGATCCTTAAAAAAAAAAAAAAAAAACTGCATTTTATAATTCAAGAAAATTGTCACAGCCAACAGAAATAAAAGTGGTGGAGCTCTCAGGAAACTGCAGAAAGGAAGGCTCCTGGGAGGAGAGGAAGATCACCACCAGGGGTCCTGCACTAGTCGCGCAGGAGAGCGAGAAAAATGCAGCGGGAGCTTCTTCTCCAATGTCTGATGTGACAGGGGCCCCTAAGCCTCTCTCTGCATTGACTTTGGGGTAATCCGGAAGGTTGACTGAAACCACCCACCCTTCACCTCTGCAATACCTCAATTCAGTAGAACCAAAAACACAGCTCATGTCTCAATCCTGCAACACAGAAAACACAGATCTTGTGTTCATTTAACAAGAAACAAACGTGTAGTTATGATTCATTTACTAAGTATTGAATTTGTTAAACAGCTATTCTATATAGATAGAAAAGAGGATACTGAAATTATAGTCCCTCCTTATACAGTTATCCCAGGAGCCTGGTGGGCTGCTGTCTATGGGGTCGCACAGAGTCAGACACGACTGAAGTGACATAGCAGTAGCAGCATACAGTTATGCTAAGCAGACTAGTGCCCCTCCCCCCAAAAAAGGCTACACCTTAATCCCAGAAACCTATGAATATGTTAGAGTGGAGAGTTAAGAGAGTAGACGGAGTGCAGATGGCTAATCGGTGGACTTTACGATAAAGAGATTATCCTGGTTTTGAGATTATCCTGGTTTATCCAGGTCGATGGAAATGTCCTTTAAATGGGAACAGAAAAGTGAATGTCAAAGAGAGAGATGATTTCAGAAAGGCTTAACTGGCCACTGCTGACTCTGAAGATGGAGGAAGGGGCCACCTGCCAAGGAATGTGGACTCCTTCTAGATGCTGGAAAAGGCAAGAAAATAGATTCTCCCCTAGAGCCTTCAGAAGAACAGCAGTCTGATGACATGTAGGTTTTTAGCCCATCGAGACTCATGTCAGACTTCTGACCTCCTGAACTATAAGGTAAGAAAGTTGTGTTGTTTTAAGCCACCAAGTTTATGATAATTTGCTATAGGAGGCATAGAGAACTAGTGCAATTATGCTGTTGATTTCCTTTATATTGTGTCATAAATCACCTTTTGCATTTGCTTCTTTGTTTTCTCTTGGTCTCCTTTCATGCTCAAGAATGCACCCTCTAGGAGGGCAGGGTCTGGTCTATGTGTTCTGGCCTATCTGGCCCAGCTATACTCAGGAGCTGGGCACAGAGCCTGGAATACACTGGTGCTCCATAAATGCTTCCTGAGTGTCTGGTGCATGATTACATACGTAAAAGATGCTTAGAAATCATGCCTCTCTCTGGAGCTTCTGCAAGATATATACATATGAAATAACCAAGGAAAACGGAAGAGTAGTGAGAGATCAGAGACCCAGAGGAAGAGTTGATGTGGAGAGCAGAAAATATCAATTTCGAAACAATTAAGATTTAAATCCTCTGTGCTTGAGAGAGTCCCACGCTACAGAAGAATGTAAAACTGTTGAAAGAAGCAGCATTTAAACAGGAAGAAGACTGGTGGTGTTCAACCACAGAAAACTGTTAAAACCCTTTCTGAGACTGACTTACCGTAGTGCAATAAATCAGTTTTTAGCGGGAGACAATAGAAAATGAAATTCACCTATGGCAATAAATACAGTGAAAAAAACTAGATGTGGCAGAGAAACTGGGTAGAACATTAATTGTGAAATAAAATCAATATGTCAAAAATGTATATCCTGCTGAGGCTTTCACTGCCTTTGCCTGTAAATGTTAACAAAATGCTTTCCATGTTTGTTACATCACAAAGAAGAAAAACCTGACGTTTAAAAGCTCCTGAAAGTAAAAGCCAAGGTGTTTTATGTGCTTTTCTCCATCTTCTTCATTAGTGGTTTGTAGGCACATCTTTTAAAATTTTTCTTGAAATACGGTTGATTTACAATGTTGTATTGGTTTTAGGTGCACAGCGCAGTGATTCAGTTGAACAATGAAAAGTGAAAGTGTTAGTCGTTCACTCATGTCCGACTCTTTTGTGACTCCATGCACAAAAGCCTCCTCTGTCCATGGAATTCTCTAGGCAAGAATACTGGAGAGGGTAACTATTCCCTTCTCCAGGGGATATTATTGACCGAAGAATCAGATGCCGGTCTCCCACATTGCAGGCAGATTCTTTACCATCTGAGCCGTACACAAGTGTGTGTATATATGTATATATATTCTTTTTTACATTTTCTTCCATTATAAGTTATTATAAGATATTGAGTATAGTTCCCTATTCTATAGAGTAGGTCCTGGTTGGTTATCTTTTTTATGTGTAGCAATGTGTGTATTTTAACCCCAAACTCCTAATTTACTCCTTCCCCTCACCCACCCTGCAGGCAGATTTTTAACAATATCTTTGTTTTTTGATGCTTCACCCATCAATAAATATTAATCACTTTGCACTTAAACATTAAATTTCAATATTAAATTATTTAATAATTAACGATTAAATTATTTAATTCTGCCTATGAGGTGGGCTGCCGTCTATGCGGTCGCACAGAGTGTGACACGACTAAAGCAACTTAGCAGCAGCAGCAGCAGCGTGAGGTGGGTACCATGTATCCCTGTTTCTATGAAAGTTGCTCAGTCGTGTCCGACTCTTTGTTACCCCATGAACTTTATAGTCCATGGAATTCTCCAGGCCAGAATAGTGGAGTGGGTAGCCATTTCCTTCTCCAGGGGGTCTTCCCAACCCAGGGATCGAACCCAGATCTCCCGCATTGCAAGCGGATTCTTCACCAGCTGAGCCACCAGGGCGGCCCTGTTTCTATAGACAAGGTCTTTGCAAAAGTGGGTCAGACAGTGAGTTAGTGGTGGAGCATGGGTTTCAGCCCAGGCAGTCCACTTTCTTAGCTGAGAGTCCAGACCACTCCTTAGCTGCCCCTCAGCCCATCCTCCCCACCAGACACTCGGCTGGGTCCTGGAATAGACAGGCGAATATCAGCCCCTGGCCTCACGTGACTTGCCCTCTAGGAGGAGAGGCATATCACCAGTGAAGGAGACCACTGCACAGCATGCCGAGGAGTGAACACCAGGGTAGACAGACCCAGTTCCGGGAGCACCAGGGGCTGTCACGCTGCAGCTTGCTAGTATTACTCTATACCAAGAGCAAATGAATATTTGTAATGAAAAATTTAGCCATAAGTGCCTCATATGCAAACGTTAGGTGAGGTGGAAGTTGATGAGATGTGATCTGAATGATTTTTTTTTACAGGTTTGCCTCATTTTATTGCACTTTACAGATACTCTGTGGGGTTTTTTTGCAGGGGGGAAGGAAAATAGATTATTAAGGAAGGTACAAGTCAAATACATGCTTAGCAGTTTACGTTCATGTTATATAAATTTATGTAAACTTTATACACTGAATGATTTTTTTTTTAATTCCAACAGTAAGTTAAATCTCTACATTTTTTTTCCCTTCTTACAGTATGACACCTGTTCTGAATGTCTTTTGTCTAGCTCAGGGTTTCTCAGCTTCAGCAGTGTTCAATATTTGAGGCAGATAGTTCTTGGTTGTCGGGGAGGAGGTGCTGTGTCAGATACTTAGCAGTGACCCCTCTCACCTCCAAGTGTGATAACCAAAAACGTCTCCAGACATTGCTGAATGTCCCCTGGAGAGCAAAAGAGCCCTGGTTGAGAAGCATCGGTAGTATTCTTGGGCTTCCCTTGTGGCTCACCTGTAATCTCCCTGTAATGCAAGAGACCTGGGTTCAATCCCTGGGTTGAGAAGATGCCCTGGAGAAGGGAAAGGCTACCCACTCCACTATTCTGGCCTGGAAAATTCCATGGACTGTATAGTCCATGGGGTCGCAAAGAGTCAGACACGACTGAGTGACTTTCACTTCACTTCACTTCTGAGAAGCACTGGTAATTCAGATCCCACCGGTCCTTGAAGACCATCTATCTGGCTGAATACTTTGGCCAGTCGCCTCACCACTCTCTCTTCTCAGCAACCTTGGACAGTCTGAGAAGCTCAGCAGCTACATTTCTTATATCCAGCCATCCCCCAGCCTCCACACCTGCTGCCTGAGAATGGGAAGGACCTCATCACCGAGGGCAGTCGGCCTGCCCTCATCTCCCCAGTGCTCCACTCAAGGCTTGATTTGGGGTTTCCTCCTCACTCTGCCCCACAGACTCTCCCCTCTGCCTCCCTGGGTTTTGAAGGTGTGCAGGTTTGGGGGCTCAAGAGCAGAAGAAAATAGGAAAACTAAGGTTAACAATTTTTGAGAAAAGGAAAGGAAAAATAGCTTGCAGTTGGATACCAGTTTCATTGGCTCTTACTGGACAACATGGCTCCAGAAGTAACTTAATTTGGCATATATGAAAAAAAAATGAGTGCTCATCACGGCTACTTTCACAGAAAGTGTCTAGTCTCTTTGAAGTTCTTTGTATTTCGTGGCATTCTCTGGAGGGTGATTCTTCCCTTCCAGGTGGGGAAAAACAAATCTGAGACGTTATGAATTCTGTTTTAAGGATAAAAGCTATACAGTGCGGGGCTTTTGGGCTTCTCAGGTGGCGCTAGTGGTAAAGAACCTCCTGGCAATGCAGGAGACATAAGAGTCACGGGTTTGATCCCTGGGTAGGGAAGATCGCCTGGAAGAGGGCATGGCAACCCACTCTCGCCACGGAGAGTCCCATGGATAGAATCCCTTGGATAGCCCTGATGGGCTACAGTCCATAGGGTCACAAAGAGTCAGGCACAACTTAAGTGATTTAGCACGAGGTTAACAAAGCAAATGGAAGGAAAGAGAGAAAAGTCAGGATGGAAGGAACCATTCTAAAGTTAGAGGCTGTTTGAAGGTACGGATATGAGCAAGGTCTGACACAGTTCTGAAAGAAGCCTTCCAGACGTGTGCTGAGCAAGGGACCGACCAGAAGATGAATTGTGATCTGTTGATGAAAATGTCTCATTACTTTGTCATTATACCTATTCGGTCCTCAAAACTGAACTGTGAAATGAAAGCATGGTACCCTGTGGTGCTGGGCTCTTGTGGAAAGAAGGTCCTCTGCGTGAGTCGAGAAGAGCTCACGTGTCTAGGACAAGAGGTTCCTTGCATTTAGCTCCCATTTGGACCAAAACTTCAGAGACTCCCTACCATAGAGTACCAACATGGAGCAGACAGAGAATAGAAATCAAAGTGAATTTTAAAGGCATATATGCCCATCATAACATCTGGTCTCCTAAGACAGCAAACTGAGGAAGCAGAAAGGCTTTGCTTTTAAACCAAGGAAAGCAGCCTTAATCTGTAAAGCCAGGCTTTGTGTGGATGGTGTGATGGAGGGTCTGAGGGAAGGAAACCGGAAGCAACCATCTCCAGATCAATTTGTTAAAAGGTATTGTGACCCTAAGTCTTAACAAATAGCAAAATAGACCCCTAAATAGCCCCTCTGAATTCCACACCCCTGAAGTTTTACCTAGAGGTTTTGATTTCTTGCAGTAAAATTACAGTGAAGGTAGATCTTTTTAAGGTACTCAATACTCTACTATAATAGAATACATTTTAGATATAATTATATGTGTTTAATTACATTATTGCTCCACTTTATTAATCTACAAACAGTTATTGTGAGCCATCAAGTGCCAATTACTGTGCCTGGAGATATACAAATAAATAAATACTCTGTTGCTGACATCAAGGCTCTTATTGTCTAGTGGAGAAAAAGACAAGGAAACTTAACAGTCACAATGCAGATTTTTAGTGTCTTGACAGAGTATGGTATGAGAACAGTATCTGGAAAATTCCTTCTGAGAAGATAAACTTAAAAAATAAAAAATAATTGTTTAATTTTGATGATTCAAGACTTTTAACAAGTCTTTTTTAAGAATGCTTTCAGCTCCCCACATAAATGAGGAAAGATGGGGTATAATCAAATAGAAAGTTGGAACGGTAGAGCAACATAGCTCTTTCATGAGTGTTTGAATAATTGCCACAGCACTGAACAAAGAATAATAAAATATACAGTTGATTTTTCCTATTAAGAGAATTTGCCAAAACCTAATAAAATCCTCTTGATATCCTGCCTCATAAAGTAACTGAAGGGAAATGCCTCCATGTTTTCATACGTTTAATGCCACTAAGATATGTTACTGCCAAGATATGCAAATAGCCCTGCCTGGCCTGGATTTAGGGGTGACAGGTTGAGTCTGGAATGCTTGTTGCTCTCAACATGCAGTGAAAAGAGCTCTAGACTTGGGTCCTTACTGCTGGCCTCGCTCTGCTGCTTACTAGCTGCCAAGATTTCAGATAAGCCAGTTAACCTTTCTGAACCTCAGGTACCTCCTGAATAAGGTGGGCTTTACAGGAAGACTGCTAGGACTCAATGAAATACAGGTTATTTTTAGCCATTATATCTACTAATTAGCTTTTGGGTGAATGGATCTTCTCATGCATCAAGATTATACTCTAACTTTAGCATAATTACAAAATATGTAAATGGAAGCCTTCTGCCTCTTCCTGCTTCCTCACCCCACCCTGATCTATCCTCACTGTGACCAAAATGATCTTATGGAACACAGAGGGATCATATCACTCTCCGTAATACACTTAAGGTGTCTACTCATCACGGTCCAGAGGAAACCCAGCACCTTGGAGCCCAGGTCCCTTCTGTTCTGGGGGTGAGGTGTGCCCATCTCCCCAGCTGATCTCTGGTGGCCCCTGGCACACCCTGTGCTCAGCCAGGCTCACCGTGCTCATTCTCTTTCTCCTCCATGTCTTTACACATGCTGCTCCCTCATATTGGAGTGCCCTTGACCCTGCTTCTTCACTAACAAATTCCTTCCAATGAGTTCCTCAGCATTCAGCTCAAGTCTTAACACCTTCCCTTGTGCTTTTCATGATATGCCGTTATCTACCTCCCTAGTAAACTTCTCTCCCTGAAATACTACCGTCCACGAGCTTATCCGTCTCCCTTGCTGACTCAGACTTTTCAAAGGCAGGGACCAGGGACCATCACACTTGGCCATTGCCTCACAACATGCTTGGAACATTGTTGGTCCAAGCATCCACTCTCACTTTTTTCCAAAATAATAAACTCTTATTTTTAGCTGCACACAGGGCCACCAGAAATTTTTAAAAAGCACAGAACTTTTATTTCCCAGTCCTCTTTACAGCTAGATAAGACACATGGTGAGGTTCTGACAAATAAAATGGAAGTGGAAGTGTTTTGTAGAACTTCTAGGAAGGATTCTTAGTAAGAGCTGACTCACCAGGGGAAGGGGGGGTCTCCCTTGACCTTCTGCTTGTCCCTTTTCTTCTGGCCTGAACTTTAGAAATGGTCATGAGAGTCTCAGAAGCGATTTGGGTCATGAGGTGCACTTCACAATGTAAGTTAGGATGTCACAGTAGAAAGGTAGAAAGAGTCCGTTCTCTGTTGTTGTTCAGTGGCTCAGTCATGTCCAACTCTTTGAAACCCCATGGACTACAGCCAGGCTTCCCTATCTCTCACCGTCTCCTGGAGTTTGTTCAGACTCATGTCCATTGAGTTGATGATGCCATCCAACCATCTCATCCTCTGCCACCCTCTTCTTTGACCGTCAGTCTTCCCCAGCATCAGGGTCTTTTCCAATGAGTCGTCTCTTGGCATGAGTGGGCTCGTTCTCTGAAGACACTATTAATCCACTGTCCTGGCCTGTGGGCTTCTTTTCATGCTGCTGCTAAGTCACTTCAGTCGTGTCCAACTCTGGACGACCCCATAGATGGCAGCCCACCAGGCTCCCCTGTCCCTGGGATTCTCCAGGCAAGAACACTGGAATGGGTTGCCATTTCCTTCTCCAGTGCATGAAAGTGAACAGTGAAAGTCAAGTCACTCAGTCCTGCCCAACTCATGAGAGAGAACTAAATTGACGCTGGAGAGCAGTGGTCGGCACACATTTTCTGTGAAGGGACATAGTGTTTTAGGCGTTGGGGCCCCTGTAACCTCTGTCACAGCTGCTTGACTTCTGCTGTTGGAGTGCCAGGGCAGCCCTAGACAACACACCAACAGATGAATGACTGTCTTCAAATAAAATTCTAGTTTACACAATTAGAGAGATTGCAGCTTGCTAATCCCTGCTCTGAGGCACTGAGATGTTGAGTCTTCATGATATGTGTAGCCAAATCTAACCTTAACTAATACATCCTGTTGGGTGAGATGAAACATTTGATTTGGAGGAGAGAAATTGCCACGACCCTTGTTTCATTTTTTTTTTTTTATGTTTTCTTTCAGAAGACTTTCTCCATTCCCTTCTCCTGATTGAATTATACAAAGTTCTGACATTGCTGTTTCCATACTCTTTTGATTATTAAGACCAGCTGGGGACTTCCCTGGCAGTCCAGTGGTTAAGACTCCTCACTGTCTAGTATGGGGTGGGGGCATGGGGCTCGGGTTCAATCTCCGGTCAGGGAACTAAGATCTCACATGCTAGGTGGTGCAGTCAAAAAAAAAATTTTTTTTTAAAGACCAACTGAATTGGACTCAGGGCTTTTCTGGGTTTCCCTCAATTTCATTATGTTCCATTTAGAGGATTTCAGCAGAATAAAAATGGACAGTCCTCAGGTGTGTGAACAAGGAGAGTGGAAGACAAGGCCTGTAGGAACTGAATGAGGAATGTCATGCTGAGCGCTCCTAAAGTACGTTTGAAGTTCACAACAAAACTTTCAGGCTGACAGGATGATACCGTATTGTACTTGGTTACCAGGGAGATCGTACAAGCTGAACTGATGCTTAGCAGCAGGACAAGAGCTGGTCTTGAAGATTCTTTTGAGCAAAGACTTTGTCTGATGTTCTTAGGGTATCTTGGTTTTTCTGGGTTAGCTCACCCTGGGAAAGCCGAACAATATACTACAGACCAGGAATGGCAGACTGATTTTCCCTTCCATGCAGATTCCAGCCCATGGGTAGTAGACATCTGCAGTATTGAGAAGGATTCTGTGGTTGTTCAGTTTTTTAGTAGAAGTGGTCTCTGCATCTTCTCTGATAGTGGTTCTCCTCAGGTGCGTGGGAGCTGGAGAGGAGGGGCTAGATAGGTTCTTTCTTTTGAAATATACTCATGAAAGGTGTATATACTCAGGATCATGAAAGCCAGAAGGAAGCCATAGTTTAAACCACCTCTAACCTGGTTCTTTATTTTGCAGAGGATGATATTAGGCTTAGAAATGTAAAGTAACTCATGCAGTGTTACACAGCTAATTAGTGGTAACACCACAATTACTCATCAACAGTGGATTTCATTATACAGTACTATACATATTTATGGGCTTCCCTGATAGCTCATTTGGTAAAGAATCCACCTGCAATGCAGGAGACCCCAGTTTGATTCCTGGGTTGGGAAGATCCACTGGAGAAGAGATTGGCTACCCATTCCAGTATTCTTGGGCTTCCCTGTGGCTCAGCTGGTAAAGAATCTACCTGCAATGCAGGAGACCTGGGTTTGATCCCTGGGTTGGGAAGATCCCCTGGAGAAGGGAACAGCTACCCACTCCAGTATTCTGGCCTGGAGAATTCCATGGACTGTATAGTCCAAGGAGTTGCAAGGAGTCGGACATGATTAAGTGACTTTCACTTCACTTCACACATGTTTAACTAAGATCTTTTTACACTTTTCACTATTTTTTCATAATTTCTTTCTAACATAAAACTTAAACCAGCTCATCAGTGAGATCTTGCTTCATTCCCATGACCACATGCATATCTAGACCTCTTATTCTTGGCACTTTACGAGCCTAATTCTTCAGATTCCATTTAGTCCTGTGAGCCCCTGATTACCTTCCAAAAATTGCTTTTTGTTGTTGTTAGGTTAATGATGATCAGAGTCAGTTTCAATTGCCTGCAGTCCAGAACTATGGTTGATATGGAAATGGATCCTAGGAGTGGGGTTCAGGAAGCATTCAGGAAACAGGAAGAATTGGGAACTGCTTATCTAACCTAGATTAGGTAAAATGCAGAGAAGTCCTAGGTGATAACAGGAATGTGATTCCAATAGCTCATGGCACCCAGTGGCCAGGGTATGAATTAAATGCACCTGCACTCACCTGAGCAGCTGGCATCAGGTGATGGAGAGAAGGCAAGCTTTAGGATTATTACTGTCATAAAAGAGCAGAATGGATCTGAGGGGTTCAAGGGCCATAAGGTGAGAAGTAGAATGCTGGGCGCAAATCCAAATGGACTTGAATCAAGTTCAAGAAAAATCCAAGAACTTTCAGTAGCCATGGAAAAAGATTTTTCTGGAGCCTCAGATCAGAGCTTTTTTTTATTTTAAATTCCCACAAGTTCTGATGCCGTGGGGTTTGAATCTCAGTGTTAGTTGAATTCAGTGTGGTCAAGTCCTGGAAAGAACAGAGCCCAAGGAACTAGAGCAGTTATTTGGGGACTCAGAATGCGTGGGAGACCCCTGCCCCATGGGCCTCCATCACCCTTGGACATGGCTTCTCCTCCTTGCTCTGCTACATGGCCTGCAGGAGGTTTTGCCAGGAGGAATCCACCTCTCCCACCTTGGTTAGGACACCAGAATCTTATCTGTTCTTCACTTTGGAGTGAATTTTTGCCTCTCATTTTTTAGGTAGCAGAATTTGTAAGCTTGTGCCTCATAGTAACTTTTATTTATGTGAAATTCTGAAGACCTCCATGAGTGAGATTCAATAAATCCCTGAGTTAGAATCCTCATAATTTTTCTACTAAAATAAAACAGTTTATTGAACTAACAAATCATTAGTGCTAATAACTGCTAAAGATATACAACTAAAAGCAGTTTTTAAATAAATAAAAATTCTTGACTGTACTTAGTACTCTTTTTCTTTAATCTTCATCTTTAGTCACTCACCACCTTATTTTTCTGTTTCTCTTGTCGTTTATAATTGTCCTTTATTTGAAAGTATTATAGCCACATTAGAGTCAAGAAAAAGAAAACCCATTATTCCTTCATTGTTACCATTTTAGTTTATTTCCTTCTTGACTTTTTCATTTGCTTTTTTTCTCCTAAACATTGTGGTAAATATAATGCTGGTGTACAACTTCTAAACTTTAATATATTATGCACATTTTAATCACTTAAAATGTATTCCCATGGCCTTCTTTCCAGTGGTTTCATAATATTGAAAAGAGTACAGGCATTAAGTTGTGATTGTGAATTTTTTTCTTTTTTTCCACTTTACTTTTTTAATTGAAGGATATTTCCTTTACAGAATTTTGTGGTTTTCTGTCATACATCAACAAGAATCAGCCATAGGTACACCCATGTCCCATCCCTCCCGAGCCTCCCTTCCATCTCCCGCCTTCCCACCCTTCTAGATTGTCACAGAGCCCCTGTCTGAGTTCCCTGAGTCATACAGCAAATTCCCATTGGCTGTCTATTTTACATATGGTAATAGAAGTTTCCATGTTACCCTCTCCATACATCTCCCCTTCTCCCTCCTCCTCTCCCTCCGTGTCCATAAGTCTGTTCTCTGTGTCAGTTTCTCCATTACTGCCCTGCAGATAAATTCATCAGTGCCACCTTTCTAGATTCCATATGTATGGATCAGTGTACGATATATATATATTTCTCTTTCTGACTCGCTTCACTCTGTATCATAGGCTCTAGAGTGAAAAAATTCTGCTTTATTATACCCAGCTACTTAGAAGTATTTATCATTTGTTGAATTAAAATCCATTGCCCATTCTAAGTTTGTAATGTTTTTAAACACTATTCCAACAAACACCTTTACAGATATAGCTTTTCACATATTTTTTTAATGTAAGAGAGATTTCCAGGGCGGGATTACTAGTCACATGGTATGACCATGTTTATGGCTCAATACATTGCCAAAGTGCTTTTCTTCTAGAAGGGCTATATTGATTTACAGTGCCCCCTGTGATGTGTGAGATCACAGTTTCACTACACCCTTGTCAGCACTCATGCAGCAAAAGTACAGTGATTTTAGTGTAAACATTTTCTCACATGTGTCTTCACTAATTGATTTTCTTGTTCCTGAATTCACTGACTTTAGCTACTTGAAGGAACTCTCTATAGAGTGAAGATGGTAACATATTTACTGCTTAGTATTGTTCTCACTTTTCTCACTTTTTATGTTTTTTTTCCTATGCAGTTGTGGGATTTTTTTGTTTTAGAACATCCTCACTCTCCTTTGAACCTGTTAGCCTTCTTCTGAGAGTACCTTGAGCTCTAAAATTTGCAGCCTGTGAGCCTTTTCTTGTCATCTTGCCTTCGCTGTCAGCATTAACTGACTCAGTTCAGTTCAGTCGCTCAGTCATGTCTGATTCTTTGCGACCCCATGGACCGCAGCACGCCAGGCCTCCCTGTCCATCACCAATTCCCATAGTTTACTCAAACTCATGTCCATTGTGTCGGTGAGGCCATCCAACCATCTCATCCTCTGTTGTATTCATGACTGCTGTCAGCCAGTCCAGAAAACACCTTAAATTACCTTTTCTTACATCCTAGTATCGCTTTCCATGGTCAAAAGTAGAGTAAAATATCATATGTTTTCCCAATGTTACTGTCCTCTTCCAGCTAGGAAATGAGCCTCTATTTGACCCATCTCCAGGCTTCCAGATGGCACTAATGGTAAAGAACCTGCTTGTTTATTCAAGAGACATGAGAGATGTGGGTTTGATCTCTTATGGGGATGGGTCTGGAAGATCCCCTGGAGGAGGGTATGGCAACCCACTCCAGTATTCTTGCCTGGAGAATTCCATGGACAGAGGAGCCTGGCGGGCTACAGTCCATAGTGTCACCCAGAGTCGGACACGACTGCAGTGACTTAGCATGCATGTGCGGTTCATCTCTCCTGCCCAACTTCCTGTCCTTGAAGGAGGTGTCTGATGCATGTCTTTACAAATCTTTGCAGATTTCTGCCTTCTGCTAAACCTGCTTCCAATGTTTTAAAGTAGCCAGGTGGTCCCCCTGCGTATCAGAACTTGAGTCTAAACAGGACATAAACTGTTCCCTTTATATCAGGGAGTGATTTCTAAAAAATAGGTGTTCTGAAGGCTCCCTTATTCATTCTCAGTATTTTGCAAATCAAGTCTTTTCTTGTTTTCCTAAGCCACTAGTGCTTCCTGACCCCTGATTCTGTTTACTCTTTTACCAATGTCAGCTCTGGTTTTCTCTCAAGTAGAAAGAGGAATTCAGCCTTTTAAAAATCTTTTCAGAAGTTGCCACTTTAATCTTATTCCCTCAAATTTCACTCCTCAACCTAACGGACACGTTTTTTGGTTCTGAGGAAACCTGTGTGAACTGCAAGTCAATGAATGTAGATCCTATATATTGTGGTTCAAAATTAATTAACCAGAAGTGGTTAATTAACCACTTAATATTAACCCACATAACTATTTATTAATGGTAAAAAAACAGAACCTGGATTCAGACTAAAATTTGGCCTAAGAACAACTCATCTGTTTTTTGGCCTCTCTTGGTAGAAATGTTTTCAGCTCTAATCAGTGCCCTTATCTATGTGATGGAATGCTGACAAGATAATGATCACAAGGACAAAAGAAATTGTGGTCCCAATAACGGTACACCCTGTGAGTGTCTCCTGGGCCTCCCTCTCCTTAGTCACCCACAGAGCACACACCACCTCAGCAGGCAGCATGACCATTGTTGGATACTTTTAGGGTTGTTTTTTTTTAAGTTCTCTCTTTTATCTTGAGCCAAAATCTGCCTGCATGCAGCTTCCATTCACAGATCCTCATTTATCCCTCTGTAACAAAACCAGATGCATATCCTTTCTAGTTGCCAGGGTGGAGAGAAGTAGGTAGCAGTAGTTGGACTCCGTCTGGATTTCCCTCCGTTTCTCGCCAGTGTGCAAGCATGTGGTATGTCAGACACTCTCAAGTGGGCAATTAATGAGGCAGTTTACCTGCCATGAGTGCTTTAATGAGTAGTGTTGTTTCATCTTAATGAATGGTCATATTCTTATGCTTCACCGGTAGATCAGTACATTCTTATTAAGGAAATTGGGTCCTTCCCACCAACTTTGAGTGATTAGTTTTGTCTTTGCAACTGCCTTCCTATGAAAGAGGTTTTCATCCTATGTTCGCTTTCCTCTCCAACTTGAGTGCGGTTAAGATTGATGAGGAGATGGGCGGTAAACCCTCTGAGCTCTTTGAAACCAGTGCCCAATACAAACCTGTTTAATTCTGTTCTTTTGTGGTCTCTGGCTTCAGCATTTGGCCTTCAGGAGCATTTTGGTCCAAGCTACCCTGTGGTCTCTGTGGTCTTCACCGGTGGCAACTGGTTTCCAGGGATATTACCTATGTTTGAATCTTGCATGGCTCATAACTTTCATCTAGATCCAATTTCTTTGGTCTGTTCCATATGAAGAAATAGGAGAAAATGTGATAATAGCAGCTAGTATTAGTGTGCTCTGTGAGCCAAGAGCTGTTCTAAAATCCCTACCTTGGATTATTGCATTTAATAGCCAGTCATGTGTCCTGGGAAAATAGCATAGGTTCTGTGCTAAGTACTTCACATTCATTACTTCATTTCATCCTTCATTTCCATTTCTTACCCTATGGTATTCTAACTTCCTCAATGACATGACTGATTAGATGCAATAATCCATGTAAAGTTCTTAAAACAGTGTGCCTGGTATAGCTAACATTGTAGACATATGCTGTCATTGCAGCACATGGATTCTCTAGTTGTGGCACATAGGCTCAGTAGTCATGGTGCAAGGGCTTAGTGGCTTGGCAGCATGTGGGATCTTAGTTGCCCCACCAGATATCAAACCTGGATCTCCTGCATTATAAGGTGGGTTCTTAGCCACTGGACCTCCAGGGAAGTCCTAGCTGTGCCACTTAATAGACTGAGGACCCAGGCAAGTTCCTCAAGTCCTGAGCGTTTTGATTTCACGTCTGTACATAAGATATGTGACCCTGATGGTCTCTGAGGTCCCTTGCCCTCTGTAATCCTCCCCCGACACATTTATCCAAATGTGAATGTCACCATATTAATGGCTATATTTCTACCATCTTAGCCCGTGAGAGTGAAAGTCACTCAGTCATGTCTGACTCTTTGCAACCCCATGAACTATAGCCTGCCAGGCTCCTCTGTCCTTGGAATTCTCCAGGCAAGAATACTGGAGTGGGTAGCTATTCCCTTTTCCAGGGGATCATCCCAAACCGGGAATCAAACCCAGGTCTCCCACATTGCAGACAGATTCTTTACCTCCTGAGCCACCAAGGAAGCCAAGAAAATGAGTGGGGAGCCTATCCCTTCTCCAGGGCATCTTCCCGACCCAGGGATTGAACCAGGGTCTCCTGCATTGCACGCAGATTCTTTACCAGCTGAGCTACCAGGGAGGCACTATAATGGGAGATGCTTCTGGAAATTCTTAGGCAGGAAGGTGAGAAGAGCACCCTCCAAGATGTCCTCTGTCTGCCCCCGCCCAGCCCTCTCACCATAAATGAAGCCATCAGTAACCACTTGGTTTAGGAGTTGTCAGGGAAAGTGCAATGCAAAACACATTATTGGTAGTATTGTGTTTTTGAAATCAGTTTCTTACAGCTCGTCTGCATGGAGGTGGTATGTTGTCATAAGAAAAGTGCTGGCCCAGGAATCAGGAGCCTTTGAATTTAATTCCAGGTCCAGTTCTCCCGTCTGATGCTTGGGCAAATGGCATTTACGTTTCCTGGGCCTTAGTTATTTCAACTGTTGCAAAGGGATTGTTAAAAATTTCTTCTGATTCTAAAACTCTGCCACAAAGTTCTTTATATGAGAACAATACTCTGATGAAATCCTATGGGCAGAAAAGCATTTGTCGCTCCTTTCTCTTTTTTTTTTGCCAAGCGTAATGAGAGTTGGTGTGGAAAAAAAAATGTGCTGTGAAAAGGTTCATTCAGCCTTTTCTTAATAGATCGAATGGTTGGTATTTCTGCTGGCTTCTGAAATACATTACAAATCACAATCTGGAGAAAGTTCCGAACCAGCTCCAAGCCTTCCTGCTGAATTTGGATACATCTTTAGGTCTTACTCTGCAGCTCATCCTTAACAACTGACAAAATATTTACTTTGCTCAGTACAGAAAAGGGTAACATTTTCCAAAATATTAAACTAGGTTGGATTCAGAACACAGACAATGAGGCAAAAAGTTGGACCTCTGTTTGAAGCCATGTCGTTGAATCATTTTCCAGAGTGCCATGGGAAACAGAGCCGGAGTGCATGTTTGTGCTCCACGGTAATTCTGAAAAGGGCAGGAGCCAGCCAGGCTCTGTGTAGCATATTCACTGGTATGTAGATCGGAGGTTCTCAAAGTGTGGTCCCCGGACCGGCAGCATTGCCATCCCCTTGCAGCTGGTTGTGATGCAAACTCTCACGACCCATCCCAGAGCTACTGAATCAGGAAATCCTCAGAGGTGGCCCAGCAGTCTGTGTTGTAATGAGTCCTCCCAGTAAACAAGTCCAGGGAAATCTCATGGTGGGAAGAGTTTGAGAACCACTGGTGAGGCCCATGAGGGCTACAGGGCTTGTTAGGTTTGAATTAGGGTATGAAGCAATAACAAGACTGGTAACTTCTAATTAATCATTCTTTTTCTAATATAAATGAACTGGTATGTAAATTGAAAACCTTGGCATATCGCTTTTTGAAATGCACTCTACTCTTTTCCCCCACCCCTCTTCTCTCCCAATCTTCCTCTGCCCTCTTCCCGACTTCCACTCACAGGTTCCTAACAATAGTGTCTTAAGTTATGCTTGGCTGTTACTTAGGATGGTAAAAATGCACTGCAGTTTGTTTTAATGTACTTGCATGTAGCTCATTATTCTGATAAAGAACTAACTGCACTTTAAAAAAAAAAAAAACAAAACCCTCTCATTTAAGGCCTCTCCTAGCATAAAACTGTGGACAAAAATTGAATAACTACAGTTTATAGTTTTCTGTTAAATCTTACGGTTAACAAAATTACTGTTTTTTTTATAAATAAGTTGTAATTTTAATGAAAGTACTAGAAATTGCTCTAGTTGCCAACTTCAATGAAGAAATGGACTACTGTTTTAAGGATCATATTATTTCTATAAAATTGCAAATTCTTTCTGGAAGAAATTAAGATAATCCTCACAAATGCCTCCTCCTGCCACTGCCACCTCACTCATTCGTGTTACCTGCCTGGCCCCTGCAGGCATCTGAGCTGTGACCTTTGTCCTGCAGTCTCCTACTTGGCGACGTCATGCAATCCCAGGGCCCTGCATCTGTTGATTTGGAAAGCTCACAGATCTGTAACTGGAGTGTGATTTTGTTCCCAAATTTCAGCCAATACCTCCAACTGCTTCCATATCCTTCCAGCACCTTAAAGACCTAACAGACCACACAGCCAAACCGAAACGCGTCATCTTTTACCTGAATTTGACTCTTTCTGATGTCCCTGTTAGTTTTAATCAGCCTCCCCCTGCCCTGCCCTCTGCAGCCCGTCACAAGCTGGGGGCAGGAAACTTGTGACACCAGAGAAAGTTCGAGGGTTTGGGGACTGTGTAGTTCTGAGGTCAAATCCAGGCTCTACCACTTTTTGGCTCCATGCCTTTGGGCAACTCCTCAAATCTTCAGCCTCTTCATGTGTAAACTGGAGAATTCTTTTGAGGAATCAAGAAGGAAAAGTATATGAAACATGGTTGTGTAACATATTATGCAAAGCAGAACATGTTGAGAATGAAAGAAGCCATTGTTAATAATTATTCCATGAGAGAGAAAGAAAGAGGGAGGAAGGGTAGGAAGGGAAGAAAGAAAGAGGGAGGGAGGAAGGGAAGCTAAGAATGAAGAGAGAAAGAAAGGCATAAACTCAGACTGTGCCAAGAAAAACAGGACATGTGTTCATCCTGTTTCATGTGTTGTTATTACGTGTTAGAGTAACGTGCGCTGTGTCCCCTATATATACTAGCTCCCTTGCCCTTCCCGTCATCCTGTCGTTTTCCTTCAGTGTTTTCTGGATCTGCCTCCTCTTATATCCTCAGCTGTCCTCAGTCCCTGTCTCTGAGGGTAGTAATGCTGTCTTGATTGGCGTTTCTCCCCTCTGCTGTGTTCTCTGTACTACTGCCAGATGAATCTTCTCGAACTGCCTCCCTTAAACCATTCTCTGCCTCAAGACCCTGTAACAACTTCCCCACAGCCCACCTAACGGCGGTAAAACTGCCCAGCATGGCATTGAAGAGCCTTGCTGTTTGGGGTCCGGTCTGTTTGTTCAGACTTAATCCCAAGCCCTGTCCTTTATTTATACCAGGTTCTTGGCAAACCCGACCATCGTCCCAACTGCCCAGTCTTCCCTCGTGCCTCTGCTTCCAGGCTCCTCCTATTCTGAGCCTCAGATGCTGTCTGTATTGAAGGTTTATGCCTTAGGCATAGCACAGTAGGGGTCGGGGAGAGGAAGCAGCAGCTATATCTGGGTCAGACCTCTTTCCCTTCAGTGATCTGCACAGAAGAGGAACTCAGTAAATGCTGCTTGAATGAATAACTGAATGAAAATCACTTTTGCCCTGCCAATAACTGAATAACGCCACTGCCTCCTCAGTGAGTCAAAAGTTCCTTAAACTATATGGCAGAGATTCCCATTGACTTTGCTATTTTTTTAAGAACTGGGAGATTAAAACCATTAAGTCTATAACAGTAATGACTCTAAAACTGCACATAACTTTCCCCTGACTCTTCATATTGATTCGTTTAGTCTGATTTGCCCAGAAAGAGATTATTTGATTTTTTTTAAAACTTTTGGCCAAAGAAGGAAATTTTACACATGCATATTGTGAAAGTCAGGTATCTGCTTACAACTTGGACATTGTAAAATACTTAAAATCAATCTTTTTGACTGCCTCTCTCCAGATTCCAAAATATGTGGGACAGCTTTGTCTTGCTTTTTCCTTGTTCTCTCCCAATTTGGGAAGCAAATGTTTATCTATTCTAAGGTAAGGTGGCTTTACTATCTCTTTTGGCATATTTGTTTGTATAACTATTTTATAGTCAATAAAAGCATGCACCTGTAGTTTAGAGAATGGAAAGAATTGGTTTTATCCACCCAAAATTTTTTTTTTTTTTTTGGATTCTCTTTAAGAAAAAGTAACTTGTCTGAAAATAGACCCTTTGGAATGGTGGTAGCAGGAGCTCAGTCATAAGTTTCTGACTTCTATTCTGATATTTATCCACTTGTTTGACTTACAAAAGTGTTCTGGTGTAGTGAAAAAAGTCACACCTGTACAAGCTTACCTTAAAATGACAGTCCTCGATTCTATTCTCCATTAACTTTTTAATTCGAGATCATTTTCTTTGCATTAAATAATTGCTCATGTAATTCTGCCAACTGCTGTGAATATTTCTACTCAAGACTTTTATCTCAGTGTAAGTTTTCAGAAATGAAAATACAGGCAGTTAACTTTCATTGAATTTGAAATGCTTAGGTCTCAGAATTTGCATAATTTTATGAAAATTATGTAGAAACTACTTAGGTAACCATTAAAAATTTAATGGAATTACAGAGGGGTGGTTAATTCACATTCCCTCTGAGGAGACTCTGGGATGTCAGGACAGGCCACCAAGCATCCTATTTCCAAAGATAACCTAGTGCCCCATGGAAAAATAATTAACTGTCTGAATTTCTGCCATTGAATTAAGACTCTTGAAGAAAGATAATCTAGACTTACTTCCCAGAGGTATGAGGGTTGTCCCAGAAAGCAGGAATCTTACCTGGAATCAGCCTGTCAGTAAATGTGTATTAGTCAGTCGGCCTGTCAGTAAATATATATTCAGTACTTGCCATATGCTAGGCGGTGAGCTAGGTGTTGGCATACAGAGGGAAGCCAGCCGCTGCCCTGTCGCATGGAGCGTGCTGACTAGTAGAAAGGAGCTGTCACAGCAGTATCTGTGCCTCTGCCTCAGGCCCTTCCTTAACCTCCATCCTATTCCATCCTGGTAGCAGGAGGAGAACTTTTCTTTTTTTTATTTAAATTTATTTATTTTAATTGGAGGCTAATTACTTTAAAATATTGTATTGGTTTTGCCATACATCAGCATGAATCCGCCATTCAACACTGAGAGATACCTGATAAGGGTCCTCCAATCTGGGATCTGGAGACTTCTAAACTTTTTGACCCCAGAGATTATGGGACTGAAAATAAAAACAAACAAAAAGCAAAACAAAAACAAAAAATAGGCCAACTTTAAGGCCTAGAATACCTGAAAAATGATGCGGAGATCAAATCCTTTAAGTATAGGCCAAGAGCTGTGATCTGTTTGAGTTAAAATCTTTTTCATTGTGGACCACCCTCTTGGGTTTTTAAGGGTTCTTTCAACAGCCCTTCAGACGCAGAACCAAACACTCAGCTGCCTGAAGGGACTGGATGGTGGGGGAGTGGTGGAGGAGGGCGTGGCTGTTTACTGTAGATGCGCACATGCATGGGCCCCAGGGCATCCAGGAAGAGCTGGGGTCCCAGAAAAACAGAAGTGCGAGGGTCTTGAGTCCGTGGTCTACTTTAGTGGGACTCTGTCTTTCTCCCAGGACCTACTACCTCCTCTTTCTTACTGTTAGATAACTATTTTCTAACTTCCTTAAGCTTCTTTGGTCCTATTTTTTTCTCTTTATGATTTTGCTAACACTTGTAAACAGTAAAAACCTTTCTTGTCTTCAAGTAGCATCTTATAGTTAAAGCTAATGAGAGTGGAAATACTCCAAATAAAGTGGGTGTGGGCTTGGCCCCTCCCACTCAGACCTCCCCCCATCCTTAGGTCCCATCGTTTACTTTTCTGCATCACCTAATATAACTGCTGTAGGTCCCCAAGAGAGAATCTAATAGGCTGTATCAAGACTTTTTGCACGAGGCCTATTTACAGAGCAGACTGTTCTAGAGTGAAGTGGTCATCCTTGCACCAATCATTTGAGGCCAAGGTAGGGATGGGGTTAAGTGGTGCAAAATGTGGCTATGAGGGTCTGTCCCTCCAACCAAGGATGGATAAGATGGTGGCCTTGGGCAGGGACTGTGTGTGTGGTGAGCACCATGACTGCCCTCTAGTGCACGGTGTGAGAGGAGCCTTGCTGGCACCCAAACCAGCAGATTATGTGGGAAGGTGGAAACATTGAACAGTCATTGGCGAGAAGAGCTAAGGAGCAGTAAAGAGTCTGGGCAGCCATCACGGGGATCTGAACCTCCTTTCCATACACAGATGAGAGATGCAGAGGGCTCTGGACTCAGGGAACTTTTGGAAACTCAAAACCAATATAGAAAAGATTATCACCAAATTGATGAGTGTGATCTGGGGAGCAGGGGAAACAAAGGTAACTTTTCATTTGCCTCTTTGTGTGGGTGTGAAGCCAGCTTTTTAAAATGTGTTCATGTTAAGTATAAAAACACCAACTCATTCTCAAAGAGTTCAATTCTTATTCCTGGGAAAAAGTCAAAAGTTGCTTTTGTGGCCCCACGAGCCGCTACTTTAAAGGATACCAGGCTGAGATATTTCTGGTGGTTGGATCACACCAGCACCAGGTTAGAACCAGGTGGGAGGAACTGTGATCTCAGCCAGAGGAAGCTGAACATGGCCCTCCATGGGCCCAGCACCTCCAGTGGAGTGAAGACCCGACTCCAGGAGTGCCCTTGGACTTGGCAAGAAGGCACTGTGAAGAAAGCAGTTCTATTTCCTGCAATTTGAACAAAGTGCTTAAAAACTATTGGTACTTAACTACTCGCGTTTGAAGACCTTTGCCTCCAGAACAGAGCGTGTCTGAAGAGACTCCAGTTCTAACTCTGGCACTGGCATTGGCTTATGGTGTAACTGAGTTCCACTTGCCTAGCCTCTTGTTTTCTCTTTCTGTGAAAGAGACATCCCACAAGTAATGTTTCCCAGGTTGGGAATCCCACCAAAGCGTTCCCACAACCTGCTGTCAGTTCTCTTCCACCATCTCTGCAGTTGGAAAAAGATGTTGTATGATGTAATATACCTTTCACATTTGCAAGTTAGCACCTTAAAATCCACCAGAACACATGGATGACCCCCGGTGTCACCACCCCTGCCTCACAGAGAGACTGCTGTGGTGTCACTGATGGGGTCACTCACGTGGCCTGGGCCACCATGGCCTTGCCAGCTTGTCGCTCTTATTTCGTCAGATAGCACCATCTCTGCAAACCACCCTCCACAGAAAATGATCAAGCCAATGCCACTGGTTAATTTTTTCTTAATCTTTTTATAAGAGTTTCATTATTTGGATGCTTCTGGGATTGGCATTCCCAGAAAAAAATGACTTTTGACTGGAATCATGGAAGAACTTTGCTGGTTTATTGTGGTACTAATTCATATGCAGCCTGCCCCCATTTACAGGGCCTCATTCAGAGGTAGAAAATGATATTATATCAGATTCTGCTTGACATTTCATGAACTTAGTGTCTTTTATTTAAAGGTAATTAAAAATGTGGTTCCAAATTCACATAACTTCTCTTAACTTACTGTTCGTTAGAGTTCCCATCCCAATAGCCTTCCTTCCTTTCCCCCTCAGGAAGATTAGCTCCCTGAAGTCTAAAATGTCAACCTGATTGTGTCACTTCCAGGTTTAAAATCCTTTAAAGGATCCCTAATGTCCACAGCTCCCCAGACTCTTTGGCTCAGGCGCTAAAGAGTCTGCCTGCAATGCCAGAGACCCAGGTTCAGTCCCTGGGTGGGGAGGATTCCCTGGAGAAGGAACTGGCAATCCATAAAGTACTCTTGCCTGGAGAATTCCATGGACAGAGGAGCCTAGTGGACTACAGTCCATGAGGTTAAAAAGAGTTGGACACGACTGTAGCGACTTAGCACAGCATAGCAGTCCATCCCCTGGTAATCATAAGTCTGTTTTCTACAAACGTCACTCTATTCTTGATTTGTAGGTAAGTTCATTTGTACCCATTTCTAGATTTCATATGGTATTTTCTTTCTCTGTCTGCCTGACTGCATTCAGTATAACACCTTGGGGTTTGGACCATAGCAATGACTCTGCAGGACACTGCAGCCGTTTCTCAAATCTTATATTTTAAACCTAAATTTTAACATGTACAGTTTCTTAAATTTCAAATCCAAGGCCTTGGATCACATGACCGTGGTTGATTGATTTTGCTCAAATGGGAGCCCAGGAAATTGAGGAGATAATACAGAGATTGAGGGGAGTGAACCCTGTTTAGGTGCTCGGGGAACCTTGCCAGACCAGTTGTGAATAACTGCTGTTCTTTATCATATCCTTGGTTTATTAAGTCAGTGAATCATTAGAACAGGCTTTTTCTAATGATCTGCATTTTGAGTTGGATGCTCTTGGAGGTCAGCTCCGGTGCCTGCCTGGCATCTGTCCATGGTACTCAAGCAACAGGGATGATGTTCTGAGAACACCAAAGCCCTCCTAAAGCACACCTCTGCCCAGTTCTGTGGGACTGGTGTGGCCAGGGGCTTAGTGGAAGTGGGTAACAGGGAGGAGAGGAAAGCCTGGGCTGTGACAGTGACAGTTTTTCCTACCTTAAATAAAACACTAGGCAATATGCCTTTTTAAAGGAAAAAGATTTCTTTTTATGATCTCTTCACACATTCTGCTCACTCATAAAAAGAAGAAAGAGTAGTTATGTTCTGGAAAACTGCATGCACTCTATTTCTATTGTTTTGTCACCTACTGTCTTCTCACAAAGATGGATTAGAGTGATTAGTGATAATCAGATGGTATTCTTAAGAGAGTTTCCCCCTCAAAAAGAGAAAATCCTTGAGATTTTCCTACTTGCTTTGGAGCCTCTGAGACCTTTCAGGAATTTTGTCTCAAAAGAGAAGAAAATATTGATTGACCACTGACCTGGAGGTTTTGTCTTTATGTGGGGAGAGAGTGATGGATCATCGAAAAAGCAAGAGAGTTCCAGAAAAACATCTATTTCTGCTTTATTGACTATGCCCAAGCCTTTGACTGTGTGGATCACAACAAACTGTGGAAAATTTTTCAAGAGATGGGAATATCAGACCACCTGACCTGCCTCTTGAGAAATCTGTATGCAGGTCAGCAAAAGTTAGAACTGGACATGGAACAACAGACTGGTTCTAAATCTGGAAAGGAGTACATCAAGGCTGTATATTATCACGCTGCTTATTTAACTTACATGCAGAGTACATCATGCGAAATGCTGGGCTGGATGAAGCACAAGCTGAAATCAAGATTGCTGGGAGAAATATCAATAACCTCAGATATGCAGATGACACCACCCTTATAGCAGAAAGCAAAGCTAAAGAGCCTCTTGATGAAAGTGAGAGAGGAGAGTGAAAAAGTTCAACATTCAGAAAACAAAGATCATGGCATCTGGTCCCATCACTTCTTGGCAAATAGATGGGAAAACAGTAGAAACAGTGAGAGAATTTATTTTGGGGGGCTCCAAAATCACTGTAAATGATGACTGCAGCCATGAAATGAAAAGACACTTACTCCTTGGAAGAAAAGCTTTGACCAACCTAGACAGCATATTAAAAAGCAGAGACGTTACTTTGCCAACAAAGGTCTATCTAGTCAGAGCTGTGGTTTTTCCAGTAGTCATGTATGGATATGAGATTTGGACTATAAAGAAAGCTGAGTGCTGAAGAATTGATACTTTTGAACTATGGTATTGGAGAAGACTCTAGAGAGTCCCTTGGACTGCAAGGAGATCCAACCAGTCAATCCTAAAGGAAATCAGTCCTGAATATTCATTGGAAGGGCTGATGCTGAAGCTGAAACTCCAATACTTTGGCCACCTGATATGAAGAACCTACTCATTTGAAAAGGCCCTGATGCTGGGAAGGATTGAAGGCAGGAGGAGGAGGGGACGACAGAGGATGAGATGGTTGGATGGCATCACTGACTTGATGGACATGAGTTTGAGCAAGCTCCAGGAGTTGGTGATGGACAGGGAGGCCTTGTGTGCTGCAGTCCATGGGGTCGCAAAGAGTTGGACATAACTGAGTGACTGAACTGAACTGAACTGGAGGGCTGATAGTTGTTCAGTCATGCCTGACTCTTTGCGATCCCATAGACCACAGTCCACCAGGCTCCTCCGTCCATGGGGTTTTCACGCAAGGATACTGGAGTGGTTTACCATTTCCTTCTCCATTGTATGGTGGGGGAGGGGAATGTTCATTGCTAGTGAAATATAGCAGGAAGGGAAAAAAGGAATCCAACTAATGTCACCTCTCCAGATCCTCCTTTCTCTTCAGGTAGGTTTTCACATGTTCTTTTTTGATTGGGGTGAGTGAGGATTCCTCAGATAAATCCCAATTAAGATCCTTTAATCAAGGAAGAATAGACCAAACTAGACTCAAGAGCCTAAACCAACACCAGTGATAATAGGGTGGAACAGAAAAACTTGAACCATGAATTTTGAAAGTGGCCTTTCACTCCTGGCGGTGAGTATTCTGTGATACATACAGCAAAAGCTTTTAATAGTTGAGGAATAAAAATGAAATTAATTGCAATCAGATTGGCTGAGAACATGGCAAAAGGATTATTCCATGCTAAGCTCAAAAGCACTATCGTTATACCCCAAGGAAACCAGAACTGAAAAAGATACATGTACCCCAATGTTCATGGCAGCACTATTTACAGTAGCTAGGACATGGAAGCAACCTAGATGTCCATCGGCAGATTTATGGATAAAGAAGTTGTGGTGTATATACACAATGGAATATTACTCAACTAGAAAAAGGAATGTATTTGCATCAGTTCTAATGAGGTGGATGAACCTAGAGCCTGTTATGCAGTGAAATAAGTCAGAAGGAGAAAGATTCCTGTAATATATTAATGCATAATATGTGGAATCTAGAAAGATGATACTGATGATTGTATTGCAGGGCAGCAAAGGAGACACAGACTTTTGAACACAGTGGGGAAAGGAAAGGGTAGGATGATTTGAGAGAGTAGCATTGAAACATATACATTAACATATGTGTATGTATGGATAGCCAGTGGGAATTTGCTGTAAGATGCAGGGAACCCAAAGCTGGTGCAATATGACCACCTCGCGGGGTGGGATGGGGAGGGAGATGGGAAGGAGGTTCAAGAGGGAGGGGACTTATGTAAACTTCTGACTGATTCATGTCGATGTATGGCAGAAACTGTCACAATCTTGTAAAGCAGTTATCCTCAATTAAAAATAAAAATTTAAAAAACTGCACTGCCGTTCCTGGGGGAGATAAGTTAATGATTACTCCATTGCCCGTGTGCATGCATTTATCCATTCAGTCATCAGTCATTAATTGAGGACCCACTAAATGTTAGGTAGGTGGTATATGATGCTGACTTTAGAGGAGCTGAAATTCAAGTAGCAGAAGTGGGTTAGGCAATGGTCACAGACAAGGTAAGGGAATAGAACATGTAGAAGGTGGAACCCCAGAAGACAGGCTTTGTCCTCAGATGGAATTCTGTGAGGACTTTATTCCATGCAAGAGTTTTTTAAAATGGAATTTCGTATTTTCTTTTCATCATTGCATGTCTGCGTCCGGGCACACGTTATGCGTTTCTATGTTGTTGGAAAGAGAAAAATACTAATGATTTACTTGGATACTTTTGCATAGGGTTTTGCATTTGGCTTTATTTTATAAAATAATGGCAGGGGAAATAGACATATCCATAGGACGATTCTAAACCTTCCGATCAGTGTGTGAGAAACAAACTGTCCAGTTTACCGGCCAGGATATTTTGGTGTGTTTGACCCTGGCAAGCCTCTGTGGGCCTTGCAGGCTGTACCAGCTCCCTCCCTACGGCTGGTGTCCCTCCCGGTGACCTTCGTGGCCATCTGGGCCGGGACCGCGTCTGCCTGTTCAGCCCAGCAGGGCAGGACCTCGGCCGTGCGTTTGCAGATGCTCCGCTAGGACTCCGCTTCCGTGACTCACGCCATCTGTTGGTAATTTGTCGTTTATTCTGGAGTCAGGGGTTTTCAAAGACTTCCATCCCTGGTGTCCCTCCACAGGGTGCCCTCGCTGTCTGACTGTAGTTTTCTGACATCAGCTTCCCATCCGGTCTCGGGCCAGACCCCAGCACTGAGTCAAGCTGCCACGAGCGTAATGATTGTGTTCTTTGCACTTTCGAGAGCCTCACACCAAGTTCCTCACCCCCTCTTGGGTGAGTTACGCTTTTTGTGGGACTTGTTTGAAGTTCGTCCAAGCTGGCAGCCATGGGGTTCCGTTTCTACAAGCTCCAGCAGCAGTAGGCTGCAGCCCTTTGTGTCATCAGGCCATCTGCTTAGCTTTCTCCCTCTTCAAACTGTAAATAAAATGAGCTACCTACACCAAGAAAAGCACCCCCTCATTATAACCCATTTGCATCAAGTCAACCCGGATGGCGCTGCTTTGTCTGTACTAAACTATATTGCTTTCTCACACCTGTTTAAGAAATGTTATTTGCACCAAAAGCATAGACAATAATAATAGTGAATATATGTTGATGTTTTTCTACATACCAGGCACCATGCTACATCTTTCCTGTTCACGTGATTCCATTTTATCCTCAAGGGGAAAAAAAAAACGTGAAAGAGATACTGTTCCTATTTCTGCTTCTGCCTGTAAGGAAATTGAGGCTCAGAGAGGCAATGTAACTTGTCCATGACTGTTCTGCTCCTTAGTGACCATGCTGAAATCTAAACCCCACCCACTAGCTCCTGAGTGCAAGAGTTTTTTTGTGTGTACCCCCCATTCTTGATGTTAAGTATCTAATGCTTTGAATTTCAGTGCCTTTGACTAGTTAACCCCTCCCTCTGTTTTTATTTTGTTATTTATTTTTGGCTGTGCTGGGTCTTCGTTGCCGTGCATGACCTTCTCATTGCAGTGGCTTCTCTTGTTGTGGAGTATGGGCTCTAGAGCACACCGGCTTCAGTACTTGGGGCACATGGGCTCAGTAGTTGCAGTTCACGGGCTCTAGAGCACAGGCTGAGTAGTTATAGTGCATGGGTTTAGTTGCTGCAGGACACGTGGAGTCTTCCCAGACCAGGGATCAAACTCATGTCCCCTGCATTGGCAGGTGGACTTTTTACTACTGAACCACCAGGGAGGTCCTGCCTCAGTCCTTAAAGATGGCATCACATTTATTAGCAATTTCATTAATCTACTCAAATGTTTTATTGAGCATCTGCTGTGTGCCATGCACCGTCCTGGGTCCTGAGGAGCCAATTATGGAGAATTCATCTCATGGAGCTTATGATATAGTTGGGGCTGCATTTATTTATTTAACAAACCTTTGTAAGAACTGGTGTATAGTCACTGTGCTAGAGACTGGGCCTATAAAATGAAAAATGATATGATCCCTCAACATATTTCACTCAGAGTTATTTCCCATATAGCAGAACTCTCAGGGAGTTACAATTCCAGGATTAGGAATCAGAAGAGCTAGGTGCCGGCACCCAGTCAATATATGTTCTGGCGAAATCTTTGAACTTCTCCCTCCCTTGATTCCTTCATCTATTAAAGAGAGACAAGGTTATCTTCAGCTCTGGGAAAAGAATCCTCTGACTGAACTTAGCTTTGCAGAAAAGCTAGGGTTTAGAATGGTGGGGAAAGAGAAAAGGAGTAAGTCTAGATTCATGAGAAAGGCAGGAAAAAAGTCAAGAAGTGAATTAATCAGAAAACTTTTCACTTCAAGTAACAGAAAACCTGACCAATGACTTAAAAAATTAGGAATTTTTTTTTTCACATAAAGAGGTCAAAGAAGAAGTGTTTCTGATGTTATTTCAGTTGCTCAATAATGTCACCAAGGACGTTGTTTCCTTCTAAGTTTCTGAACTGCCGCCCTTACTATGTTGGCCTTTAAAGTTAGTGCCTTGTGGTTACAGGATAGTTGCTCTTGTTTCCAGAATTATTTTCTTATAATTGTGCCTCTAGCAGAAAGGAAACCATAGGAGAACGTGCCTTTCTCCCTAGTGTGGCACTTGTTTTTGTACTTATATCTCTGTGGATCTATACCAACAGCCATCATTGGTCCAGAGACCACACTCTGAGTGTCTGATTGAAAGAACTTCCATGAGGATCTAGTTATTCTTCGGGTGGAAATGTTTTACGTTCCTGTTTGCTCTTCATGGCAACATTCCTCAGATCTCTAGATTTTCCTATATGTACATTGATTGACCTGATGTTGACAAGGCCACCCAGAGAACTTCTGTCCATCCTCACAGGCCATGAGAAAAATGATCTGAAAAAAGGCAAAAACAAGAACCCCACAAACTCTACAGTTGCCTGTGCTGGGCACAAGGTAAAGTCATGCTTAGCAGGTTCAAGAGAGCTGCTAAAAGTAGACAGGCCCTGGGCATACTCAGAAACCCTGGTTTAGGTCCTTTATTTTTCCTTCATGCTTAGTTGCTCAGTCATGTGTAGCAACTCTTGCGACCTCACAGACTATCGCCCACCAGGCTCCTCTGTCCGTGAGATTCTCCAAGCAAGGATACTGGAGTGGATTGTCATTCCCTTCTCCCGGGGGTCCTTCTGATCCAGGGATCAAACCTGGGTCTGTCTCCTGCATTGCAGGCAGATTCTTTACCATCTTAACTCTGAATTAATGCAAATCCCCCATGAAGCCCAGTTCTCACGAGTGAGACTGAGCCAAATGAGGGCCATGTGGCCCCTTTTACCTCTCAGCCTGTACCCCTGACTCAAGTCAAACTGGCTTCAAGTTCAAACTCAAATTTGGCTGTCACTGTCTTCCCAGTTCTGGGATGGGGGTGGTTAAAAGACAAATAGAAAGAAAGGAGCCAGGTAAAAAGAGCTTATTCCCTGCAGCCGTATGGGTACACCTCCTATCAAGATTTCTACTTCTATTTTGTTTCCTTGTATTTTTGTGTAACAGATATTTCCAGTGTGCTTACTGTGTTTCAGGCCCTGTTCTAAGGAATTTACAAACAAATTCCTCATGACAGTCTTAGGAGGTAGGTTCTGCTATCCTTCCTATTTCAGAAATGAGAAAACTAAAGCACAGATCATTTAAGCAATATCTCAAAGTCACACAGCCAGGTTTTTATTCACGTCAGTGAATCTCCTCATCTAAGGTAAAAGGGAAAGTGTCGTTAGTCACTCACTAGTCAGGTTCGACTCTTTGTGACCGCATGGACTGTAGCCCGCCAGGTTCCTCTATCCATGGTGTTTCCCAGGCAAGAGTACCAGAGTGGGTTGTCATTTCCTTCTCCAGGGCATCTGCCCGACCCAAGGCTCAAACCTGAGTTTCCTGCGTTGGCAGACAGATTCTTTATCACTGAGGCACCAGGGAAGCCCAAGAAGGAAAGTAGACGGAAGATTTTAGAACAAGTGGGTGTAATAGCAGAGTGAGAAGTGAGCCTCAGTCCAGGAGAAACAAGCCTTTTTGGCATGAGAAAGCAGCCATGTCTCAGAAATAACAAAAAGGGATTCTAGTCACTGTAAGGGAAAACAAACTTTTGTCTGAGTGGCAGGTTTGGGATGTAATATGAGAAAGTAGTACCAAAATCACGTGTGTATCATAACCAAACTCACATCAAAGATATGGTGACACGCCTGTAGCAATAACAAGAAAATGGCTATGCTGTTTTGGTTTTTCTTTTTGTTTTTAAATTAATTTTGGGAGGAGTATAGTTCCTTTGCAGTGCTGTGTTAGTCTCAACCCTACAACAAAATGAATCAGCTATACATATACATATATCCCTCCCTTCTGGATTTCCTTCCCATTTATGTCACCACAGTGCATTAAGTAGAGTTTTCCATGCTATACATTATATTCTCATTATTATCTAATTTATACTAGTATCAGTAGTATATATGTGTCACTGATATTCCAATTCCAATAACCCAATTCCTCCCACCCCCCTTTCACCTTTATTATCCATACATTTGTTCTCTATGTCTCTGTTTCTCTGTTTCTGATTTGCAAATAAGATCATATATTTTCTAGATTCTACATATGTGTTAGCTATTTTGAATCTCCACTGTATGGCAAGTTACATATGTAACTTTGTTTAATTTTGCAATCCTGTCAGAAAAACAGTATTATGCCCATTTTTCAGATACAAAAGTTGATACAGGGGAAAAGAGGTACAATCACGTGCTGTTAATCTCACAGCTCCTGACTGGTAGAGTCAGAATTTCTATCTGGTTTTATATTGAGTCCAAATCACAGGTCGGTGTTACTCAGCCACACTACCAGATTTAGTGACCCCCCCATGCTGTGGGCAGATGGAACAGAGGACTCCTAGCACTGTATGTCCAGACATCATGTGTACAAGTCTCAGAAGATAAATCTAAACCAGTTGCTTGCTTGTTTGCTTTCAGTTGGAAAAATCCATGAAAGATAAGCATAGCCCCCATTAACTGGAGACAGAACACTTCTATTTCCTAGAAGTGGAACATCTTAGCCTCTAGCAAGAGGACTATCCCACATGATGACTGAGAATTTGTGCCCCCAACAACCTCATGGAAACTCTGAGGGGATCTGTCTCTTATCCCTACACAGAGTTGTGTGTGGTCTGTGGAAGGTGAAGTGTTACTGAGCCTGACTCCAATCTGATGCCCTGGATGGGTGACCCACTCGAGGTCTGGGGTTCTGCCAAGGTTATTTCCATCCTAGATCTACATAGAGTTTTTTTGGCAAATAGAGTTGGTCCCTGAGACCAGACTAGTGGGTGTTTTCATTACCCCATGGGGCTTGTATAAATTTATTCCCTTCCGTTTACAGAAATCTTCATTCCAGCTTCTTTTCAGTCTTTGTGATAAACAATCAGTTGATTGTGTGGGAACATTCACAGTCACATACGTAGATGCTAAAGCCTTACTGAGTGCAGAACTGGAATTCTAGCTTGGACATTCATGGTTTATCTAAAGCAATTCAAGAAGGTAATAAAAGACAAATCATTCCAGAATGGGTCATCAGGAGTGATGTTCTCGGAACGCCAAGTGAAATTGTGCAAACAGCACTGATAGGCATCATTTCAAAAAGAAAGTAAGAAAGCTCATGCATTTTTGGAATTGACAGGGTACATCCCAATAATTATATACTTGCTTGGTGCCTTAGTCTTCTCTCTCTTTGAATGACCTCCCAGTTATAAATAACCAGATAAAGTATCCTAGATTCCAAAATGCCACGAATCTTTTGACCAGGTGAAGTCTCATCTTTCAAGGTGTCTAATGTTAAGTCACCCCAGATCAACCTGTACATTTTACTTGATGACATAGGTATTATTAAAGTACTGATGCAGGACAGTAGAGGAAGGAGACTTCCTATAGCTTGTTTAAGAAGGGAAGTAATTTTCTTATTTCCACCTGGCTCTGGTTCAGAAGTATTAGCTCAGTTGGTAAAGAATCCGCCTACAGTGCAGGAGACCCTGGATCGATTCCTGGGTTGGGAAGATCCACTGCAGAAGGGATAGGCTACCCACTCCAGTGTTCTTGGGCTTCCCTTGTGGCTCAGCTGGTAAAGAATCTGCCTGCAGTGTGGGAGACCTGGGTTTGATCCCTGGGTTGGGAAGATCCCCTAGAGAAGAGAAAGGCTACCCACTGCAGTGTTCTGGCCTGGAAAATTCCGTGGACTGTATAGTCTGTGGGGTCGCAAAGAGTTGGACACGACAGAGCAACTTTCACTTTCACTTTTAGTGCCATACTATCACTGAGGGTGAAGTAGGAAGAGAAATCCCTTGTGGAAGGTGTGGGGGCGGGGAAGAGTCAATAAATGGAGATTTTCTGGAGAGAGTTGAGGTTAAGAGAGGGATAAACAAGTATTTGCAATCTGTTCTTGCCAGGCTTCTCTGTGACTAGGTATCTACTGAGTTTGAACCAGAAAGCATTCTCCATCCACGCCACAGACATTATCACGCTCACACCTCTATGGGAAAGCTCTTAGCTCTCCCCTCCTGCTCTCAGCACAGACATAGCTAATCAATCATAGCACTCTTCCTGCCGAGCCAGGATTTGGCATCAAAATCCTCCACACCCCAGTGCTCCAGGCAGATCCTCTCATGAGCCATGACAGCTGGCACTTGAAAGCTGTTTACTTTCTCAGTCAGCTTCCCCAGTAGCTCAGCAGTAAAGAATCTGCCTGCAGTTCAGGAGACGCAAGGGACATGGGTTCTGTCCCTAGGTCGAGAAGATCTCCTGGAGAGATGGCAACCCGCTCCAGTATTCTCATCAGGAAAATCCCATGGACAGAGAAACCTGGCGGGCTACAGTCCATAGGGTCACAAAGAGTCAGACAAGACTGAGTAACTGAGCACACACACAGTGGTGATGCAGACATGAGTAAAACATGGCACCTGACCTCAGACAGCTCACAGGCTGCTAAGGGAAACAGATCTGGCAACAGGCACTTACAGTATTTTGAGATGAAATGATAGAATTATATTTCAATGGTGTGGCAACACAGAAGGAAGAGTTAACTGTCTATAACTAAAGGAGTGTTTCCCTGAGGAAAGGAACATGAGTCAGACTGAAAGGAGGAGAGACTTCAGTTCCCAGGAAATGGGATAGGCATGGGGGCTCTGAATCGCTTCATCTGTGACAGTGCTTTCTCAGCCTCGGGTCCAAGTGGGGGAATGGCAAGGCTGTGGGAGTGGGGGCAGCCACAGGTCAGGAGCTGTCCCTCCTCAATTGCCAAATAAGATGTCGAGGACTTCTCTTGCAGAAAAGTTCCCAGTTTGCAGCATGTGGCCCCCTTGGGGACCATAGCATTATTACAAGGGCGCCATGAATTCACACCAGACAGAGTAGCCTGCATTAGCAGGAGGTGTGTCACGTGAGTATGTGCTCATAACGTCACTGCTAAGAAAGCACCATGTGCTACGGGCAGAAGACACAAGGGAAAGAAGGCTTCCACCCTCCAGAGTTTAGTCTGAAGTCTGCAAACCGAACGCTATGCACCTGGGGGTCCTGACTTGGAGAATCGGTTTAATTGTGAAAATGCACTACCTGTGCAAGCTGGGAAATGTGAAGAGCTTGGGAGTCCTGGACATCTACTCAAGTGCTTTTATATTTTACATGATCAGATGAATTTTTTTTTTTTGACAAATACATAAATTTGCTTTGGGTTCACAAGCTCATAGCATATGTTTCCCCTAAAGCCTTTTCTTAAAGTTAGGTTCATTCTCCGAGAAGTAATTATATTTAAATAAATACTATAGAGGAAATATGCTCAGCCATTAATCTGCCAAATAGTTCACCCTTGAAAGAAGACACAGTCTGTAACATTGTTATGACTAAATTAGCAGCATTAAGGATCAGCAAGCATTATCAATTTAGTTGGGGTTCACACCTCTCAAAATCTAGTTAATGAACAAAGTTTTCAGTTTATTTGTCAAAATATTGAATAGCCAGCCCTCATTACCCAAGTTAATGTTATAATAATCTCCTGCATTTGTAAAGGACAGTTGGCAAAGGACTTTTCTCTGATGTATGTTATATCATTTGAAGCTCACAATACCATTCAAGGTGGATGGAAAGGTATTAAGCATATTTTAGTATCAGCAGTATAAGTATTGCCATTATCCTAGGTCTGGATTTTTTACCAAATACCTACATAAACAAAATGAAACGGAGGGATTGAATAATTATCTTCAGTGAGAAGTTGGGGACAGTTAGGTATATTGGTCCTTTCCCACCGCATAACAGTTAAATATAAGAGGGTTACCCTAGGTTTTCAAGAGCTCTTTAACACTTTTCAAGGTGAGTAGGCACCCAAAAGATGAATCAAGTGAACCTAATAAAAAATTGGGTCCCATGGCAACCTGGCAACATGCAATTTGAGGAATTATCCCAATTTGAAACATTTCTATTAATAGCACATTTTCATAAGCACAGAGTGTACCCTGGAAAGCAAGAGAAACAAAGTCGAATTTTTAAGAAACTGAAGAAAAAGGAAGTTGAAATGAACAAGACTGGAACGGAGAAAGAGGTGGGGTTCTAGTTGCCAAGGAGAGGTGAAATGATGACTGTATCATCCGTATGACCCATGAAAGGAGAGAAGCTGCTGCAGGGCTTGTTGTCAGTTCTTTTTCTAGACAACATTTGGATATTTGCAGTAGCAAAGTGTACTGAAGTGGCATCTAGTTATACAAAAGTAGTAAAAAAAAAAAAAAAAAAGGAGTGGGAAAGAGAAACACAGCTTCCAGAGATTTTAAGTGGGTAGAATTTCATAGTGATTAGATTTTCCCCCTGAGGGTTCTACACTAAATTTATTGCTTCTTTCATTTTATTGATACTGTAATGGAATTTGATACACTCTAATTCAGAAACTTCAAATGTTTGTTCATTTCATATGACAGTACAGAATCCAATCAAGAATAGAGATTGCCCCTCCCAGAGCTACAAATATACAAAATGATAATTGCTTGGAAAAGAAATAACAAGTTTGGGATGAGGGTGCTATTCTCTGCTGTTGGCCAATGAAGCAATTTCAAAAGTGTGGCTCTTCCAGATTTTTCCTGCAGAACTATTTGTGTGTTTCTATGCAGGAAGGACAAACTGTGGGAACTTGATGGCTGAGCCCACTTATTGATCAGTCTTCTTGGGGACTTGCAAACATCATCGGTAATACCCTCAACAGAGGTGTCTTATGGGGCAGTTTAGCCTATCAACCTGTAGGGTAGACTTTCATGAAATCTGGGTCTGTGCTCAAGGCAGAAAGGTCTGGGTTAGGTCCTGGCTTCAGCTCACTGAATTAACTTAGGTAAGTGTCATTCAGTTTCCTCATAGAGTTAGTTGGGAAATAAATGAGATGATGCATTTGAGCCATTCAGCATAGAAACGGGCACGTAGTACACGTTCATTTTTAAAATGATTTGTAAATGTGTGTAAAGTGTATAAAATAATAGCCAGCATTTACAGAGCAACTTATCCATGGTAAAGAATCTGCCTGCCAATGCAGGAGACATGGGTTAAATCCCTGGGTCTGGAAGATCCCCTGGAGGAGGAAATAGCAATCCACTCCAGTATTCTTGCCTGGAAAATCCCAATGGACAGAGGAACTTGGCAGGCTACAGTCCATAGGATTGCAAGAGTCTAACATGACTTAGCAACTAACACTTTCACTTACTTACACTTTTATATATTGTCCTACATGTTTTGCATGTCAAAACTGATGCTATATGAGGGAATGCAGAAGTTTCAACTCATGTGAGAGTTAGCCAGTTACAAGATTACATCAGACTAGCCTCACTACTAGCACCAATTGCAAGTTCAGGGGTTCTCAAAACCATCCTCAAGTTCAAAAATCCACTAGAAGGACTCACAGAACTCACTGAATGATGCTGTCCTCATCCTTATGATTTATCACAGGAAAAGGATCGGGATAAAAATCAGCCACAGGAATAGGTATGGAATGGAGACCAGGACAGATCCACGAGTGGTTTCCAGTTAAACAGCATTCATTCCTCCTGGTGAGGGGGTGTAACCCTGTGCACGATGGACAGCTAGCCAGGGAAGCTCCCCGGAGCCTTCGATGTCCAGAGTTTTACTGGGGTTCAAATCACATGCTGCCTGCATGGTTGACCTTCGGTCTCTAGTTCTTCTCAGGGACACAGTTGCTACCATGTGAGCCAAAGCTATCATCATAAAATCACATTCTTAGATTGGCTGGTGGCCAAAGCTCCCAGGCAAAGACACTCCCCAAGAGGTAGGATATTCCAGGGGTCTAGAGAGCACCTCTTAGTAGATGAGAGCAAAGACCAGACCTCTCTTTGGGTAGATTAATTCTTCATTGTATTTCCATCTCATAGATGAAGAAACTGAAATGGAGGGAGGTTAAGAAACTTGAGCCAGGATTCAAATCCAGGCAGTCTCTCCCTGGAATCTGTAAACATTACCCCTCGCTGCCTGCTGCTGTGTTCACTGACTACTGAGATCAGACTGCTGATGGATGGTAGGATTTAAATTTGAACTTAGGTGGGTCTGATTCAAAAGTTCTTGGTCTCACTATGTCCCTCTGACTTTTCCTTGCAAAAACATGAGAACCTCACTGACCTAAAAGACTCTTCTTTGGCTTCTTATACCCCTGAGAGCAAGTGAAGGTGCTAGCACTCCTCCCTGGGTTCTTTCTCTGGCACGTAAAACTGTGCTTGGCTCAGAGGAAAGTGCACCTTCGTGGTTTCCTGGGACACTCTTATGACTAGTAAGAGTCAACAGAGTTTTTATGAGCCCTAAAAATAATATAATCTATGAATCTAATAATCCTCTGTTATTCTACAGGGGAAAAATTGTACTGCCAATGGTGGTGGTTTAGTCACTTAGTCATGTCTGATTCTTTGCGACCCCATGGACTGTAGCTCACCAAGTTCCTCTGTCCATAGGATTTCCCAGGCAAGAATACTGGAATGGGTAGCAATTTCCTTCTCCAGGAGATCTTCCCGACCCAGGGATCAAACCTGGGTCTCGTGCATGGCAGGAGATTCTTGACCAACTGACCCATATATGCATGTAAGTAAAGCCAAGGGAAGGTGTTTTAGTCGTATGCTGTGAGTGTCTTCATGAAAGCTGTGCTCGAGCCACCTGTTTGCATACAGTGTATCGCAGTGGCACGTGTAAGAGCATGCTTCCTCTTGTGTTCTTCATGTCACAGTTTGATGTCTCTCAGTTCAGTTCAGTCGCTCAGTTGTGTCCGACTCTCTGCGACCCCATGAATCGCAGCACGCCAGGCCTCCCTGTCCATCACCAACTCCCGGAGTTCACTCAGACTCACATCCATTGAGTCAGTGATGCCATCCAGCCATCTCATCCTCTGTCGTCCCCTTCTCCTCCTTCCCCCAATCCCTCCTAGCATCAGAGTCTTTTCCAATGAGTCAACTCTTCGCATGAGGTGGCCAAAGTACTGGAGTTTCAGCTTCAGCATCAGACCTTCCAATGAACACCCAGGACTGATCTCCTTTAGGATGGACTGGTTGGATCTCCTTGCTGTCCAAGGGACTCTTAAGAGTCTTCTCCAACACCACAGTTCAAAAGCATCAATTCTTTGGCGCTCAGCTTTCTTCACAGTCCAACTCTCATATCCATACATGACCACTGGAAAAACCATAGCCTTGACTAGACGGACCTTTGTTGGCAAAGTAATGTCTCTGCTTTTGAATATGCTATCTAGGTTGGTCATAACTTTTCTTCCAAGGAGTAAGCGTCTTTTAATTTCATGGCTGCAGTCACCATCTGCAGTGATTTTGGAGCCCCCAAAAATAAAGTCTGACACTGTTTCCACTGTTTCCCCATCTATTTCCCATCAAGTGATGGGACCGGATGCCATGATCTTAGTCTCTAGCACTCTGAAATTTAGGATGTAGTTACACATACCAGGCTAAAGCTTGTTCCTCTCAGCCCTGTCTCAGTTGCTTGTCAGACCTGGAGGGTTTTGAAAGGAGCAGTGGAAGGACAGCCATACTCCATCACCCTCAGAGAAGAGCTTTTCTGAGTAACCACTGCAAACAAAGGGATCACTGATGAAAACCAAAGGGGTGGGCCTCTCCTGCCCACAGATATTAACCGTGCTGATGTACATGGCCCGCTCATCACCAGGCTAGGGGTCAAGCTATATGAGTTCAGTCAATTGAACTTGAATCAAGGCAAAAAGTACATGTAACCCACCCCCACTTCCTACAGCTCTCATCAGTTAGTTGAATTCCTCATTAAGCAGAGTCTCCCAGGGTAAGACATCAAAAACAATATGTATTTAAAGTTCCAGGACTTCCCTGGTGGCTCAGTAGTAAACAATCCACTTGCCAGTGCAGGGGACATGGGTTTGATCCCTGTGCTCTAGAGCCCAGAAGCCACAACTACTGAACCCATGCTCCCTAGAGCCAGCACTGTGCAACAAGAGAAGCCCCTGGGTGAGAAGCCCTCACACCGCAACTCGAGAGTAGCCCCTGCTTGCCACAGCTAAAGAAAAGCCCGCAGTACAGTGAAAGCAGTGAAGACCCAGCACAGCCAAAAATAAACAAACACATTTAAAATAAAATATTTGAAGTTCCACAGAGATTCTTAGGCTCAACAAATGTCAAGAGCATAATAGAGCTAAAAGGATGCTACCACTGAAAAACTTAAATTTGCAAAATATGTGAAACAGGACAATCTATCATCTAATATTCATTTTCAGCAACTAAAGCAGATTCATTCTTTAAAGGGAAGGGAAATGCTCAATTCTCACTTAATTTAATTTTGGTTTGTAAGAGGGGCTGTTAGTGTTAAATGAAAGTTAAGCATTTAATTACATAGTAATACATATTTTTAAAATTACCACAAAGTAATTTAATTGTCATTTACAAATACATTGCTGTTTTTAAAGTGTTTTCATACTGGATGTTAATGCCTACAACTGAATGAAAGCCTAAAGCCACTGCTAGCCATGAAAATGTCCTTTGACTCACGTCTCTTCTTGGGGACAAGAGTTGGTTTGCAGCTATTTCCTCAGTGCCCTGTCAGTATCACACTGATGGAATAATTAGTTATTAAGCATTTGTTGACGCCAGTGGGACATGCAGGCTGGGTTTCAAGTTCTTTTGCTGAAGTTCACATAGATGTAGTAGGAGGCTACATGGAGAGGTGAGGGAAGACATAAAACCAGGTGGGCAGCCTCACAGAGAAGCGAATATGGGTCATTGTTAAGGCCAGGATTGGACAGTAGCCCCTTCATCTGCAGGTGGTTCTAGAAACTCGACAGCAACTCTGATAGCTTCCCAAGTTCAATACTCAGCTCTTCCATCTCTGCTCCTCTTGTCTGCCGGGTTGGACTCCTATTCCCTGACCAGCTGTGGTTTCTGCTGCTGCTACCAGTGACCTTCCCAAGCCATAGCTTCTGTTTACACAGAGCTTCTCCTCTCTGTGGCTTCCGCTTCTTGCCTTCCTCCTGTGTCTCTGGCTTCAGCCCACCCTATTGCTGTTCGATGCTCTCAGTGTCTCCCATTTAAAGCCTCTAAAAGACAGATGGGTCAGCAGTCATGATCCCATTTGATGCACCTCCACTGGGTATACATCACAGCAGGCAAGTCACCATAAGGGTCAATGGACTGCCTGCAGAAGGCTGGCTCGGGGTCAGCCACTGGTTCTTCATCTAGATGCCTTTGACCAGGAAAGGAGAGTCATGGGATATACAGCATGGCAAGCTATGCATAATAAATCCCTTAGGAGAAGGAAACTATGAGCATGGCAGGCACGGTAGGACTTTGCAGAAAGCCCTGTGACCTCCAGAACAAGGCATGTCACATCAACATCCCCCTGATTGAGCCCCTGGCCAGTCCCCTTTTGGGCGCAGCTCTCTGTGTGCCCTGAGCTGAAGCCCGGGGGTTCAATTGCTCTTCTCCATGAATGTGACTCTCTGTGTCTTCTTTCCCATCCAGGCTGGCTCTCCAATAGGAAGCAGCTCTTTATAGTCTTCCTCCCTTCCTCTGTGTCCCTAAGAACCACATGGTTTTTCTGTTTTCAGTGCTTTCCTGCTAATTACTCTGGTTTTGAGTGTGGCCTAACTAGAACAGCAAACATTAGGGAAGGTATACATCTCAGAAGAGTTCCATGAGTAGTTTAGGTTGAAATGTAAACATTTTTGACCAAAATAATAATAATAATAACATGTCTACATCTTAATCTCCAGAACCTGTGAATACCACCTATTATGGCAAAAGAATGATTTTTAACTTTTATGGCAAAATGATGTGATTAGTTAAGGATCTAAGGGAGAAGCTTATCCTGGATCATGAATGTCCTTGTGTGAGAAAGGCAGCAGGAGATTAGACAGAACACAGAAGAGGAGGTGGCAGCAGGCCCATGGAGGTAGAGATTGGAGTGGTGTGGCCACAAGCCAAGGACACCAGCAACTTCAAGATGTGGACAAGGCAAGGGAAGATTCCCCCCAGAGCCTTTGGAAGCACTGTATCCCTGCCAACACTTTCATTTCAGATTTCTAGCCTCTAGGACTATGAGGAAATAAACTTCAGTGGTTTTAAATTATCCAGTTTATGGTACTCTTTGTAGAAGCCCTAGGAATCTAATATATATGCTGTCTTAAATGTTCCATGGACGTCTCCAAAGTTTCTTGAGAGCTGACCTGTCTTATGCTATTGGTTTGCAAACTAGAGTGGATTGTGGCCTGAGGTAGGTTCAGGATAGCATCCCAGCTAGGTCTGCTGAGGCAGCTGGTCTGCAGGTTTTGTGAGAGTAGACAAGGGTCCTCATTCTAGGTGCATTATTTGTTGAACAAATGAATGCATTCTCTGGCTTCCTTCTAATCCATTTTTTTCCTGGTTCTGTGCATCCAGATGACTCTTCTGACCTCAGATGGCCCTGCAATTTAAAGATGGGACTTTTCTAGCCATTTGTTTCATCCCAATCTAGCCCCTGGCCTTGACAATTCTTTCCACTGTTCTTCCTTTCAGCACCACATAGACACTCTGGATAAGAAAGACATCTTGCCTTTCTTTTTGTTTCCTTTAAATAAAGCAAACTATTATTTCTGAAATAAACCTCATTACAAACAGACCTTGTTTTATTGCATTTTGCTTTATTGCCCTGTGCAGATACTATGCCTTTTTTACAAAGTGAAGGTTTGTGGTAAATTGAACAAGTCTATTGGCTCCATTTTCCTAACAACACTTGCTCACTTCATGTCTCTGTGTCGTATTTCAGGCTTTTTCTTTATTATTGTGTTTGTAATTTGTACAATATTTCAGACTTTTTCATTATTATTGCATTTTGTTGGTAATCTGCCATCAGTGATGTTTGATGTTACTTTTATGACTCATTGAAGGCTGAGGTGATAGCATTTTTAGCAGTGAAGTATTTTTTAATTAAGGTGTGTACATTTTTAGACATAATGCTGTTGCACCCTTAATAGACCACAGTACTGTATAAACGTAGCTTTAATTTGCACTGGGAAACCAAAAACTTCATGTGACTCAGTTTACTGTGGTATTTGCACTATTATCTAGAATCAAACAGCCAGTATATCTGAGTTATGCCTATGTATCTTCTTTCCATTTCTGCTTTCCATCTCCCAAGCTTAATCAAATTCTGTTTTTCCACCCTCTCCCCGTGACAGAACTTTCTCCTCTTTGGAACTTTTGTGCCACCTTATCCCTTTTCTATATCACTTATTTCTGTTTGGAAACCATATATTTATGAGAATACTAACTCTTCTACCAGACCATCCACTTCATCTTTCTCTTACTGCATTTTATAGGGACAGCTTACAGGATAGGAACCAAAAAAATATTGGATAATTGAATAAACAGAAATTTGGGCGTTTCAACAAACAGAGAAATTTTGTGGTAAAATCCTTAATATGCTAGGAAATTAAGAAGGTAAGTCATATTACTTTGAAATAGCATTGAAGGCCCAGTTGAAATGGTCGTGGGCTAGTCTGAATGTGGATGGGTAAGATCAGAATAGTTAGATGAATCTGCACTTGGTTTCTTAGTGGGTTTTTTTTTTTCTATTGCTCAATAGCAAATTATTACAAACTTAGCAACCTAAAAGGGCACTCAGTTATCATCTCATAGCTTTTGAAGGTCAGTAGTCCAAACATGGTTTAGCCGGGTCTTTTGCTAAAAGGCTTCTCACAAGTTGCAAATCATCAGCCAGGGCTGGGGTCTTACTGGAAGGACTGAATGGGGAACGAGCTCTTACAAAGAGCAGGCTCTTGGCAGGATTCAGTTATTCAAGGGCTGCTAGACTCAGAGCCTCAATTTCTAGCTGGTTGTTGGCCAGAGGATGCTCCCTTAGGTCTTGTCATATGGGCCTCCCCAGCATAGTTCTGTGGCTCATCAAAGCCAGCAAGAGAAGTAGCCTACTAGCAAAACAGAACTCACAATCTTATCTAAACTAATCATAGAAGTAATATCTCATCACCTGTACCAGATACTGTAGGTTTAAGGCAAATCAGTGCCTACCTTCCAACAAGGGCGTAGACGTGAAAATACATCTTTGAATATGTCTACCACTTCTGATAAGTACCATAGACATTCCTTAAGTATTCTGAAAAGGTCATGTTCCAAAAATTGGTTTCTTTTGGCTGGAACTAAGAATTCAGTAGGATTTCCTTACAGAAACAAGGGAGTTATATTCCTGGGCTTACCTCCAGGTAAGGGCCATTTTACTCAGACTAGGCCAAGTAGCACACTAACCAAACTACAGTGAACTACATTTATTTATGCCATTGGTATTCTATGAGAATATGCTTTCCAAATGTCAAGTTGGAGTGTTGGGACAAATTCTCCAATTAGCAGATCTTTAGCATAACCGTGTAGGGAGGTTAGGAGTTCTATACGTCTGCCATCAGGAACTCATCAAGTATTTCACACTATGTATATGAACAGATGATCCCCAAGCAAAATATTTATCCATAAGCTGATAATCAATGACACATTTACGGTGTAAATGCATGTACACCATAAATATATCATTTACGGTGTACTCATTCTCTGACATCCTCAATATTTGTATGGAAAATCTGAACATTTCCAACAGGGAGAGCAAATCATTTTCAAAGACTTTCAAAAAGTATCATTCAAGAAAGCATTTCAAATCATTTTTATATGAGTAAACAAAAACTTCCACCGAAGCAATACCGAAGCCCCTAGGCTGAAGTTTCTGGTCATGGTTTGTTTACACTGAATCTCATGGGTTAGTAATGATGCCACCTCCTCTGCCTGCAGCTCAAGGTGGAAGACTCTCCCCATTAGGTCAGCAGAAGAATTTCTTTTGAATTTTCAGCTTCATCAAAGACTGGCCTCCTCCCTGTTTGAAGTCTTCTCTTGCTTCTTAGCCATTGGGGGTGCTTTGAACTCAGCTCCCACTGACCCCGTTTCCTCTTCAAAGGCTTCTTCCCTTCCATGCAGGGAGAAAATGCCCTTTGAAAATAGTGGGTTCCTGCCTTATATGAGTCAGTTGATGTAAGTGGCAATAAACAAAAATAAGCAGCAGAAGAAAATGGGGAAGTGGTAAGAAAGCCACTCTGCAGTATTACTTGGAGGAGAAAGTATTTAACATGCCTTATTCTCTGCTGTGCTGCAGCTTCTGTAGTTTGCATGAAGCAGGGGATGGGCATTTAAAGTGGCCTATCCTTTGGTGGGAATTTTGGCCCAAGTAGACTTTCCAGAGATGTCATGCATAGGAATATCCAAATTTAAAGCAACTTCACTTATCTGAATGAGAATCTTCCCCCAGACACATAACCAGTTAGACCCTGTTGTGAGTCAAAGACCTGGACATCTTGTTTCAACTGGAAACAAACTGAAGCTGAAAATTCTTGAGAATTATTCTTTTTCTGAGATATTGACTCAGGAGTTCATGGACTAGTTATGGGATAATTCTGTTGTGCTTTTTTAATTTTGTCCAATTTAAGTCACTAACTTGCATATGTACAATTTTAACCCTGATGAAGTAGTTTCTGTTTTGTTTTCTCGGAAAGATGCTACTAGAGTTGTGATAGCTTGTAAGACACTTAAAAGTAGGTCCTTCCCATTCTAGAAGTCTCTGATTATGTGATCCTAGGTAAACTATCAGTAGGAGCATCAGCCACTGTGACATAGAATACCTCCTTAAATTGCTGCCTCATACAGAATAGTTCCAGCATTAAACAGCAGTGGCCTGTAGTTAGAACACTGATCAAACCATATTTTCCTGCATATCTGGGGTGTATTAATGTGCTAGGGCTGCCATAACAAAATATCATGGACAGGATAGTTTAAACACCAGAAACTTATTACTCACAGTCCTAGAGGCTGAAAGTCCAATCAAGGTGTTGACAGAGTTGGTTTCTCCTGAGGCCGCTTCATGGCCGCCTTCTCACTGTGACCTCACATAGCTTTTTCTCTGAGTGATCACACCCCTGGTGTCTCTTCTTTCTTAACAAGGACACTAGTCCTATTGGCTTAGGGCTCCACCCTTATGATCTCAGTTAACCTCAGTTACTTCTTTAAAGATCCTGTCTACAAGTAGTCACATTGGGGGTTGGGGTTTCAACACAGGCAGTTTGGGAGAACGCATTTCTCTCCATAGCATGTGGTTACCAGTAATGTCCATAGGTGGATTGGAAGTCATAAATAGTTTGTGAAAATTGTGTGTGTTTGTGGCTTTTTTCTGGGGAGAAAGCTCACGCATTTCTTGGGAATTTCGAAGAATGTCAATAGGACTCACTGCTTTACATCAACTTCCCTAATTATTTTTCTAGTTGGGATGATATATGCTGATCCTTCACAAAGATTCTCTGATTCTGTTAGCCCTGTTCCATTCTTCCTAAATTTTGAGATACTCTTATTTGGCTATGAATCATAACTCTGTTGAAAGGTTAGGGAGAACATGTTTTCTTATTCTGCTGAGATGACTAAAATGATGATGTTGCATTTTTTTGGTACCGAACAGCTTAGAGTGTCTTTTTTTGTAAATGGTGGCTTAGGTGCTTAAGAAAAATATGTAGTTTTATAAATCAAATAAACATCTGAGAAAGTTAAAGAAAATAACAATTAAAAAGCAATTATGAATTTAGGACATAGGAATAGTACTGCAAAAATAAATAGAGTTGAACTTCCCAGTTATAGGCAGTTTTGTTTGTATGAACTAAGTTGCTTCAATCATGTCTGATTCTTTGTGACCCCATGGACTGTAGCCCGCCAGGCTCCTCTGTCTGTGGGATTCTCCAGGCAGGGATACTGGAGTGGGTTGCCAAGCTCTCCTCCAGGGAATCTTCCTGACCCAGGGATCAAACCTGTGTCTGTTACATCTGCCTGCATTGACAAGTGGGTTCTTTACCACTAGCAGCACCTGGGAAGCCCCAGTGTTGTTTATGCCTATGTGATATGCAGAGGAAAGCCGTGAACACCAGTAGTAGGGATATAGGCCCTATGATAAAAACCTACAGAAATTAGAATTTTTTAAATAGAAAATGGGTATGACTGATACTTCAATAGTTATCCCTCGCCAGTACATCCTCTCCCTCTCCCGTAGGCCTGCACCTTTATGTGGGTCCCATCATATGCTGATCTCTGAGGCTATTTTTATTGAATATATGTGCCACCAACTTTTTAAACTTGAACTTTGGATTTTCACTTGCCATCAATAAGTTTAATTTTGATAGGTTTAGCCATTTTTCTTGCCCAATGGTAATCAATTTTTTTTTTTAATTGTGGAAACTTTAAATCCAAACGAAATCTTCCATGGATGCCAAGTGGACAAAAATGGAGCTTATAGCTGAGAGAGAGAGAGAGAGGAAGGGCCCTGCTGAAATAAAAAATGTATTATCAGTATGATATTTCCCTACTCCCAATTCTGCTCTATTTGGAATTCCCAGTCCATCAGCTGCCCAGAGCAGATTATTTCTTTCTTTGCTTAATTCTCTCTATATATTAAAATATCATAAGAAACAAAATTATGTTCCTGGTTGTCTTTTTTTGTTTTAATCAGCTGGGACATAGTAATTTTTCTCTGACAGCAACCTCTTGTAAAAATGTCAGTAGTGGATGGGAAAATTAAGGCGATGCCCACTTCCCTTTCCTCATTTAGGACAGTGATGGTAGGAGGAGGAAATCCTACATCATATAACCAGCTTTGGAAACATCTTCAACCTTTGGTCTCATTTGCTCCTAAAGCATGCATCTGGAGTCATAGAAACTAAATATATAAGATGTCTTATGACTTTCTGATGAATGGCTATTTTGGAAAGAATCCTTTCAAAGCCCCCACATCATTTTTACTGAAGTCACTGTGTCAGTATCAAAGACATCTGGTAACTCACTGCCTTGATCCATGCTTGGTGGCTTTTAGGGAGTGCTCCAAGCCCCTGGAGTCAATAATAACACCTGAATCGCTGAAATAGAATGAACTTTGAAATGGGCTGTTTACTATTGAAGTTTGAATATTTCCAATTTTTTAATTAAAAATATTTTTTAAAAAGCTTCCTTCACTGACCTTCACAAAGATTTAAGGAAACCTTCCTTAAAAAGCAAATTAACTTCTGAAATTAGTACAGATGCAACGCTTGGGAGTCTGCAGTTTTCAGTGGAAATACATACTGAATCCATGCATGTGTGTATGCATTGAAATGTTATAGTTAAGCATTCATATTTTGACAGAAAGTTTTATGCTTGCTTTTTTTGTTTTTGGTGTTTTTTTTTTGTTTGTATTTGGTTTAGTTTGGTTTGCTTTGGTTTGGTTTCTTTCGGGTTGGGTTTTTTGTTTTGTTTTGGTTCTCACAACATTTTGGCTCTAAATGGCTCGGCAAAGAAATAAAAGTTTGCAACGTTTTATGTAATTTGCCCCTAAGTCATGCGGAGTTTGTGTCAAAACTAAATTGAGATCTTTTTTCAGCCAGGATTTTTTTTTTTAATCTGGTGGTTTAACTAGTGAACACACCACCCTCTGTTTCTTAGTGTATCTGGTAGGTTCTGATATTGTGCTAGGGGCCAGGAGGACACAGAAACACGTCTCGGGCCCTCTCCTTACATCTGCACCGTCTACCTTGACTCCACAAACTCAGACAGTCCAATAGGCCAGGATAACCTCTTCATGATTTCTAATTTTTACTTGTGTCCAGTGATGTCTCTGGAAGATGGAGACAGTTCCGAAAGCATACATTTTGGTGAGAGGCTGAGTTCCCCTTACCATTCTTCACTTCCTGCCAGCCCTCAAGATTAAGCATATCCGTGTGCTACTGATGGTGCTTTTTCTATTGGGATTTTGAAAATTAAGGAGGGAGGGAAGTAATGAATGGCATTGCAGACTCATCTTGTGCCATCCAGCTTTAAACATGGAGTTCTGCCAGACTTGTTCTCAGGCCCTCCTCTGGTCTTCATACATACATTTCTCTTAAATGAGCTTGTCTACACAGTAACTTCACCTGCCACCTAGCTAATAAGGATTCTTTTCCAAGCTCTAAACCCATGTGAACCTGAACATTGTAAAGATTCTTCTTGTCTAACATGCTCGTGGCCAAAGTTGGGAATGTACACAATGTCTTTTCTGAACGGTCGTTTGTATAATAGACAGGGAACTCTAGAAGAGCAATGACATGGCAAAATGACTGGTGATGAATTTAATTTTGGATTGGCTGCTTTTCAGCAAGTTTCAGTTCTGTAAGGTTTGGATATAGTGACCTTGAGGCCAACTGAACAATTTCTGTAGAATATATGTGGGCCAAAATTATATTGCAGAAGGAAATAAATGGAGACAGAGAGAATCTTCTACTTCTTAAAGACAGCTCTCCCTACCTGATACTTCAGTTCAATATACATAATTGTATTCAGTGTTTTTTAAATAGTTGGAATTTACTTCTGTCTTCTGCTTATCTTTCGGGACCAGTGAACTTAACCATTCATTTGTCAATTCATTCATCCAGGGCCACAGATCATCTGGATGGGCAAGTTAAGTCCACTTTATTTCAAGTTCGCTCTGAAACCTTTAGGATACTGTGATCACAAGGGAAAATATAGTCAAGGAAAGACTATAGCAAGAACAACTAAATAACAATAACACAAAGAAAGCTGAGCAAAGAAGAAATGATATTTTTGAACTGTGGTGCTGGAGAAGACTCTTGAGAGTCCCTTGGACTGCAAGGAGATCTAACCAGAACATCCTAAAGGAGATCAGTCCTGGGTGTTCATTGGAAGGACTGATGTTGAAGCTGAAACCAATACTTTAGCCACCTGATGTGAAGGGCTGACTCATTTGAAAAGACCCTGATCCTGGGAAACATTGAGGGCAGGAGGAAAAGGGGACAACAGAGAATGAGATGGTTGGATGGCATCACCAACTCAGTGGACATGGGTTTGGGTGGACTCCAGGAGCTGTGATGGACAGGGAGCCTGGCATGCTGCAGTTCATGGTGTCGCAAAGAGTCGGACACGACTGAGCGGCTGAACTGAACTGAACACAAACATTAATTGAGTGCTTATAATATGCCAGGTACAGTACCTTATATATACATTGTCAGATTTATTCCTGCACAACACCATTTAGTTATTCTCTTTAACTGCATTTTACAGATGTGTGAACTCAGGTTTAAATAAGTTAACTGTCTGCCCCAAGATCACGGAGCTAGTGAGTGAAAAGCTAGAATTCCACCCTGGTCTCACTTGAGAGCACTTCCCTTAACCCTACACTTTTCATCCCACACTTGCAAAAGTTTCTAATTCACTGATTGATATATTTTGCATAAGGAAGTCCACCATTGGCCTCATTCTTCCTTTGGCTCATTAAAGTTCACACACAAACAAAAAGCATGTTTAACTCTTTAAACATGTTTAACTCTTCTTTAAAGCATGTTTAACTCTTTAACTTCTCTTTAGTTGAAGGGACAGGGAAGAAAAATTAAAAATGAGAGTCCCCTGGAGATGACCTAAGAATCTTACTATATCTAGACATGGAGGATCCTGTGCAGAGGAACAGGGAAAGATGAAGGAAAGCATGGGTTACTCTTCAGGCTGGCATCTGGCAACTCATGCAAGGCTGGATTCTAGGGTGTCTACTGTGACTACTGGCGGCCTTGACCTAAGCAGACAAGTTTCCCCCTGAAAAGCAGTTTTGGTTAAGTGTCAGAATTAATGAGGGGTGGGGAGTGGGGTGGGGTGGGGAATAAAGCTAATAAAATAACATAGGCAAATTGTAACCCTTAACTTTCCTTCATATAAAAATTTTTTTAATGCTTGAGTCTTGCATTTTTCAACACAGCCGGAGAAATAGAATCACCACCAAACTAACCCCACAGTGGGTTGAGTTCACAAAAATGGGAAGTTAAAGAAAACTCCATTAACTTAGAGTCATCATAGCGTTCTGAAAAGAAAAGAAATCTAATTCAGAATACCTCCAAGAGAGCAATGAGCTAAGTAAACAGCTCTAACCTCACAATGATTTTTTTTTTTTTTTACTTTTTATTTTGTATTGGGGTAGAGCCAATTAACAATGTTGTGATGGTTTCCGGTGAACAGCCGTACATATACATGTATGCTTTTTCCCTCAAACTCCCCTCCCACCCAGGCTGCCAAATAACATTGAGCAGAGTTCGATGTGCTATACAGTAGGTACTTGTTGGTTATACATTTTAAATATAGCAGTGTGTACATGTCCATCACAAACTCCCTTACTATCCCCTACCCCCATCCTTGCCCCCAGCAACCATAAATTCACTCTCTAAGTCTGTAATCTCACAATAATTTGAGGAACTGCTTGAAGTTATTTTCTCTCCTTGATATTAGTGCAGCAAATTTAAGTTGTCTGGTAATCCTTGGACTCTGGGAAAAGCAAATGGTTAGTTTAAGGTAAATTTCTCTCAATGATTATCTTTCAGAAAACATGTGAGTTATGAGAGAGAGTAAGAGTACCTAATTCACCATGCTGTTGAAAAGAGAATTGGATGACAGGTTCTAGATGCTGCTGCTAAAAGGCTTTCAGCAGTTGCTGTGCTCAGCCATGGATATGTCAGTGAAATAAATAACCAAAGGCAGTCTAAGAATTTGCAGAAGGAAGTGTTTTCATACTATGGCTTAGCAAAAACATCTCTATATTAAATCTACTTGCAAATTTAAACTGTACCAGGGGAAGGGAAATGGGTTTATATAATCCAAGTAGCATAGGAAATATTAAATACTTTATGTTGTTAAAACAGGGTGACATCATTGGCAAGGCACTTTTTTCTCTAGGAAACGGAAGGCTCCATCCACCAGTAAGAGGTTGGAAGAATTACTCACTGTGGGAGAAAGTCTAACATACTCAACAGCCCTGCCTACAGTTTATGGTAGCACTGGAAAACAAGAACTGACCTGTTTTATCTCACCATATTTCCAAGCTGCAACATAAAAAGGGAGCAGAGGTGGAGACAATAAGGAAATTCTGGGAATCCATGGCTTTCAAATGGAGGAAACTGCTGCCAAGAACCACATTAATGTACTACTTAATCATATGTGAGTTTTAAGAAATAGGATTCTTAAGGATTTCTAGAATGAAGGAAGAGATTTTACGCAGAATTAGAAAAAGATAGAGGCAGCCAGTATACATCAAGCAAACTATAAACTGAGGACTTCTTTTTTAAGGTTTACAATCTAGCAAGTAGATCTTAGAATCATGCTGTCCTGTCCAGTGTCCCAGAGGGCCAGTCCAGGGACAGAAAATCATTAGGGGGACCACAAATGAGACTCATGCAATTTACTTTTCTGTCTAAACATTGTGGTCAGTTTTTCAGACGTTTTCAATGTGCATTGAAATGTGCATTTCAACTCCAGTCCTTTCTAATATTGTCCCCTTTACATTCCTACTCAAACAAATCTGCTTAGCCATCCTGAAATATACATAAAATTAACACCAGGGATAAACAGGGGGATATTAATCCCCAGGAATATTTGTTAGGACACTTCGGCCCCAGCAGACTCACTTGAAAACTTGAAACCTAAGACACTATAACTCTTGACCAAGACCTGTGTACAAGGAAAATCAGATTCATACCCCTCCTTCACTTGGCCCCACCATGTGTGACTTTTCTGTTTGTAAAATCAATTACTTCTGGTGACCAAGCATTTTTAAATAGTCCTCTAGTCAAGCAAAAGGGTTCTACTATTCCACTCTACAACTTTTATCTGATACCTTTTCCTTTCCCTTTTCTGTGTCCTGGTATTTTGCCCGATTTTCTTCCATTCTTCCACTCACTTAAGCACTCACTTAAGCTTCCCCGTCTTCCTCACTGTGTTTTGTATCTGATATCTGGAACTTGCTCATTTGCCCTTTCTCCTGTTCATCTTCTCAGCTTATACTATAAGCTGTGCCTTGTTAGTTTGTATTTCTTTTTTTTTTTTAATGCTATATTCTGATATTTTCCTATACATATGTCACATTCTCTTTAGTGTAAACATTTTTAAATGTTTAAATATTTAAATGAAATTATCTTTAACAATAAAGTAATATATGTAAATTGAAGAACATTTGAAAAAATAGAAAAATGTAGAAACAAGAAAGAAGAGGACGCTGGGTTCTTCAGATGAAGTCACCGTTAACATTACAATGTGTTCTTTTTAGATTCTTTTACAAACAAGATTTTCTAAAACTATGTTTGATAGTATAAGTAGTCTTTGATTTTCTTTGATGTCTAAATATGATAATGTGTTTTTCTTAATGTGTTTTAATGGCTACATAATATTCCACTGAGTGGCTATAGCTTAGTTTAAAAACTGTTCCCTCATTGTAGATCATTAAGATATATTTTAATGATTTTACTATTGTAAGTACTGTTTGGGAAAATATCTTTTTTTACTAGGCCAAAGAAGGGTGTGTTTATCTGTTTTATGCAGGGTAATTATTATTTCTTTGGCCTAGATCTCAGAAGTTCAATTGCAGTCTTTGGGAAAGGGTTTGGAGCCCTTGATAATAAGGTCAGTTTGCTTTCAAAACAGTATTTGCAATGTGTTCTTTGTCCATCATTCATGAGTGTGTGTTTTTCACCTCATTCTTGCAACATTAGGTTTTCTTATTTTAAAAGAAAGCTTTGCTAATTTAATATGTGAAAATGGTTTTCTTTTGAATGAAACTGCTTATTAGTAAGGGTACATGTATTTCCATGAATTTGTTTGTTCTTAACCCTTACGCATTAGGTCTTTCACCCCTTCTTTCCCTTTCCATCACCTTGTAGCCACATGATAATTTCCTACGCTTATCCTCAGTCCCTTCTGCTCGCTTTTCCAACCCCAAAGTTAATTCTGTAATTCTCTTTTGTCTCGTGTCCAGTAACTTGTGGGGCAGTGGGACCCAAATTGCATTTTCAGATCATTTTTATGAGTCGTTCTCAGCAGGCGTTTTCGAGGCCCCAGGTTCTTTTTCTGTCCCCCACTGTGAAAAACTGATTGGCAGCTGGTGACGGGCAGGGCACTGGTGCTTGGCACTCACAGGAAGCCCTGCAGGAGGTGCCCAGAGCCACAGCGGAGGAAGTGTGGCCAAGCCAGCACAAGGTGGGGGACCAGATGTCGCCCGATTATGTTCCATTGAAATCCAAACAAAGCCCCAGATTCAGGATCATTTCCTTGAGACTCCCCCATTGGAAACTGGCACCATTCCAGACCCTCACAACAGCTGGTCTCCCCATGCTAGGATTTATGTGCCTTACAGAAAACTTTACCTGTGTGTTATTGATTGGTTTCTGCAAAGCAATCAAACAGTATCTCGAAAACCCAAAGCGTACTGCTCTCTGCTGAAAATAAAAAGAGCCCATATATCACTGAACGCACCAGCGATCTTATTACAGGCTTGGGAACTCTGAGGAGGATGTGTTGTCCTTGTTATTTATGCCACCCATGTTAGCCTTGAGGCTGCGTGCTAACACTTGCAGCTTGGCAATGACAATGCTCTACTCTTGTTAGGAGACTAAGTCCCCCCTTTGGAAATAAATTCTATTATAAAATAAGCTTTCAGGGAACACCAGCAGATGAGAAATTGTGCTTATGTTTCTCATCATCCAGTTCATGTTGGGAAATCTGAGAATCTCTCCAAAGGTCCTGACTTGTTATCTCCAGGTCATTTGCATCCATGCTGTCCACTTTCTTGCTCCCGAGGAAGGTGAACTGGAAGCCTGACAATTTCATTTTCTGAATATCAAGGAGGAGGAGCAAACAGAAACCATCCTCACTACCACCCCCACCCCGCAAAAAGATACTGTAGTTGCTTGTGCTGAGCAACAGAGGAAGGTTTTACTTTTAAGACACAAGTATTTTTAAGGAAAACTAAAAGAATTGTGAAAGAACACCAATTTATCTAATACTTAGCTAAAAATGTATTCCTGACCTAGATCCAGGAGCTCAGTTTTATGGGCTGCCTTTATAATTGGCTAGCCCAGCTGTTTCAATCACCTGATAAGGTCTGGGGGACTCTCTCTCTCTCTCCCCTCTGGTTGCCTGGCGGGCCTCAACCCAGATTCTCAGACCTCACAGTAAGATTCTGGAGCAAACCCTCTCCATTAGAAACAAACAAAATAAATTGTTTCCATTCCCCCAAAGGAATGTGCTAAAGCCTTTTTTCCTCTTTAACATGGATACAATTTAAGTTTGGCAAGAGCTGGACACAGTATACCTCAGAGGAGCATGCTTTTGTGAGAGAGACCCTTACCGAAAGACCCCTTCATCCTCCCTGTAAACTTTCAAAGACAGAAAGTAACCAAGTCATGCCTTCAGCATCCGCAGGATTTCTGCAGAATCCTTAACCGATTCCCTCATTCCACAAAAATGGCTTCAGCACCTACTATGCGAAAACCCTGTGTGCATATTCCTTTCCGGCTGTCCCCACAAGGCTGTGAAGTCAGAGCTTCTTACAGTGTGTACTTCGCTGGCTTCATTCCTAGCCCTTAAAGCTACACCAGGGGCATCCAGATGTCATTCAGTGATGTTTCGTTACTCTGATTCAGAATCCTGTTTATCTGTAATGCTCCATGGTTGAGAAATTCAAGGGAATTAAAGATAAGACATGGTCCATTCATCCTATCCTAAGTTGCTCAGTCGTGTCCAACTCTTTGCAACCCCATGGACTGTACATTCCATGGAATTCTCCAGGCCAGAATACTGGAGTGGGTAGCCTTTCCCTTCTCCAGGGGATCTTCCCAACCCAGGGATCGAACCCAGGTCTCCCACATTGCAGGTGGATTCTTGACCAGCTGAGCCACAAGGGAAGCCCAGGAATACTGGAGTGGGTAGCCTATCCCTTCTTCAGTGGATCTTCCTGACCCCAGAATGGAACCGGGGTCTCCTGCGTTGCAAGCAGATTCTTTACCAACTGAGCTATCAGGGAAGCCCTGGCCCATTCATGGCAGGCATTGAGAGGGAAATCACCAGAGATGATCTCAAGAACTGATCAAAGACAATAATATGATCAAGAGCCGACTCAATTAGAACCAAAGGAGTTGATCCCCCAGTTTTTGCGCATGGACTTCCCTGGTGGTCCAGCGGTTAAGAGTCCACCTGCCAGTGCGGGGGACACAGGTTCTATCCCTGGTTTGGGAAGAGCCCACAAGCAGCAGAGCAGCTAAGCCCGTGCACCACAACTTCTGAGCCCACACCCTGGAGCCCACGCTCCTCAACAAAAGAAGCCACTGCAGGGAGCCCGCACACCACAGCTAGAGAGTAGCCCCCGCTCATCTCAACTAAAGAAAGCCCCTGTGCAGCAACAAAGACCCAACGCAGCCAAAAATGAGATAAATAAAGATTAAGAAGAAAAGAATATGCATGTGACTCATAAACGCAGCCCTGGCCCTTGCCAGCGTCCTGTTATCTCTCCTTCCCTTTCCTGTCCCTCACCTACATTTGTAAAACATTTCCTGCTCAAGATTCCAATGGATTCCAACATCTTTGCTCAAACACTGGGAGCCATCTTGTTTCCCTGGACGGCAGCAATCCCCGTGAAGGGTCAGACCCCAGGTCAGTTAAGGCCAGAGGACAGGGTCCCCTGCAGCCACATTGGAGAAGGACTTATTTGCCTTCAACTCTAAAGGCACATGATATTCTTAACACACCCTAGCCTTTCCTAGTAATCCATTTTTCATTGATCATACTCACAAATTTACCAAAACATTTACTGAATCGATTTATACTTTCAGTCCGCTCCACTTTCATAACCCAGAAGCTGCTTCTCTTCATACAGCTCAGCACACAGCTTTTTATATTCCTCAGCTTGCTTTATTCCTAGCCCCAGTATTCTGGGAACTGGCTGTCATATCTAGTTCACACAACCCATAACGGTCCTCATTTGATACCTTTTGAACAGTCTTTCTCTCATCCATTCTCCCTTCATCCTCTTCAGTTCTTGAGACCGAAAAGATTCTCAAGGCTCCGAGTGAGCTCTGACCTCATCCAACTTCCTTCTTTAGTGGCTCCCATAAAGCTGAGATTTATGGCTATCAAAGTGAGAGGAATATTGGGTCAGGGAGATATGTTGGCTGGAGCAAGGAATTGACCTGCAGACAAAAAGTGATGAATAGCTCTTAAAAGTCCACTCTCCACTAATGAGGAAGGCTCAGGGTGAAGAGTCGTAAATTCCACTCACGACTGCAGACACTGGGGATTTTTCTATTTACCTAAGATATTTGCAGAATGGGGAACTGACTCTTAATGGGGTCAACAAAAGTAGATGTGGGGAAGAGTCCCTGAGCTGTGTGTAAGCTTGCAAAAATGTTTCTCTCCCCTTGATTAGTCTGGAGAGGCTAATGAAAATGTCAGGTTTCTTTGATTTGGCTGAACTGTGAACACCGGGTAGGTAATACCATTGATGTCATACTGATCTGAAGCTGGCCAAAAATATATGTCTTTGATTAATTATAGAAAAATGGGGGAGGATTAGGACTTGAATATATACATCTTGGCTGCTGCTGCTGCTGCTAAGTCACTTCAGTCGTGTCTGACTCTGCGCAACCCCATAGACAGCAGCCCACCAGGCTCCCCTGTCCCTTGGATTCTCCAGGCAAGAACACTGGAATGGGTTGCCATTTCCTTCTCCAATGCATGAAAGTGAAAGTGAAAGTAAAGTCGCTCAGTTGTGTCCGACTCTGTGCGACCCCATAGACAGCAGCCCACCAAGCTCCCCTGTCCCTGGGATTCTCCAGGCGAGAACACTGGAGTGGGTTGCCATTTCCTTCTCCAATGCATGAAAGTGAAAAGTGAAAGTGAAGTCACTCAGTCGTGTCTGACTCTCAGCAACCCCATGGACTGCAGCCTTCCAGGCTCCTCCATCCATGGGATTTTCCAGGCAAGAGTACTGGAGTGGGGTGCCATTGCCTTCTCCAATACATCTTGGCAAATAAAATCATTTAAAGTATTGGTCAAAAATAAATAAATAAAATAAAATAAAGTATTGGTCAGTGGGTGCAAGTAACAGGATCTAAGGCCATAAGGAAAAATAAAACTGAAGATCTTTCGTGTGATCTAGATATGGAGCATGAAGATTCTTCTTCCTCCAGAAGTCCCTCTCAAATGCACTGTCTCACAGGGGAATTAGAGCTTTGCAACATCTGTATGACTGGCTTTGTTCCTGGAGCCTCAGATTCACAGGGACCAAAACTACATGGTCTAGCATGTGCCTGATTCAGCCTTACTCAGCGGAATAAGTTGTTGTATAGCTACAGATGGATGGCAACTTTTAGAGAGCATTAAGTGCCAGCCATGCCTTGGTTAGTAAGAAACCCAGTTATATGTCAAGGAAGCCTGTTACTCATACATGACCATGTATAAAATGACAGTAGCTGCCTTTATAGATCCCAAACTAGGTGGTAATGAGGAATTTACTGTATACTGACCAGTTTCTTGTCTCCTAAGTCAGTAAGTCATATGATGTCAGGGGAGTCATAGTCCTGGAGTGAATTGTGAGCTGTCAACCAGGTGGTGCAGTAGAGAAGAATCTACCTGTCAATGCAGGAGATGCAAGAGACGTGGGTTCGATCCCTGGGACGGGAATCTTCCTCAGAGAAAGAAATGGCAACCCACTCCAGTATTCTTGCTTGGAAAATCCCATGGACAGAGAAGCCTGGCAGACCACAGCCCATGGGATCACGAAGAGCCAGACACAACTGAGCACAGCACAGAGCGCAGAAAACCACCCATCCCTGTATTGATATATTGCTATATTCCCTTGATGAGTATCACACACACAGATTGGCCCTGGCTGTGTGATGACTGTGGGTATGCTCTGCTGGTGCTGTGATGTCCTGGGTGGGCCCCTTTTGGGGACAGAAGGACTTACTTCCCCAGCAGCTGGAGGTGCTTCCTCTTCAGCCCCTCATTGGAGGTTCTCTCTGGGAGCCACTCTCACCTGAACCAAGCCATCTTGCTAAAGGTCAGGCCCCCTTCCCCAGACAGCCACAGCCCATTACTAGTCCATGCTTGGGATAAAGACCTGGCCTGTTTACCCCAATTTGGGACAACACTGAAGGGCCAACCCAGCTTCAGATCTCCTGGTAGAGTCAGTTAAGACCCTCATTGAGCATCGTGAGGATACTTCACCCTCTGCCTTATTGCCCTTCTTTTCCACCTACAGCCACTGACCCTCGGAAACTCCCAACTAAACCTCTGCACACCAGTTCCCATCTCAAGAGTCTGCTTCACAGGGAACCTGACCTGCGCAGGATCCCTGCTCTCAACTGCTGCAGACTCTTACAGATGAAGAGCCTGGGGTCCAGAGGGACCCCTGTCGGCTCAAAGTTATATAGCCCTCTACTGGTGAATGGCTTCCTGGTCCTACCTTCTCTCCATCTCTCCACAGCAAGCAGAGCCTGTGCAGCCACTAGAGTCTGGATTCAGTGCTGGCTGCTTAATCATCAGTACAGCCTAAGCAAGACGAGAATGTGCAGGGAATGAGTGCTTGAACAAAGGCCTAGAAGGAGCAGTGAACTTGTGCTGTGTGCCCAGGGCAACAGAGATGTTATCCGTTTCCTAGAGGCCCCCCTCTCCCCTAGGACCTACTGTCCGACCACCCACATGACTGTAACAACCAGCATTGCTTTGAGTAGAAAATGTGTCCTTTTCCGTTTGCAAAGTCAAATTAAGAGGCTACAGAGAAAACGTTTTGTGCTCTGAGCTAAATTGCCTCTTTCTCCCTTGACTTTCCCTTGTAATCTTTGGGAGAATGTTTAAATACTTGATGCTATAAAGTCTCCTCTGACAGTATTACCTTATGTCATGGAATGATTGTGAAAAAGAGCTAAATCACAGCTACTTTCATGCGTGTTAAATAGTGCTTCTGAAAAAGCTTGAATTTAGTTTAATAGGTCATAGAAATAAATTTCCAGACTTCCCTGGTGGTCCAGTGGCTAAGACTCCATGCTCCCAATGCAGGGGGCTCAGGTTTGATTCTTGGTCAGGAAACTAGATCCCACGTGCTACAACTGAGACCTGGTGCAACCAAATAAATAAATACATACATATTTTTAAAAATAGAGATAAATTTAAAGATTAAAGCTGAAATCTTCCCCATTCTTTGAGTATGTTGTTGTGTCTGTGAACTTGCATGTGTATTTGTGTGTGTGTGTGCACAGGTATGTGTGGGTGTATGCATGTGTGTATTCATGAATGGGTTTGCGTATGCCTTACAGTGTGTGCATGTGTGTGTGTTTGCATGTATGTGTGTGTATGCATATGCACACTCTATTAACATGATGCCATTGGCAGGGTGCGTGTCGCCCTCTGGAGAGTCACGGCTCTCTGCTTTAGATTATACTCAGTCTAGTCCAAAACCCCTCTGAACTAATCCTAATCAACTTGGAAGCCACCAGGCTCAGGCATGAGGCTGTCAAATGTGAGTGTTTGCAGATGTCAGTGAGGATGGCAGGATTCCAGGAGGACAGATCAAGGCTTAGTCACTGAAAAATGCATGCCAGTGCATCCCGGCTCCAGAGCACCAGCGCAGCCGTAAGAAGAACGTGTCGTGACAGTAAATCAATAACCTCTTGGAGACGATTCTTTTCTGAAACATCCCTGATTAATTATGCCAGCGCACACTTGGCCACAGTACTTTGCTCCAGCATTAACTTAATGCTTTTTGCGTGAAGCTGGATTATAACTGGTTCTCATAAGTCAAATTTGACATTTCAAATCGGGCTTTAAAGGTTTGGGTTATAGATTTTATAACATCTTCATGTCAAACATAATTGCTCCTATAGCTGCTGGTAGACATTTGCCAATCAATCAGAATAACATTTATTTTATCATAAACAAGGCTAAATGAAAACCATTTGAAATCATTGTATTTGAAGACTCGGTGAAGAAGCTTCTTTGGGATGGCTGAAATCTGCTTATGTATTGTGGTGGAGGAATGCGGGGAAATTACCAAAGGTGATGGAAATGTGTTACTATTTTTTCACTTCAAAAAATTAATGCCTCTCTGTTTTTTGTGACTGTTTAACTTCTGCTTTAGTTAGGTAATTTAGTACCAGATGAATATGATTTGGGGCAAAGTAGTCCCGTTCCGATCTGTAATAGAAAATTTTATTTTTTGTCCCTTCAAGATGAAGGTATTTTTAATGCACTTATATACTGCATCTAGGAATTTATTTTTTATTCATCTTAAATGGCCAGGTCTTTTTAATATTAAAACTAATGGAAAACAGGGCTTACCTAGGGGAAAGTCATATTTTCGTGGTCCTTGAACAAAGGTTTGTGGAGGCATTGTTCAGTTGCCTGTTCAGAGCAGGGGGCTAAGTCTACAATGGTCAGTAAAGCTGGTCCCTTCTCCCTAAAGAAGTTCCCCATGCCTCACGGTGCTCCCCTTCCTTTGTGTCCACTGTAGCATTCTGTGGCCTATTGATACTCAGTATCTTCACACCAGCATCAACCTAGAAGTGACCACATCACTCTTGTTAATAATAGCCTGTGGCGATGGCACCCCACTCCAGTACTCTTGCCTGGAAAATCCCATGGATGGAGGTGCCTAGTAGGCTGCAGTCCATGGGGTCTTGAAGAGTCGGACACGACTGAGTGACTTCACTTTCACTTTTCACTTTCATGCATTGGAGAAGGAAATGGCAACCCACTCCAGTGTTCTTGCTTGGAGAATCCCAGGGACGGGGGAGCCTGGCGGGCTGCTGTCTGTGGGGTCGCACAGAATCAGACACGACTGAAGCGACTTAGCAGCAGCAGCAGCGTTGACCAGAACTAGTCCCACTGCCCAACTTAACTGTGAAGCAGCAGAGATCTGTGAGGGATGATTCTCTGATAAGCAGAAAATGACCATGCCTTCAGTGTGGACTAAAGAGAAGCTCCCAAATATCAGAGGATTATAATCAGAGAAAAGAGCATGAGCAAAGGCCTGGCCATGAAAGGTCTTTTGGTGGAACAGTAAAGTTGCCAGTACAAAATGTATGAGATTAGTCTAGAAAAGCCAGCTGAGTCCAGTAGATGGGATGGGTCTCTGAAGGCAGTGGTAAGAAACTTGGACTTTGTTCTGAAGAGAGTGAGAAGTTTTCAGAGAAGGGAATCAAGTGGTCAGAATAATACCCTAACAGTAGAGTATGCTGATGGACTTGGATGCATATTTCTATGGAGCTCAAAATAATCTTAGAGAAGCACATGAATGACATTAAAGTCCTACTTTCTGATTTTGCCAGTTCTTTTTAATTTCAGAGTGCTCCTCACAATGAGTTTCGTTTTTCTGTACCTGCTCCCTGAACTTGACAGTGTGTCATGAGCTTTAAGAGTGCTGGAAATTTTCCTGATGACAGGAACACCTGATTAAATCTCCTTTCCCTCGCCTTCTACCTCTAATATGTCTCCCATTACTCTTCCTTCCATTCCTTTTCAACCCACCGACTAAAATGCTTTCCAAATACATTTATCCAACCAGTCCATCCTAAAGATCAGTCCTGGGTGTTCACTGGAAGGACTGATATTGAAGCTGAAACTCCAATACTTTGGCCACCTGATGCAAAGAGCTGACTCATTTGAAAAGACCCTGATGCTGGGAAAGATTGAGGGCAAGAGGAGAAGGATGACAGAGGATGAGATGGTTGGATGGCATCACTGACTCAATAGACATGAGTTTGGGTGGACTCCGGAAGTTGGTGATGGACAGGGAGGCCTGGCGTGCTGTGGTTCATGGGGTCGCAAAGAGCCGGACACGACTGAGTGACTGAACTGAACTGAACTGAGGCCAAAGAAAAGACAAGAAACAGCCACCTGTAGCATCTCAGTGCCTGCCTATGTCAGTGGACTGCGATTATTCTGATTCCTTTCTCTCTGCCTACCTGAGGCTCTTGATACCCATGAGATTTACCCCCAAATATGAATGGGAAGTCTGTTCTGATAGTCTCGCTTTTAACCTTGGGTGTAGAGGCCCCTCATCCTTGAGCCCTTGAAGCCCCCTGCGGTGAATGGGTGGGTGAGGGAAGGGCCAGGCGTCTCCTCCCAGACACAGTCATGAGACCAAGAGCATTACTTCCTTGTTTCCATTTTTCCACTGACCGTTCTCAATCCTCAGGTCTTCCCAAGGGCTTCACAGGTAATAGAGCATCACCGTTCAAGAATAAGTCCAAAAGCCAAACTGCCCAAGTCTAAGCCCAAACCCACTACCTTCCAGTTGGTGAACCCAGAGCAACTTCCTCAACTTCCCTTGTGCCTCTATTTTTGTAAAACAGAATTGATGTAAACATATGCCTCAGAGAATCACTGTAAGATATAAATGACTTTGGACATGAGTTTGAGCAAACTGGGAGTTGGTGATGGACAGGGAAGCCTGGTGTGCTGCGGTCCATGGGGTTGCAAAGAGTTGGACGTGACTGAGCGACTGAACTGAATCCATGTAGAGGACTGGCATGCAGTAGATATTAGACAATATCATTTAGCAATTTGTCTTAAGTGAGAGATCTCCCAAAATCTCTCATTTATTTTTGCATGTACTGTATAGGTCACTTTTACTACAGAATCTCATATAATACTTATGCAGTCCTAATGACTTTGGTCTTTTCTGAGCTGAGAGACTCTACATTTGTATTTGCCTAATTGAAATGCCTGATGTGCTACGGTCCATGAGGTCACAAAGAATCAGACACAACCTAGCAACTGAACAACAACAACAAAATTGAAATGCATTCCTGAGAACAGCCATCCACTGGGGCAATGATCTTTGTCTGCTCTATCCTGGAATATATTTAAATACATGAAATCGTGAATTACACGTGACAAGAGTACAATAAGCTTTTTATTGAGTGAATGAGCAAACAAGCTAGTTCGGGGAGCAGTATGTGTCACTCAGGAAAAAAACACAGGTTTGGAGTCTAGTAGATCTGAGCTCTATTAACTTCCCTGGTATCTCAGCTGGTAAAGAATCCACCTGCAATGCAGGAGACCCCGGTTCAATTCCTGGGTCGGGAAGATCCCCTGGAGAAGGGATATAGGCTACCCACTCCAGTATTCTTAGGCTTCCCTGGTGGCTCAGATGGTAAAGAATCCACCTGCAATGCGGGAGACCTGGGTTCAATCCCTGAGTTGGGAAGATCCCCTGGAGAAGGGAACAGCTACCCATGCCAGTATTCTTGCCTGGAGAATTCCATGGACAGAGGAGCCTGGCAGGCTACAGTCCATGAGGTCACGAAGAGTCGGACATGACTGAGCGACTTCCACGCTCACAAATCTGAGGTCTAAGGCTGGCTACACCATTGCCTACTTCTGTGTAACCTCTGACAAGTCCACCCCGGTTCCTCCACTCCTTCATTTATAAAATGGAGATGAAAATATGTTTCATTAGAGTTGCTCTGAGAATTAGATATAATGCTGATTGGAAATGTTTAGTATATAAAACTGAGCTTGTATTAGAAGCTTAGGAAATGGTAAACATTCTTATGACTGTATACACAGTGTTTCTGCACGTAATGAATGATGGGGGAAGCAACATGAGACAGAGAGATGAATGAAGTCATTGGCTTGTTTAACCTATCAGATTTGTTTGCCAGAACTTTTTCAATGCACAGCAGAAACTAACACAACATTATAAAACAATTATATCCCAATAAAATAATAATAAAATGAAGACCAGATTTCTTTTTTAGTCTTTCCCCTATACTGTTTTCCAGTAGTATGGCAATTATTAACGAGAAAAAGAGAAAAGAGAAGTAAAGAGTGGAAAATTGTAGGTGAGGAAGCTGTAGACAGGTAAGGGAGAGAGGAGGCTGAGGAAGACCTAGAAGAAAGTCATGGAGAGAGTCCGGTTCCAGCCTTGAGGAAAGAGCGGGCAGGACAAAGGGAAGGAAGGAGAGAGGACCGTGCCTGTAGACAAATCTCTCCTCTCTCCAGTCTGTCCTCCATCCTGCCTCCAGCTCGCCCTTTCTACTTTATTATTGTTCAGTGGCTGAGTCATGTCCAACTCTCTGAGACCCTGCCGGGCTCCCCTGTCCTTCACTATCTCCCAGAGTTTGCTCAGATTCATGTCCATTGAGTTGATGATGCCATCTAACCATCTCATTCACTGCCACCCCCTTCTCCTTTTGCCTTCAGATCTTTCCCAGCATCAGGGTCTTTTCCAATGAGTCAGCTGTTTGGATCAGGTGGCCAAAGTATATTGCCCTTTCTACTATCAATACCCAAATATGTTTCTCCTACGTCCGTGCACTTCCAGCTGTATGGAGGAATTTAAGCAGAGCTACCTCTGCTTCTTACAAAAACAGAGTCCATATAAAAATACTGCACGATTTGGCTTCTGCCCACCTCAGCTGTCCAGACATCATTCTTCATGCTCTTTAGTGTCCTGTGACACGGTGATGGTTCCTTAGTGGTCTGTACGGGGCCTTTACATCATTTCTTCCTCTTGAGCTGGTAAATGAACTTCCTGTGCCCTTTCTTCTACTTGTGAAGCCCTAGTCACATGTAAACACCCAATTGAAATGTCTTCTGGTGTGTGCAGCTTTCCCTCGGCCTACCCCAGCAGACCAGGTCACCCCGATCGTTGCACCGTCCCGAGTGTGCACATCTACACCAGTTGTGCACTGTCCTGAGTGTGCGCCTCTGTGTAGCACAGCATGTTGTAATCACTTGGTCATCTCAGACCAATCATCCTCACATTGCTATTCTGTGCAAACCACAGATACTAATTGTGAAATGTTCATGCAACAAGTGACTAGGGGGTCACTTTCAAGTCACTCTTACCTTTTAAGATACAACATGGGTTATTTCTGGAGCCACGTTCACAAAATTCCTTTTAGTGGCCCCCAGGCTGCTGGGCTGAAAAGAAGGCACCACTCTAGAGCTTCCCAATAATGCCACAGAGCCTCGGTACCTTGTGGATACCTTCACTAGCAAGACTCAGCAGGAGATACTAACTTCCCTCGAGTCATATTAAAAGTGCTTTTTAAATGTAGACATCATAGCCTGGTACCACTGTCCCAGTGTTAATTGTTTCTGTAATGCATCATTTGCTTTTAATTGCAAAGATACGCATGTCTTGGTTCAATGCATGACTCTGTTTTGTTTATTTGGCCTAATTATTAAAACCATATCCTAAGAGCTGTTGGGGCTAATGTTAGAACTGGATGAGTCCCAAATTTAGTATTGAGTCCATAAAGCATTTTAGAAGTGCCTGGAACATACTGACACTTAAGAAATATTGGTTCCATCTGAATCTACGTTTCTGACCCTGGGTCACATTTCTAACCTCATTCTGAGAAGCCTGTGTAAGTGTATCTCAGACAGTTTGAGAGCCAGCGGTGACAGGTATCCAGCTCCACACAGAAAAGGCACAATTTCAAAGGCTCTGGTGTTTCTGGGGAGATTCTGTGTCATACTGTACTGGTGTGACCACATTAAAGCCAGCACCTCAGCTCTCAGGAGAGGGAGGCTCCTGACACGGAGAAGTTCCATTTGACTCCTAGAGACTGGAAACTCCTGAGGATTAAAAAAACATGAAAATATACCTATTGTGAAGAGAGGGAGGGAAGGTGGCAGATTTTGAGCTGACCAATTAATAAAGTTAATAATGACAGTTTTTGGTGGCAAGAGAAAACATTTGGTTGGGTTTTCAGAGTTGAAAATTCAGGATTTTTAGAGCCTGCCTCAGCTTTGTTTCCAAGCTGCCCTGTTTGACATTGCCATCTGGGCACATCCATTGACTGAATTTACGGTTGCTCCAGGAGCAACCCCACCCCAGTTCTGCGCATGCCCCACCCAGCGCTGCTTTTCTCTGCGTTTGTCAAACATTTGCCTTATTTGGAGAGCCCAGAAGCTTTGCAAAGGTTAGAATCTGTCAGTGTTTTGTGATTTTTTCTTGGGGGGGGGGGCCGGTCTTTCTCATATCACCCCTCCTATCATTTTAGATCATGTTTCGCTAATACAATGGGCTTTAACTTCAAACTTGGAAATTCCTTCTTGCTTTATGACAGCACAGAAATTTCTATTTTAATCCCTTTTTACTCTGGTTAAGAGGTGGCAGAGCAAAGGAACAAAATATTCATGTTAAAATATGGAGTGTATGCCTTTCTGTATCCTAGAGCTGTTTTCCATATTATTTTTATTTATAATTTATGAGGGTTTCCCTGGTGGTTCAGTGATAAACAATCCATCTGCTAATGCAGGAGATGCAAGAGATGCAGGTTCGATTCCTGGATGGGGGAGATCCCCTGGAGTAGGAAATGGCAACCCACTCCAGTGGGTTGGAATATTCCATAGACAGAGGAGCCTGGCAAGGTACAGTCCATGGAGTCACAAAGAGTCAAACATGACTGAATGAATAGCAACAGCAATCAGTTGCTAGGATATCATAAGGACTGTCCCTCACCCCTTGCTCCCAGGCAAGTCTGATCACATCTCTCACCCTGCCTGTAGCCAAGTACCCACAAGAATGCAGGTGCTCCAAACTCACACACATACACACACAGAGCCATCCTTCAATTTTTTATTTATGATCAAAATTTGTCATAGAATATAAGAAAACCTATCCTGACAATCGTGAAGGGAAGACCTGGGTTCTACTTACATGGGGACCACCATGAGCACTGCTCCACTGGAATCCAGCAAGCCAGACATCCCCAGCAATCTCATTTTTAGCTAGCTCAGACAGCGATTTGAGGCATCCGTTACCTTGAGAACATTCCCAAAGGTCTGCCTGTGCCCTACTAATGCAAATCAGTGGACAGAGGATGGCCAGCTCTCTCGTTATCCAGCTAGGCAAGGGATGGTCTGGAACCCCTCATGTTCAAAAGATGGTTTTGCTTCCAAGGAAGAAAACCTTTTTTTTTTTTTTTTTGTCTTTTTAAAATTTATATTAACATGTAGTTGATTTACAACGTTGTATTAGTTTCTGCATCATCATCAGTTCAGTCACTCAGTCATGTCTGACTCTTTGTGACCCCATGGACTGCAGCACACCAGGGTTCCTTGTCCATCACCATCTCCCGGAGCTTATTCAAACTCATATCCATAGAGTCAGTGATGCCATCCAAATATCTCATCCTCTGTCGACCACTTCTCCTGCCATCAATCTTTCCCAGCATCAGGGTCTTTTCCAGTGAGTCAGTTCTTAGCATCAGGTGGCCAAAGGGTTGGAGTTTCAGCTTCAGCATCAGTCCTTCCAATGAACATTCAGGACTGATCTCCTTCAGAATGGACTGGTTGGGTCTCCTTGCAGTCCAAGGGACTCTCAAGAGTCTTCTCCAACACCACAGTTCAAAAGCATCAATTCTTCGGCACTCAGCTTTCTTCACAGTCCAACTCTCACATCCATACAGGACCACAGGAATAACCAAACTTCCTAGTCATCTGTCTTTCCATTTTTTCTGGCAAAAGCACACCTGTCCATAAATCAGATAATTCAGCACTTAGAAGGTACAGGTACAGTTTACAGATAATCTGTTCCAGAGTATAGATGTGTGGCTCAGATGGTATTTGAGATAACTGAAGGGCACAGGGCCCTGGCATTAAATAGTATTGAGTCACCTGGTGAAAAGCTAATTCTCTCTCAATTATCTTTCAATACTTCTGATTTCCTTTAGAAGGGTCTCTATTTCATTCTAGCCTGTCTTTGTACATGCATACTAAGTCACTCAGTTGTGTCCAGCTCTCTGTGCATGTCTTTAATGCCCCTCTAATTCTAACACCCCTACTTAACACATATAGAGCAGGCTTCTGAATCAAACGGGCAAACATGTCTATTGAATATTTATCAAGATCAATTAGTTTTCATTGTATTTGTTTTTGTAGTTATCTTCTATTAATATATTCCTTTAGGTGAGTTTAAAAACCTTGTAAGTTTTCCTTTAAATATATTTATTTAAGGGAAAAAAAAGTGAATTGACTTAAAAAATTATTTAAAAAAGCATGTAGCATGCAACAGGACTGAATTAGGACTTTTGACTTTTTAGGCGTTGTATCTTTCCTCCATGATACTGTTCTGAATGCCTATATGTCACAGGAAAGAACTCATTTAGTAAAATGTGTTTCTCACAGTGAAAATCTTTTTGTTTATATTGAGGCTTAACCAAAAAAATAGTTCTGGTTTGTTGAGAGACAACATAAGTGACCTTAAATCATGTACTGCCACAAGCTTATTGAGTCAAACATGATTTGTCTCTGATATCTTTTTTTTTTTGTCTCTGATATCTTTTAAAGACATAATTCTAATATATGAAACAGCATGGAATTTGGAGACAGAACTGGTCTTGAACACTTGGTAGACTTACTTAGTAGGGCACAACAGTTATTGCCTTTGGACTTCTCTGTTGGTCCAGTGCTTAAGAATTCACCTGCCAATGCAGGGGACACAGGTTTGATCCTGGTTCAGGAAGATTCTGTACGCTGGGGGCCGGGGGATCGGTGGTGGCCACTAAACTGGTGGGCCACACACTACTGAAGCCCACATGCTCTAGAGCCCGTACTCTGTGACAGGAGAAGTCACTGCAGTTAAGAAGCCCACGCGCCGTAACTGGAGAGCAGCTCCCGCTCGCTGCAACTCCATAAAGCCTGCACACAGCGATGAAGACCCAGCACAACCAAAAACAACAAATAAATAACTAATTTTTAAAAAGACAGTTACTTTTTCCGAGTCTTTGTTAATCCCATCTACAGAAAAGAGTTAGTCACTCTCGTTTAGGATGTGGTTTCAAAGATTAAATGATCTCCACAAATATTTATTGAGCCCCTCCTATGTGCTAGGCTCTTTTTTAAGTGCTACAAATACCACAGTGAACAAAATAGAAGCTTACCACTCTTATGCAGCTTTGATCTTAAATGGAGCTGAATATTTCTTTCCTGGTTCTTAAGTCATTGAAACAGTGTTGCCTGGGAGTGGGTTAGAATTGAATTTCTTGTACCCCTACTTCTGAAGTAATTGCCCCTCTTGCTGCTACAGATTTTGAGTCACAATTAGCTGCCAAAGGTAACTTAGAGATTCAACAAGGCCTTTCATAGATTTTTTAAAATCTTTTCTTTAGTCATAAGACTTTAGCTACATGCAGAGAAACATTTATATTTGCTATAAATATTTTGCACTATTTTTACTTTTGTTAATATGTAATGTTTATCAGTAAACATAATTTGCATTATAAAATTTTAGAAAAGAGGATATAAGTTCTTTAGTGCATGAAAATTCTGCATAATAAGCTGTTACTACTCTAATATAGAATTTGCCCCTGGTCAAAACTGGCATGGGCACAGCTAGCCACAGAAAGATCTTTTGTCCTCGCTGATGGAAGAAATAGCTCCTTTTTAGTGGCGATGATGCCAGAAATGAAGTGACCTGGAGAGATTTTCGTTTTTCAAAGAGATTTTTTTTTTTGGCCTGGCATCACCAAAGGACATCCTAACCTTTCCAGGTTTGACATCTGATGATCAGCAAATAGGCTTGGCAAAATAATGTTAACTGGCTAAAAATATTCAGATCAGTGGTTGGAACTTATACAGATTTATAGAAGAATGAGTGAATTTTTACTCAGTGTGGTGCAATGGAGTAAGAAGTAGAGCTTAGATATATCTGAATATTAAAAAGTCAAAAATAATATCATTTGATAGCTAACACAGACTATTAGAGTCACCACTATCTTCAGTGTAAACATTTGATTTGCAGGGATTTTTCTTCTACATGGGATCTGAGAAGTCTCAGCCTTATTGCTAACTATATATTTGACTTTTTACATGAAATCACTATTGTAGAACTATTTATGGCATCTCAAATTGTTGGTGAAATTCTAGGCCAACATTATCTGAGGTGACTAAATTAGAGTGGAAAAAAAATGAACTAGGTCTTTAAAATATTTAATACATGTGTAAATTTTGTGTGGTTCCCTTTAGAGTTAATTATACTAATTATTTAAAACAATAACAGAGAAGCAAAGGATAAGGAAATATAAAACTACCCAACTATGGAGTCACCCACCCAACATTATAGGCATACCATAGTCTAATTGCCGTGTATTGGCAGTCAGAATAATTATCTAGAAGAGAAAGTTTAAAGCAAAGAATTGCCAGTGTCTTATCATTTCTTACAATATCCTGTTTTTTCTGTGAATGTAAACAGTGAGTTGCTCCAAAGATGTTCCCTTCACTATCCCTACCATGTCTTTTCTGCCCACGTCTACCTGTCACCTGGTTCCATTTTGTGACAGTACTTATTAGAGTTTGAAAATCATAACATACGGTTTCCCGCCTTTTCCTAGAACATGCAAAGTACACAGCAAGAGCAGAACAAAGACTCTTTCATGACCATTAAGGAGTATCCTTAATAGAATTCAAAGTTGCTGGTGGTTCAGTTCTTGGTTCCACCATCTTCTTACTCTTGGAAAACTCTCCAGTGATGGAAGGTAAATTTATATCCTGAGGCAGTTTTACCTAAGAAGCTCTTTTTCCCTTGTGTCTGTCTACCAAATTTCAGTGTAATCAGGAGTGCTTGACCTTCCTTTCTTCTTACCATGTGGAGGGGATAAGTTTTATCCCTATCCTGGCCCACTGAACTGAGAATCTAGAGTGGCCGCTGGGTTCGAAAAACAAGTGGAAATATTCCACACAACTTTTTTGGAGTGTCTCGTCCAACATCATATCTAAATCCATACACTGCTGGTACAAGCCAGAACATCCTTTCTGCAAGCTAATTTGGCCTTCTTTTCTAACCTGCTGCTAGTTCACACATAATTTGGCATTATGTATCAACAGCCTTAAAATCATAACCTTTGACTGTAAGAAAATAATTTAAATCACTATGATGTACACCTGACACCAATATAATATATCGTAAATCATCAATACATCAGTTAAAAAATAATTTAACAAGGATTTCTACAAAAGATAAAAATCAGTATCTTTAAAATTATTTAAATTAAAATTATTCAAGTAAAAATTGAAAAATCTTATACTACTTAATGACCAAGAATAAAAATCAGTTAAATAAGTGTTGGTACATGGAATTCCCTGGCGATCCAATGGTTAGGACTCAGCGCTTTCACTCCTGGGGCCTGGGTTCCATCCCTTATCAGAAAACTAAGATCCTGCAAACCATGTTGTGAGGTCAAAAATAAGTTGATGGATAGATAGAAAAATGTTGATACATCCATAAAGTGGAGTTATCAGCAGCTCTGGTCAGGGTTTATATTCTAAAAGAATTTCTAAAATGGCATATCAGAAATTCTCATGCTGTAATTCCAAATAACATGGCATGCATAGTATGATCTTAACTGTGTATAAATAATATGAACAAAAAGTTTAGGGGAGGAGGACATATAGCAAAATATTAACAGTGGTTGTTTTTATTCCTTTATTATATTCTAATTTGTTCCCTTTACATCTTTCTATAATTTTCTGTAATGAGAATAAAGAAAATACAGTTTTAAAAACTAAAATACAGAAGAAAAACCAGGGGAGCAATTGATGGACTACATGTTTTCATGTCCATTCTACCACTTAGACAAGCCATACACTGGTCTCTGCTGAGGCACTTTTGCTAGGAAATGACACTATCCTTTCTCCTAGTGATGGCAAAACAGCTGTTGAGGGGTGATGATAAGAACCTGTGTCACCTGGTCTCTGTTCTTTTTCAGCACACAACAGTTTTGCCCTTTATATTAATCGAGATGAGGACATCACACCATGCGTACCCCAGCAGGAGCAGCGGACTGGCCGCCATATGTACCTTCTCTGTTGGCTATATATTATGGTAAGGATGGTGCCTGCTGGGCTTTCGTATTGTATTAGATTTTGTGCTGCTAAATTTGGGCACATATTTCATTATGGATATAATCACTAACAGATTCACACTGTGTGCCTCATTTGGTCCAAGACCTGGGCTTTGTCTCATTTCCCCAGATGCTTATATTTTTAGAAAGTATATGCCAAACCTCACACAACAGGAATTTGTTGAACAATCCCATGTAAGCAGTGCTTCTTCCAGGGCTGCATTTTTCAACTCTTTTTCAAACTAAATGTTTTTCTTGGACATCAGTTTTATTGCTTTTTTTTTGCTTGGGGTTTTTTTGTTGTTGTTGTTGTTGTTGTTGCTTTTGTTGGGAGCAAGGGAGTTACAGCAAATGCAAATGAGGACAGAAGGAATGACCTCTTCCGGGAGTGACTTCCACCCTCTAAGTGAAACAAGTGAAAATGTACATTTTCCTGAGTCAGTTTAAAGCCTGACTGTCACCTAGAGCATGCGTTTAATGGCTTTGTTTTGAAAAACTGGGGTAAATAAATGACAGGAAATCTCCACTTGGTCTACTGAGCATGAATAAATCCCAAGTGGGTGGTGGCCACATTTATCTGATATAAGACTTTTTGCCTGATGAATTTATTTCAGTTTAATTTCAGTTCTAACCATGTGTTAACATTTCAGAATTATTTAAGATAGAGACTTTCTTATTTCTCTGTATAATTCCAAGTTCTCTTTAATATATTAGCCTATGCCGAAGAGGTCTCTGCCCCTAGCACTTCTGTCTCTTGGGACTCTCATGTCCTGAGCTCTGGGTCATCATGCCCCCTGTAAACTTTTGGGACTGAATCATGTTCTTCCAAACACCCCAGAACTGTACTTAATCCCACCAGAATCCTGCAGCACTTTGGGAGGTCCAGTCCTCATGGAGCATTTTGCTCCAGCCAGTCCAGAAATATTAAATAAAGCTCAGTACAGTATTTCACATACTTTGCCTGAATAAGGCTCCAAATCTGAACCAAAAGGGGCTTTGCTGTTGGGAAGTCATGCGCGCCCTATGGCTGGATCTAAGGGGACATCCAGACAGTAGACCCTAGAACAAACATGTGGTCATGCTCCATCTGCCACTTCATTGACCAGTCACTGTTCAGAAGGACTGGGGAGCGTTTGTTTTCCTAGTCACATTTTAGGTTGGTTTTGTTTCCAACCAAAACATTAAGTATTGGCTTTCTCTGAAAGAAAAAGTTCAAATGATCTGGACTCCCAGGTTAAAGTGTGACTCTGAAATAATGTCTTAAAAATGAAGGCATGTGCTTTATACATAGGAACTTGATGTTCAGATGACTTTTTTTAAATTGGAGTATAATTACTTTACAATGTTGTATTAGTCTCTGCTGTATAATGAAGTGACTCAGCTATATATATACTTACATCCCCTCCTGCTTTGACCTCCCTCCCACCCACCCCGATCCCACCCATCCAGGTCATCTTATCTTTCAGAAGAGTCAGGTAGGACAGCTAAGAGTTATTCCAGAGATGTTACGATGTTTACAGTTCATCTGGAACTGCCTCTAGCTTTGGTTTAAAAATCATATACCCTTCCCATCTCCCCTCGCCCACCAACAGTCTCATTACTTTGCGTTCATATTTACTTACCTATGGTAAGAGAAGATTTTTACTCTGGGAATGCTGGGTGTATTTCTGTGAATTCATTTAGATGCCATTAAATTATGTGAATCTTGTAGCACCCCAGAGGTTTTAGGAAGTACATACTTTCTGATGGCTTTTCTTCTTCCACGGGTACAATCAGTCCCCGTTCCAAAGAGACCCATGGGAAATACCACCTAGTCTTTATTATAGACCCCCAAGATCCCTCATTAAAATGAAGCATTACTCACGCTCTGCATGCCAAGGGAGACTTGCCAGCTATGCGTCTTTCCTGAGCAAACCAGTGCTTGTTTGGACACGTATCTGCATTAACCAGCAAACTCTTCCAGATATGTTCTGAGAATGTTCTCAGAGTCAACTTTTTCCTTTGGTGTTCTGCCTTAGGCATTTATAGCTGTGCCAAGAGCTAAACAATGCCCCTCACATTATATCACATTATATAAATCCAAGAATTTTAATTGTTATCGCAGAAGGTACTGGCTTTTGCTCCTTTCCAGACTATCTCAGACACGACATACCAGTGACACAGCAGCAAAAGGTTCAGGATATGAAATCTTTTGACAGCATACCAGGGTTATAACGGGACATTCCAGAGCCTTATGCCAAAATATAAGAAAGTATTCTTCTTGTCACACGCTAATTATAAAGCAGATCTCCCTGACAGTCCTCTGTGTGGTTGAGCTGAAGCTATACCTCCGAGGCTCCTGGCCAGCCTCCCTGTCTGCTCGGCTCTGATTCTGTCTTGCTGCTCATTCTCACAAGTCTCCCTCCCCATCTGAATCTGCAGTCTTTCTAGATTTGGATCTTGAGAGTTGAGAAAGCGAAGGGGTATTGGAGCTTTCCCTCATGGACTGGAGTCCACTGAGTACCCATGCTCAGTGACTCCATTTCCTAGCCTCCATCTCACTCTAACCCAAGCTTAGCATCTGAAGTCATCCCAGACCCTTCCCGTGCCCATCTCCACCTGTCTTTCCACTCACCCGGAAGTCTGGGACAGAGACATCCCCTGACCATTGATGGTGGGCTCTTAACTCCCTCTCTTCACACGTCACCTCCACCGTCACTCCTCCATGTATTTCTCTGCACCGCACTGAAATTTCCCCCTAATGAATAAAATCATCCCCTTTCCCTTATGCAGGACACAGCACCGAAAGTCCCTTTGGTTTCTAATGCAGCTGTAATTATCAGGAAATGTAATGAATGCCATTATTTTGACTGCTGTGCCAAGCAATTTAAAGTATTATCATATTTAGTTCCCCAAATAACCCTTTGAGATAAGCACTATCTGGCTTATTTTACAGATTAGGAAACCAAACTTGAGAGAAATGATATGGCTTACCCAAGGAAAAGAGACTGTTTTTTGTTGTTGCCAGACCTACTGCTGACCCTTGAACAATGTGGATTAGGGGTGCCAACCCTCTCTGTGATGGTAAATCTGAGTATAACTGTACAGTCAGCTCCATATACATGGTTCTCCTGTACCTGCAATACCTTTGTACCTGAGATTCCACATCTGTAGATTCAACCAATTTCAGATCATATACCAATCTCAGGTACCGTTGTGAATATTGAAAAGAAAAACTGGGGGCTCATCTAATTGTCCAGTGGCTAAGCATCTGCCTTCTAGTATAGGGGTGCATGTTCCCAACTGGGGAACTAAGATCCCACATGCCACAAGGCAACAAAGCCTGCCCGCTGCAACTGGGGATGCCAAAGAACCGCTACAAAGACCAGGCACAGCCAGAAAAAAAAATCTGTGTCTAAATAAACAAATGAACCATTGAAGTTCAAATCCATGTTCTTGAGGGGTCAGCTGTAAGTACAAGCACTGGGGGGTAGCTGCAGAGTCTATATGGGAACCCTACTGTCCCCTCTCTCTGACTGTGTGAGGAGTAACTCTATGGGTGAAGGAATTCAGGGGGTTTTTAGTTTTCCTTTAGTTCTGCAGCAGTACATCAGAAGCAGCCATGTCTGGTCATTAAGGCCGCTGGGTACAAAGTGCCTGCCACGTGCCTGGCACTCAGTCTGCTACCCATTGTTGTTGTTCTGTGTTTATACCAAGGATACTCAGTCCTTAGGGAGCCTGAACTCAGCCCCTTTCTGCATGTTTTTTCCCTCATTAACTTGTCATGCTACTCTGAGAGGTGGAGGTCCGGATCCTTGCAGTCAGACAGTCCTTGTTCAGATCGCCTCTTCTTAGGAGCTTTGAGAAAATTACTTATCCTCTCTTAGCCTCATTTTTATCACGTTTAAAGTAGGAGATATTGCCTGCTTGTTCTCTCCTGTTAGAAATAAATGAGCACACTGGTCATTCCAGAAATGATAGTATCTTTCCTTTCTCCCAGTTGACTAAAGTCCTGAGTGTCTGAGTCTCGATGGAAAGTTTTCATTTCTCTTTCTTCCTCTTTTCCCCACCATCCTTATTTTCATTTTATTCTCTGCTCTTGTTAAGGATTTTGGGCCCACCTGGTGGGTTTTATGTCTCCTTCTATTAAGAATGCCAAAGAGTGTTCTGAAAATTTCTTATGTTTCATATACTGAAGTATTTCCCAAGCTCTGCTTTTCCCCTGAGAATTGAAAACGTCATTGCTCTCCCATTATTCTCATCTATTTGTTTTTTACGAACACCTCGTGTAGCGGTAGTTATTGTTTTCTTATCCTCTAAGGAGAAGTCTGTGTAGGCTGTTGAGGACTCGCTATGTGAGAGTGTGGCTTGCACAGGGCTCCTCCAGTGTCCATTTGGGTCCTGGTAGGATCAGAGTTTTAGATCAGCATCTGGACAGAACAGGCTTCTGTGTATTATCCATCTCAGTTCCCAGTGTTTAGAAGTTTCATTTTTTCTTACCCCCAACAGCTGGTTCTCAGACATCCTGGGTACACATGAAGAGCTAGAATTCTCCATATGTATTAAGCAGGCCCCTCACCAAGACCATTTTATATGTGGTCATGACCCTTCCCACACTCCTCAACATCCCTACCCTCCATCCCAACCAATACAACTTCTTTTCCCCGCCATCTTCCAGAATCACCATTTGGATGCTGCTTATGCCTTTGATGCTGTTGGCAAGTTTCCTTTGTATTTCTCCAGCCTGCTCTGCCCATCCCCCTCCACCTCCCTCTCACTCTGCCCTTTCCTCTCTAGGCAGATGGCCTGGTCTTTAATTTCACACAGAATGTAAAAAACTTTGAACGGGAACTCTTGAGTTCTTCCTGCAAACATCCTTGCTGTACCCTCCCTGTCCTGTGTCTCCTGTGCCAGTGGGGAAAGCATTTCCACAGCTTCTAACCGGTAGCCCCTCTCTCTGTACTCTGGCTCCATCCCCTCCCAGCTCTCTACCCCTCCTCCATCACTTCATTCTCCTGTAACCCCAGCCTCACTACCAGAACCTTCCCATCAATACTTGAACAGACTCCTGTCCTTATCTCCACCCTAAAAAAATAAAAATTATTATTCTTGGCCCACCCCTTTTTATACCTGGCTACTGTACTCTCATTGGAAGGACTGATGCTGAAGCTGAAACTCCGATACTTTGGCCACCTGATGCAAAGAGCTGACTCATTTGAAAAGACCCTGATTCTGGGAAAGATAGAAGGCGGGAGGAGAAGGGGACGACAGAGGATGAGATGGTTGGATGGCATCACCAACTCAATGGACATGAGTTTGGGTAAATTCCAGGAGTTGGTGATGGACAGGGAGGCCTGACGTGTTGCAGTCCATGGGGTCACAGAGAGTCAGACACTACTGAGTGACTGACCTGAACTGAACTATCTTCCTATCACAGCCCAGTTTCTCCAAAGAGTTGTCTGTTGTTGTTGTTGTTGTTGTTGAGTCCCCAAGTTGTGTCCAGTTCTCGGCGACCCCATGGACCACAGCACGCCAGGCCCCCTGTCGCTCACCATCTCCTAGAGTTTGCCCCAGTTTATGTCCATTGAGTCAGTCAAGCTATCCAACCAAAGAGTTGTCTACACTGTCTCTACCCCCATTTACACACTTAGCAGATAGGACAGGGGAACCATCGGGAGAATGGATTTTTAGAGGCAGGCTGCCTGAGCCTGGATTCCACTTTTCTCATATGACCTTGAGCAAATCACATGACCTCCCTGTGTCTGCATGTCCTCATCTGTAGAATGGTGTAAGAAGAGTACCTACCTCATAAGGTTGCTGTGATGACTAAAGGAAGATTAAGTTTTAGTACATGTGAAGCGTATAGGTCAGTATCTAACACAGAGTATACTATGTGAATGGGATTATAAGCCACTCCAGTGTGATTTAAGCTTCATCACTTTGGTTAAACCTTTGCGAATGTCACCAAGAACTTCTATTTTGATAAACCCACTGGATGCTTTATAGACCTCTTCTCAACTGACATGTCAGCAGTTCTGATACTAAAATATCCCCCCACTTCCTGAATCACTCTCCTCCCTGACTTAGCTGATGTAACAACCACCCTAATTTCCTCCCTGCTCTCTCAGCATCACTGACTGGCTCTTCCCACTCTACCCAGTGCTGGAGTCCTTTGAAACTCATGTCTTCTTCTCTTTTTATTTATTATTATTTTTTTTTTCATGGCAAGAATACCTAACTTGAGATCTACTCTTGTAATGGAGGTCCTCCTTTTTAAAAATATTTATTTATTTGGCTGCCTCGGGTCTTAGTTGTGGGACACAGGATCTTTCATTGAGGCACAAGGACTCTCTAGTTGCAGTTTGCAGGGTGCCCTATCTCTGTAGTTGCAACACGCAGGCTTACTTGCTCTGAGGCATGTGGGATCTAGCTCTCCAACCAGGAATTGAACCTGTGTCCCCTACATTGCAAGCAGAATTCTTAACCACTGTACCACTAGAGAAGTCCTGGTCTCCCTCTCTTTTTTTTAAAAAACCACCTCTTATCAATAGGTAAACCCATCGTTAGTGTACATAGTTAGTCACTTAGTCGTGTCCAGCTCTTTGCAACCCCATGGACCATAGCTCTCCAGGACCTTTGTCCATGGGATTCTCCAGGCAAGAATAATGGACTGGGTTGCCATTCCTTTCTCAGGGGATCTTCCTGACCCAGGATTGAACCTGGGTCTCCCGCATTGCAGGCAGATTCTTTACGATCTGAGCCACCAGGGAAGCCTGACATGACTGAAACAACTTATATCACACTCCATTTTTGCAGCCACTGTCTCAGATCTCCAGCTCAGAGCTCTCTCTTGATGTTTTCTCACAAGCCTCTCCCCTTTAGCAGCAGCAAACCTAATTCATGTGCTTTCCCAATCACACCCCCAAGTCTCTATCCCCTGAGCGTTGCCACCCACTCAGTGTTTCATGCCCCAAAACTATGAAACCTCCTCAGCCCATCTCTCTTGGACCCACTACAAAGAATCATCCACCAGTTTTTGGCTTCTGTGCCTCCAAAGTGCATTTAGAATACTTACACTTTGATCCCTCTCCATTGCCGACAGCATGGTCCAAGCTGCAGTTATCTCTCTCCTGAGCTACTGCAAAGAGCTGGCATTTCTTCACCTCTAACTTGTCTGTATATAGGATCCCTCAGTTCTTTTGTAAAACCACATATGATCATGCCACTCAATTGCTCAGAGAATGTGAATGACTTCCCATTGTGTCTAGGGATAAATTCCAAAATTCCTTTACATGGCCTAGGGGACCTACATTGTTTGATTCCACCACCTCTGTATCTTCATCCTCCTTCTCTTTCACCTTTGCTTAGCTCTAGCCACGGTGATCTTCACACCAATTGTCAAGGGTAATACGCTCCTTTCAGCTTCAAAGCTTTCACCTCCCCATACCCCTATCCAACCCCACCCTTCCCTCAGTTATGTCTTCCATAAATATTAGTTCCAGATCCTACTTATCTGTCATGGATCTCTCTGTCTCAGTTCAGTTCAGGTGAGTCACTCAGTCATGTCCAACACTTTGCAATTACATGGACTGGAGCACACCAGACACCCTGTCCATCACCAACTCCCAGAGCTTACTCAAACCCATGTCCATCGAGTTGGTGATGCCATCCAACCGTCTCATCCTCTGTCGTCCCCTTCACCTCCTGCCTTCAATCTTTCTCAGCATCAGGGTCTTTTCCAGTGAGTCAGTTCTTCGCATCAGGTGGCCAAAGGATTGGAGTTTCAGCTTCAACATCAGTCCTTCCAATGAATATTCAGGACTGATTTCCTTTAGGATTGACTGGTTTGATCTCCTTGCTGTCCAAGGGACTCTCAAGAGTCTTCTCCAACACCACAGTTCAAAAGCATCAATTGTTTGGTGCTCAGCCTTCTTTATGGTCCAGTTCTCCTATCCATACTGGAAAAATCATAGCTTTGACTATATGGATCTTTGTTGGCAAAGTAACGACTCTAGGTTGGTCATAGCTTTTCTTCCAGGGAGCAAGCGTCTTTTAATTTCATGACTGCAGTCACTGTCTGCAATGTTTTGGAGCCCAAGAAAATAAAGCCTGTTACTGTTTCCATATTTTCCCCATCTATTTGCCATGGAGTGATGGGACTGGATGCCACGATATTCATTTTTTGACTGCTGAATTTTAACTCAGGTTTTTCACTCTCCTCTTTCACCTTCACCAAGAATCTCTTTAGTTCCTCTTTGCTTTCTGCCATAAGGGTAGTGTCATCTGTGTATCTGAGGTTATTGACATTTCTCCTGGCAGCCTTGATTCCAGCTTGAGCTTCATCCAGCCCGGCATTTCTCATAATATATTCTGCATTATAAGTTAAATAAGCAGGGTGACAGTATACAGCCTTGATGTACTCCTTTCCCAATTTGGGACCAGTCTGTTTTTCCATATCCGGTTATAACTGTTGCTTCCTTACCTGCATACAGATTTCTCAGGAGGCAGGTAAGGTGGTCTGGTATTTCCATCTCTTTAAAAGTTTTCTTTAGCAGTTTGTTATGAACCACACAGTCAAAGGCTTTAACATAGTCAATGAAGCAGAAGTAGATGTTTTTCTAGAAATCCCTTGCTTTTCTATGATCCAGCGGATGTTGGCAATTTGATCTCTGGTTCCTCTGCATTTCCTGAATCCAGCTTATAAGTCTGGAAGTTCTTGGTTCACGTACTGTTGAAGCCTAGCTTGAAGGACTGAACATTATCTTGTTAGCATGTGAAATGAGTGCTATTGTGTGGTGGTTTGAACATTCTTTGGCATTGCCCTTCTTTGGGATTGGAGTGAAAACTGTCCTTTTCTAGTCCTATGGCCACTGCTGAGTTTTCCAAATTTGCTGAAAACAGCCATTCTAAACTGTGTCTTTATACATTAAGGTAGACCTAGTTCCTTAATAATTTTCAAAGTAAGAGAAGGAACTATCTTGGTTATTATGATCATATTTTACTTCTCCTCTATTCTGAAAGCATCAGGTTCGTGTTGATTTGGGATGAAGCTCCTTAGCTCTCACAGACAAGTATTTCCCTCCCACGTGTCAGGCACGGTGTTAAGTGTAGGAGGTGAGCAGTGTATAAATCTCAGCTCTGCCTTCAGGAGTTTATGGTTTGTTAGAGGATAGAGGAAAATTAAAAAGCAATTACCTGGGACTTCCCTGGTGGTCCAGTGGTTCAGACTTCGCCTTCCAATGCAGGGAGTTCAGGTTCACTCTCTGGTTAGGGAGTTAAAATCCCACACACCTCTCAGCCAGAAAACCAGAACATAAACAAAAGAAACAATATTGTAACAAATTCAATCAAGATTTCTAAGAAATAGTTCTCCTTAAAAAAAAAAATCTTAAAAAACAGCAGTTGCCTTACAGTTCACAAGGGCTCTAATACAAGAAATACAGGAGGCTCTCACAGTCCAGAGGAACATGCCTGCGTGGATGTGTGCTAAGTCATTTCAGTCATGTCTGACTCTTTGTGATCCTATGGACCGTAGCCCACCAGAGACCAGGCTCCTCTGTCCATGGGATTCTCCAGGCAAGAATACTGGAGTGGGTTGCCATTTCCTCCTCCAGGGGATCTTCCCAACCCAGGGATCAAAACCACATTTCTTGTGTCTCCTGCATTGGCAAGAGAGTTCTTTACCACTTGGACCACCTGGGAAGAGCCCACAGGAGCATACCCTATCCCAAACTTACAGGTTCATGGAAGGCTTCTGGCCCTTGAGAAGGGTGAGTAAAAATTAGCCACGAGAAGGTCCCAAGTAAGGGAGTCCCCTGAAGAGCAAGGAGACAGTCTAGAGGCAAGAAACAGCAAATCACAGTCAGGCCGTGACAGGTCAGTGCATCTGGAACCACTGACATTTTCCCAGCTCCAATTACTCTCCTTTCCCTATCAAAACTGCTTTTATTTTGCCTCTCCGCAACATTGTTTTCTCAGTTGGATTTTTGTTTGGTTGGTTGGTTGTCTGATCGATCGATTTGTCAGTTTCCTAAGATGTCAGGCTGTCTTTGGCTTCTCCTTCTCGGCCTCCTTGACAGCCCCATTCAGCTCCTCACTCCCTAACTCTCAAGCCCTCTGAACAAGCTTTCTTCAGCTGCCTCCTTGTCCACCTTCTGCTTCTTGGCCAGAGATTATTTTAAAATGCAAATCTGATCCTGCCAATCCTCCTGTTTAAAACTCTTCAGTAGTTTGTTTTTGTTTCCAATTTGGGGGGGATTTTTTTTTTTTCTTTTTTGGTAGCATTATTTTTCCTTCAGCCATGACGTATCCTTGGGCCATGATATTCTCACCTGAGAGTAGAAAAACAGGATGTCTAAGTCATCCTTAAAAGCTGAGAATTACGTACAAAAATCTTACGTAAATTAAAACAACGCATAAATTTGCAGGTACAAATACAAATCGTTTTGTGACTAGAGTGAGTAATTTAGCCCCGTGATATTCTGCTGGAAAAACATTGGATATGAAAGAAAATGGAGTCTGAAGGCTGGAATTAGCTCTGGTTCTTAGCTGTAATGGAAGACTGCAAGAAAGAAGTCACAGTTCATTCATAAATTCTTGCCAGCCTCTAGAGAAATCCAGAAATTGTCATTAAGGCTCTGTTTAGATCTGATCAGGCCCAGAGGGATGAACAGCTCAAGAAAAATTGTCAGTTGGCTGAAGAACCGTCAGATCAGGCCAACTCCCTTCCATAGACACAATACCCCTGACCTCCCTTGGTTGCAACAATATCTCCAACCAGATATACTAAAGTAAACTAAACATAGATACCTACTGAATTTCTACCCCCAATTTTTTATCTTAAACATTACTTCTTCCAAGAGGTCTTCCCTGATTCCCATATAGTTTAGGTCTGCTCTTGTTCTTCTTCCTGCTTCTTGCTTATTTGGAATACCTCCTTACATGTCTGGCTTTCTTTCCTAATGGGGATATCCTAAGGGTGGGAGCTAGTCCTCTTCTGTTAATTTCTGTATCCCCACCTCCTAGCAGGATGTTTGCACAAAGCATTTATCAAACTCAGAAATGAATGAATGAGGAAAGGCTATAAGCAAATGTTAAGGTTTGGTGACCACAGCTAAGTTAGCCCTTGGTTTCTGATTTCTCTGTGACATAAAATTGCCTAACTGCAAGGAGGAAGATGGGTGACATGGAAAGGGTTTTTTGTTTTTGGTTTTTTAAGAAAGAATAATATAATATGTGGGGCTTCCCTCGTGGCACAGCGGTAAAGAATCCACCTGCAGTGCAGGAAATTGGGTTCAATCCCTGGGTCAGGATGATTCCCCTAGAGAAGGAAATGGCAATGCATTCAAGTATTCTTGCTTGGGAAATCCCATGGACAGAGGAGCCTGGGGGAAGGGTGGAGTGGGCTACAGTCCATGGGGTCAAAAAAAGAGTAGGGCACAACTTAGCGACTAAGCAACAGCAAATATACCCCCTTATCCGTCACTTAGCACCAACAGTTATCAATATATTGCCAAACTTGTTTCATCTGTACCTCTACCTTGTTTTTTTTTTTAGAGAGAGATATAACTTGTATATCATAGCATTCACCCTTTTAAAGTGTACAATTCAGTGGTTTTAAAAATATGCACAAAGTTGTTCAAGCATTATCCTAATTCCAGAACATTTTTATCACCCCCAGAAGAATCCCTGCACCTTCAAGCAGTCACTCTTCCCCCAGCCCCTGGAAGGGGCTCATCCACTTTCCGTCTATATGCATTGCCTATTCTGGATATTTCATGTAAATAGAATCATACAGTGTGTGGCTTTTTATTCTGACTTCTTTCACTTATCATCATGATTTCAAGGTTCACCCATATTGTAGTATGAATTGATACTTCAGCCATTTCTACTGCCAAATAACATGTCATTGTCTGGATATACCACAGTTCATTTCTCCATGTATCACTTGAGGGACATCTTTGGATTGTTTCCACTTTTTGGGCTGAAGATGAAAGTTTAAAGGTATAATGTATACATAGTTAAAGGGAAAAGAGGTAACAGAGAAGCTGAAAGGTATCAAGCCACAGAGAGGGCCCCTTTGAGACCAAAAATAATTCTGCGTGGACATGTAATCTTATGGCCTACAAAAACCTTTGAACATGAGTTCTGCCTCTTCTCTGGAACTGCACACACCAGCTCTCCTAATCTTTTGTAGTTCCCTGAACCTCCCTCGGTCTCTCTCACCTCTGGCATTCACAGTATTCTCTCCCCGGGGACCATTTTCTTCCAGGCTTCACTCGCTCATCCATTCTATCTTTTAAAAATTTTTTTAATAAACAGATTACAATGTTATAAAATTCAGAAGATACAACACTGATACAAAACTATATCTTTGAGTCTCAGATCAGACATCACTTCCTCCAGGAAGCCATCCCTGATACTCTAGGTTGCTGGTGGTGCCACTTTCCAGCCCTTTCCAGCCACCCATCAAAGCACTCACTGTGCTGCTCTGCAGCCCCTTCCCTCCATCCCTGCCAAGCTGATGGGCAGTAACTACTAGGACATTCTCAGTGTGATTCCCCAGTGCCTGAGACAACACATGTGCCTAATCAGGGCTCAGTACATTTTGAAGGAATAAATGAATGAATGAGTGATGCATAGTGCAAAACCATGAACCCATGAGGGTCAAAGAGGCTGAGAATCTGAGCAGGATAGTAATGTGCCTGTCTTTCCAACACATTGGTGGTTGCAATTCCTCAGAGATAAATTTTCACTCTCTTAATAAGTGAGAACTAGGGTGATGAATATTTATTTCTGTTTCTGAACCAGCCTTCCATCAAAGCTGAAAACAAATTTTCTAGCAGTATTAGCCCATTGATTCTCCCATTTTCTTTCTGTCCACATTTGGTATTCCATTTTTGAATAAAGGTTTCTAGAATATAAATCAAAAGTGGCAAGAAGCTATTCTCTCTGGTGGAAACAGGTAAAAAGAATAGGAAACTAGCTGGGATTTCAAATGTAATCTAGCATTAGAGTACTATACTTTAATTGATAATGGAGCGAGTGAAAGTGCTTTTTTCAAAAGAAAGAAAACTGGGAATTCCCTGGCGATCTAGTGGTTAGGACTCAGTGCTTTCACTGCTGGGGGCCCAGGAAAGTCCCTGGTAGAGGACCTAAGATTGGGCAAGCTGTGCAGTGTGGCCAAATAAAAACTAGAAAAGAAAACTACTAGTGATATGCTCCCCCACAACTACCATCAATTCTGTTAACTCAAATTTTGTATTCCTTTGGTTAACTCAATTAAACTTTCACTATTATGCTCACACACGGTCACTTAGTCATGTCCAACTCTTTGTGACTCCTAGACTGTAGCCCACCAGGCTTCTTTGTCCATGGAATTCTCCAGTCAAGAATACTGAAGTGGGTTGCCATTTCCTACTCCAGGAGATCTTCCCAACCCAGGGATCAAACCTGTGTCTCTTGCGTCTTTGACATTGGCAGGTGGATTCTTTAGCACTGTGCCATCTGGGAAGCCCTTCACTATGTATACTCCCCCCAAGATATTAATTTTTTTTTAGTAATGGAAACTAAAAAATTTTACTAGCATATTGAGTTAATAGGGGTTCCCTGAATTTAGCCAAATAAACTCATCTTTGAAATATCTCCCCAAGGATTTCCCTGGTTGTCCAGTGGTTGGGAGTCCACCTGCCAGCATGGGTGATGCGGGTTTGATCCCTGTTCTGGGAGAATTCTACAGGCCTCGGGGTGGCTGGGCATGTGTGACAACTACTGAGCCCAAGCTCTAGGGCCTGCATGCTGTAGTTGCTAAAGCCCACTCACCTAAAACCTGTGCTCCACTACAAGAGAAGCCACAACAAGACTTCCATGCATCACAACTAGAGAGTAGCCCCAACTTGCTGCAACTAGAGAAAGCCTGCATGAAGCAAAAAAAGACCCAGTACAGCCAAAAATAATAAATATGAACTAGAAAGAAATCTTGAACTTAAAAAAATTATCTACCCATATAAATTATAGCTGCATTTAAAACACTGTATGCTCAGAGCCTTTGAATTAATTTCCTTTGAGGAAGGCACTTCGTAGAGGAAGCAATGTCTGACACATACAAATTAAGTGAGATTGATCTATTGAAATATAGCTGGCAACAATCCAGCTTCTTAGTTTGCTTTTAATAGTTTATTTCTGAGTGCATGCATCTTTAAACTATGTAGCTTGTTTTTACAAGAGACAAATAGTGGGAGATGGCCTTAAATTGACTCTTGCTTTGCAATCCAAAGTATATCTTAATGCAAGTTCCCCTGTGCTTTTCTAATAATGAGGTTGGACAAGAATAATGCTGCCTTGGATTGCAATGTTCAAGGCATTCATTAAAGTTAATAATCAGTGCTCTTGCATAGACGCTCCATGCCTAATGTTGATCAGCCCTTTATTGTGTGGCGTTTGCTTGTATTCAAGTAGCAAGGAGCTCACCACAAAGGCCATCAGGTGGGTTTCCATGGTAGCAGTCCTTCTTTTGTTATTCCCATTTGTAATATAGACAGTAACCAGAAACTCACTGTGTCACTGCTTAATGAAAAGAAATAGAATATTGATAATACTGGCAAAGCAGGAAGCTGGTCTTTGGGTGTGATACCCAAGGAGGACATGCCATCCACTCAGGGTTTCTTTTAAGGAGCTGTCCAAGAAGTGGGACTTTGTCCTATTAATGACCTTCAGTGGCCACATATCATTGCTCTAGAGACAAATAGAGCTTAAGTGATGACTAGGATAGTCATCACTGAATCTTACAAAAATCAAGTTCGTGATTGTGCCTAAAAAGAGTACAGTGTGAAACTAGGGAAGAAAAAAATCAACTTTTTTTTAAAGCAATTATCTTTTAATTCCCCCAAAATTTTCATTAAAAAGTATATTGCAGTGACATATATCTGTACTGATACCCTCACTATTAAGTTGAATCTTCCACCATGAAAATGTTGTGTTGGAAATTGGAATAAACATGAAAAAATTAACTTTTAACATATAAAGCGTAACACTGAGGGAAGAAAATTGCTTTCAGATTTTTGCTGCATTTGTGTAGGTATTCATCTTCATAGGGATTCAACACCTGGATTTTCGCATTGTCTCTGTTGTTGAAAAATAGCGGTTACTGGGAAGTGTCATTCCCATTGGTTGTGAATCAGTTATTGGAGCTCACATCAGCAAGGGAGCTCTGTGAGGCAGCCTGGCTTGTTCTAACAGAGACCCCCAGAGAAGTCAACTGGTCCTTAGTCATTCAAGCAGAATTTACTATGCCTTACCATTATTATTCAGTTCAGTTCAGTTCAGTCCCTCAGTCATGTCTGACTCTTTGCGACCCCATGAATTGCAGCATGCCAGGCCTCCCTGTCCATCACCAACTCCCGGAGCTCACCCAAACTCATGTCCATCGAGTCAGTGATGCCATCCAGCCATCTCATCCTCTGTCGTCCCCTTCTCCTCCTGCCCCCAATCCTCCCCAGCATCAGAGTCTTTTCCAATGAGTCAGCTCTTCACATGAGGTAGCCAAAGTATTGGAGTTTCAGCTTTAGCATCATTCCTTTGAAAGAAATCCCAGGGCTGATCTCCTTCAGAATGGACTGGTTGGATCTCCTTGCAGTCCAAAGGACTCTCAAGAGTCTTCTCCAACACCACAGTTCAAAAGCATCAATTCTTCGGCACTCAGCTTCTTCACAGTCCAACTCTCACATCCATACATGACCACTGGAAAAACCATAGCCTTGACTAGACGGACCTTTGTTGGCAAAGTAATGTCTCTGTTTTTCAAACTGCTATCTAGGTTGGTCATAACTTTTCTTCCAAGGAGTAAGCGTCTTTTAATTTCACGGCTGCAATCACCATCAGCAGTGATTTTGGAGCCCCCCAAAATAAAGTCTGACACTGTTTCTACTGTTTCCCCATCTATTTTTCTATTCAGTCCTCCTCAAACATCATTTCTGCCACTCACTCAGGAGAGAGTAAAAACTAACTTTTAATTCAATTTACTTTTCTCCTTCCCAGAGGCTAGGAGATCCAAAAATGTTTATGAATTGATAAGACTTCAGTGCTTCAATTTTATCTGCTTTAATCCATGAAGTCTCCACAGTACATTGTAAGACTTTCCCTTGTAGTTCTCGTCTTCATCATAAATGGCTCATGTAAATGTAACATACATGGAGGCATTAAAATTATGTTGTATATTAAATATATTTTAAAATACTTTAAAGAGAAAACTTCAGTGAGATAGATGGAGAGCAGGAATTACTAGGAAATAAGAGTGTGGCTGGTAAGACAGAAATGGAAAGGACCCAGGATCAAGATAGAAGAAGTTTAAACTCAATCAAGGACTGAAGATTTCCAGCTTGAAGTTGTTGGAAGGCATCCTTTGACCTTTAAAGTTGGATGGATGATAGAAGAGGTGTGGGCTTTCCCAATGGACAGACCAGAGTGAGTTCAAGGGAGAGAGTCAAAGTCAGCAGGGCTGGAAACTGGGGAACTCATTGAATACCAGAAGCAGCAGCAGCTGGGGCAGGCAGTTAAGGTCTTGTGATAGAAGAAATTTTGAGGTCAGTGTTCATTTATCTATAGTTTCTTTTTCAAATTTATTTATTTTTGACTGTGCTGGGTCTTCGTTGCTGCACATAGACTTTCTCTGGCTGCAAAGAGCAGGGGCTGCTCTCGAGTTGTGGTGCTCGGGCTTCTCAGGGCAGTGGCTTCCCTTGTGCAGCTCACTGTTTCTAGTTGCATGCACTCAGTGGAGGTGGCTCTGGGACTCTAGAGCGCAGGCTCAGTAGTTGCGGTGCACAGGTTTAGTTGCTCCGAGGCATGTGGCATCTTCCCAGACCAGAGATTGAACCCGTGTCCCCTGCATTGGCTGGTGAATTTTAACCACTGGACCACCAGGGAAGTCCTATCTGTGGTTTCTATTGCTTCATTTAGAGTTATTTTAGTTTACAAACTGTTGAAAGGAAAAACCATCAACCTAGAATTCTTTATCCAGCAAAATTATCCTTCATAAAGGATAGAATAGAACATAAAGGAAGAATAAAAATTTTCTCAGACCAAAAAATAAAAAACTAAGGGAATTCATTGTCTGCAAACCTGACATAGAAGAAACATAAGAAGATATTCTTCAGGGAAAAAGAAATGTCTGGAAGTGTTGCTGTTTATTAAAGAAAGTTGGCAGTTAGAGAGACTGGCAGTCCAAGGAGGTCATGGGATTAAAGAAGACGTAATCATGTCAGGGATAACCCGAACATTGTCTGTAATCCTAAAAACAAGAATCTAGTAAAGAGAGATGGATGAAATGTGCTAGAGAGACCCTAGAGATCACTTCTGCAAAACCTGGAAACCTATGCTTTTTGGTTGTGGGATTTAGGATGTTCTTCCTCCTCCTTTTCCAGAGGCAGCAGTTTAAATGCACAAGTTGCTCACTCCCACAGCCAATTCTGATGATTGCTTGGGCCACAACAATCCCTTGCTGACCGCACTCCCCACCTCCAGAAAAAAACACGTGTTCCCTACCGTGTTCAGAAACGTGTCAGCTTGGCACCTTGATGCTTTGAGAAGGTCCACATGATTAAACTTAAGCAAAACCACTCATGAATTTCATTAAGAGAAATTCACATTGAATTCTCTTCAGGGAAACATCAGCATAAGACCAGGTAGGCTATAGAGTGTGGGACCCAGAGGAAGCCAGTCATTTGAAACCAGTTTACACGTGTGCCAGGACCTGTGTGTGGGAGGAATATTCTGAAGTAGATTATTGGCCTGCCTTTGTGGATAAATTACTCTGATATTTGTCGTTTTAAATCAGGAAGAAAGCACACCCTCTCATTACCTCATTATAGGAATGCATTTTGGGAGGCATGCACAATTTGCCTCTTTCCCTGGAGATGGGTGGAGGGACTAAGTAACCTTGAAAACATCTTTGTGTATGAGAAGTACAGGAAAATATTATACATCTCTGCCTAAAGAGAAGCAGTGGAAAGCTTTCTTGTTTGTTTTGTTTGCTTGCTTTTTTGTCTAACCTAAGTTGACTGTTCTGAGAACTTTATGTTATCTGATGACTACATCGTTAAAGGAAGCAATACTGTCAATAGTATCCAAGGTGACCTAACTACCATGTGGATGAACTGGATGTTGATCTGCAGTATAGATGACACAGGGCTTCCCAGATGGTGCTAGTGGTGAAGAACCAGCCTGCCAGTGCAGGAGACACGAGATGCGGAATTAATCCCTCAGTCAGGAAGTTGCCCTGCAGGAGGATATGACAACTCACTCCAGTATTCTTGACTGGAGAATCCCACTGACAGAGGAGTCTGGCAGGCTATAGTCCATAGGGTGGCAAAGAGTTGGACACCACTGAAGCAACTTAGCACGCATGCATATTGATAATGCAACTGCATAGACAGGACCTGCTATATAATTTGTGGGGCCCAGAACAAAATAGAAACATGGAGCTCCTTGTTCAAAAATTATTATGAATTTCAAGATGGTGACAGCAGAGCCTTAAGCCCACTGTGAGGCCCTTCTGAGCACAGGACCCCATGTGACTGCACCCATGAAGCTTGCCCCATGTAGAGATTGTTGTTGTTTAGTCATTCAGTCATGTCTGCCTCTCTTGCAACCCCATGGACTATAGCCCATCAGGCTGCTTTATCCTTGGGATTCTCCAGGCAACAAGACTGGAGTGGGTTGCCATTCCCTTCTCCAGGGGATCTTCCCCACCCAGGGATTGAACCCCCAGCTTCTGCATTGGCAGACAGATTCCTTACCCTTGAGCTACCAGGGAAGCCCCATGTAGAGATACATCCTGTAAATTTAGGCTGGCTCTGATGAGAAACCTGAAAAGACTTTGATGAATCTTAAACTTTGATTTTACCTTAAAAGACTGTCTTAAGAATGCTCTTTTAAACCCACAGTAAATGAAGAACTGTCTAATTATATCTCTAGCATCTAAAATTCTCTCTGTTAACTGAGTTAGAGGATGTTTCCATGCTGCTGGAATGAGATGCCTCCATTTGGCATTTGCCTGTGAATTGATGCATGAATTCTCATACACATCACCAAGGAGAGCTTTTTGAGTCCCATTTTCAGAGCCCTGTTCTCACCTAAACAAATGTCCTTTGTCATTTTCTCTGGAACCTACAGCCTTTTCAGTGGGAAATTCGGCACCCATTCCACACTGATCTCCTCAAGGGCACACCTTTGCACCCTCATGACTGCTCACCCCACCTGGCACACAGTAGAGACTCAAGAAATCTTTGTTGGATAAATGAGTACACAAACTCCAAAACACTTCAGAAATCTAGATTCTCAGAAATGTAGCAGGAGCCAGTCTCCATGCAGTCAATACTCAGGACATATCCAAAGGGCCTTTAGAATGACCCTCACATGAGATAGTTAGGTCTAAAGAGAGGGCTAGGTCTAAAGTCAGCAGTTGAGCCAAAGGTCAAAACTACCCTTGAAAAGTCCTTCAGAAGCATCAGGTTGGAGGTATCACATGAGAGGCACAGAAAACCACTGGGCAAAAAGCTAATGCACATCCTTTGTCTCACCCCACCTTGGGGTGCATGCTCATTGCCTGCAGAGCAGTCGTAAATTCCAACAGGCCAGCTGCACGTGTGATGTGACTCTTTCTTAAGGGGTAAGTCAGAACCTTCTCTGAAGGAAGTGTTTATCACTTTATCCCTGCAGTGGCTTTTCTCTCCTTGGGAGAAGTTGTAAAATTCAATTTCTGACTTTTTTAAGAGACTCAGTCTTGTGTTACTGTTGTTGTTGTTCAATCTCTAAGTCGTGTCCAGCTCTTTGTGACCCCATGGATTGTAGCCCGCCAGGCTCCTCTGTCTATGGGATTTCCCAGGCAAGAATCCTGGAATGGGTTGCACTTCCATCTCCAGGGGATAAAGCTTCACCAAAACTGATTTATCTTACTTCTTGTAAAATGTCTGTGTCTCACATATTTTCTACACTGAACTTGAGTTGGTTTTATAGTCAACGGGGGAAAAAAAAGAAAAAAGATTTATGCAGAGATTTCAAAGTGGGGTTATTTTTTTTTTGGTTCTGAGCACATTACCAGCTGTTCCCATCCATTGCATTTTAGTCCTCAGAGCACTCAGGGAGTGCTGGCGTACAGGCTAGGAGCTAAACTGCTCAGGTGGGTTTCTGCTTCTTGACCCTCTCAGGGTTTTTCAGGCAAGAATACTGGAGTGGGTTGCCATTTCCTTCTCCAAAGAAGGCTGAGTGCTGAAGCATTGATGCTTTCGAACTGTGGGTTGGAAAAGACTCTTGGGAGTCCCTTGGACAGCAAGGAGAGATTGACCCAGTCAATCCTAAAGGAAATCAACCCTGAATATTCATTGGAAGAACTTGATGCTGAAGTTCCAATACTTTGGCCACCTGATGCAAAGAGAAAACCCATTAGAAAGATCCTGTTGCTGAGAAAGATTGAGGCCAGGAGGAGAAGGAGGTGACAGAGACTAAGATAGTTGGATGGCATCACCTATTCAATGGACATGAGTTTGAGCAAACTCCAGGAGATAGTGAAGGACAGGGAAGCCTGGCATGCTGTAGTCCATGGGGTCACAAAGAATTGGACACGACTTAGCAAGTGAACAATAACTACTGTAGAACCACTTGTCCATTGACTTCAAGAGCTACTACGCTTCTGTGTGTCTTCCATGTCTCTAGCTTACTTGTTTTGGGTATCCTTTTTAGCCACATCCTCCTCAAACTACCCCCTTAAATCCTGATCCTTTTCAGAACTCTTTTATGGACTTATTTCCATCATACTGTGTACTCTGCCTTAATCTGTTCTGATGGCCTCAACCACTATCTTTTTGCCAATGAACCCAATATCTGTATTGCCACATCAGTCCTTTCTCTGCAGTCCAAACCCCTGTAACTGCCTTCAGGATATCTCCGCTTGGATATCTTACAGATGCCTCAGACTCAGCATATCCAAACTGAACTCACTATCTTCTCAAACCAGCTCCCTGACAGCATTCCCTATCTCCGGGAATGGCAATACTCTCCACCCAGTTAATCAAGCCAGGAATTTATGATTAATTCTTAACTCACTTCAGTTCCCTCATTGCCTAAATCCAATCCATCATCAAGTTCCCTTAATTCTATTTCCTATATCAGTGCCTTTCAAACTAATCTTCCTGTAAATAAATGAAACGTCTTCTGCATCATGACCCAACCAGCATGCAGAAGCACACACTCAGCGTAGACACACACACACACACACGCACAAGTGGAACAGAAGTTTCACAAAGCAATTTCCATCGTCATTATATGCCCAGCTTTCTAATATTTTTTGTTATGTTTTCTTCTGTTGTTACTAGTGGGTTACTGGCAAGTGTTTAACAACCAGCTCTTCTGGAGGTGAGCAAAGGGGACCCTGATGTATAGCATTTGACAGTTTTCAGTATAAATACTCCCACCATGGTTGAATTCAGGCCACCAACTGACAAGCTTGCAAACATCCTAAAGTACTTGCTCTCCTGACCATATACAGCATGCAGTTGCTTATGACCTACCGTTTTTGATGGACACTGGTCTAAATAGCTCTTAAATCTACTAACTAATTTTCATTCCCAATGCTACCACTCCAGTTCTGGCTACCACCATTTCTGATACAATTGGTTTCCAGGTTAATCTGATCTGTTTCACATTTATTTAATACCCTTCAAAGACTTCCTGTTGTCCACACTCGGACAGAGTCTACAATTCTTACCTTGGCTTAAAAAACCACCCACAGTTTGGCAACTGCCTGCCCTTCGTGCCCCCTTCTTTGATTTCAATAAGAATGGTTTCTTCTTGAACATCTGTGAATTCTCTCTTGTCTTCATGACTTTGAACATACTCTTCCATTTGTCTAGAAAGTTCTTGTCTCCCATCTTTGTTCAGCGAACTCTTACTCATCCTTCCCATCACAGCTTCATTATTCAGTTATTCCTTCTCCAACCATGTGTCAGGCATTATGGTAAGTGCTGAGGAGGCAGTGATATGAAGCAATAGAAACAGTCCCTCACCTCACAGAACTCAGATGTGCTAGAGGGGAAGAAATGTTATGCAAATGAAGATATTCAGATTTAAGTACTAATAAAAGAAGAGCTTAAAAGAGATTCATGCTTCTATAAGAATGAATAAAATCTGACCTATTCTAGTAGATCAAGGAAAACCTTCCTGCATGATGGCTGGTTAGTTAGAATAGTTGAGATAAGATATAGAGGAGAAATATAACAATGAGTCTAAGGGGCAGATAACTAACACTGTAGACAGAAATAGAAGCATATGTAAATCCACATGGCATGAGGGAATGTGGTAAAACCAAGAAACCAAATGAAAGCCAGTGTAAGAGAAGCCGGTAGAAGCCAACTCAATGCAGGGCACTCTAGACTTCGTTAAAAACTGAAGTCTTAAAAAACACACACACTGGAAGGCCACTGATGTGTTTGAAGCAGGAATGCAATGTGTTCAGATTTACTATGGCAATTGTGAGGATAAATCGGAAGGAGACAAAAGTAGATGTGGAGACAAATTAAAACTATTACACCACTCCAGACAGAGATAAGCACAACACAAATTCATATGTTGCTCGTGGAGATATAATAGAGAGGTGTGTGAGATTACCTTGTCAAGGCAAGGTAATGGACTGACGGGAATGTCAGAGAAGGACCAGGTTTGCTGGGAAAGAAAGCATGACTTTGGCTGTAGCTAAATCGACTTCGAGGTAATTTTAAGATATGTAAAATGAGATGTTTTGAGGACTGTTTGATAAACTGTTCCAGAACAGAGGAGACACCTGTTCCAGGCTGCATAGATTTGTGGAGTATCTGTATAGGTAGTAGACATGCAGCATTGAACATGAAAAACTCATCAGCCAAGAAGACATAGTATGAGAGGAAGGTTTAAAAACCAATCCTTAAGGAAATTCAACATTGAATGGCTGGAGTAAAGGGTGAACTTAGAAAGGAAACCAAGAAGAGCAGTCAGAAACATAGAGAGCATAGAGGAGAAATTGAGGTCAAAGAGCCAGTATATTTTGGTGGAGTATCAAGAAAAGAAGCCAGACTGTTGATGAAAGAAGAGTGCAAAGCACAGAGCTGGAGTCAGTGAATATAACCTCAGTGGAGAAGATTGTCTTTGACAAGATGGAAAGATACAGAGCAGTATTGATGAAGCTGATGAAAACTTTTTGATTGTTTGAATGGAAAGCATTTGTGCATATTCATCAGCTATGAAAAAATTGGTTTGAAAGAAAGCTGAATACATAACAGAAAAAAAGTAACTGCAAGATTCACAAAGAAAGCAGAGAATGATCCCTGGGCACCCGTGACACTCCTCCACTTACCCTAATTCTAACTACACTTGTCATTTTTCCATGAGTATCTCTATTCCTCGATAGACTGTACTGCATGGGGACAAGAATCACCTTTGCCTCGTTTTGCTTCTGTATTCCTGGTGTTCAACACAGCTCCAATAGGAGGCATTCATCTTAATTGCACATTCAAGTGAATGAAATTGGAAGGACATTTAATAGTCAATCCCAGTCTTGTAATACTGCAGCATATGCATATATATGTATGCACAGGCACACACTCACTCACTCACACACACACACACACACACACACACACACACTATGGTCATCCGTTTGTTTAGACTAAAATTCAAATTGGCATCGTTACCTTAAGCAGAAGCTGTTTGGTCACTAAGACAGGAAAGCTTTAAAGTGAGATAGAAATGGAAAGTCAACCAAGAACTGAGAACTCTCCACCAACAGATGAGCAAGGTCAGGAGTCGTTTTTGTGCAGAAAAAAATGAGCCCTGATTATATCAAGGAAACAAACGGTGAAAGCCCACAACCTGTTAAGACAAGTGTCTGCATCATTCACACCAATTCAGGTGAAGCCCCGCATAACAGGACTTTTATATCTGAGATAGTATGATACCTACTAAGTCAAAACAAGTTTAAAAAAAAAGAAAACCTTCTCTTCCTTTGGAGACAGTTTTGAATATCTCATACAGGGAAGCAAGTCCATGCAGGAGAAAAGAAATCAGATGTACATTCCTTTCCTGGCTTTGCCATTTTTAAAGACAAGTTGTTTAATCCAGTCTCTGTTTCTTTGTTTGTAAAAAGGGGATGAGTCTACCTCATGGGATGGTTAAATAAAATAAAGTGGCTTCCATATCAGAGCACCATCTCAGAATAGCTCTCCACTTCCCTAACTGGAGAACTTTACATTTCATCATCACTTCTGACACGCCCTCATTTTACTCCAAAAACTCTTGATTTTTACATCAGTAGATGAGGACGACAGGCTTCCCTGGTGGCTCAGACAGTAAAGAATCTGCCTGCAATGCAGGAAACATGGTTTTGATCCCTGGTTTGCGAAGATACCCTGCAGAAGGGAATAGCAACCCACTCCAGTATGCTTGGCTAGAGAATTCCATGGACAGAGGAGATTGGCGGGCAGCAGTCCATGGGGGTACCATATATAATCACTCCCTATTCCACATCCCCCCTAGCCCCTGGTAACCTCTATCATACATTCCGTCTCTACAAATTTGCTTATTCTAGTATCTCGTATAAATGAAATCATACAACATGTGCCCTTCTGTGTCTGGCTTATTTCACTTAGCATTATGTTTTCAGGGTTCATCCATGTTGTAGCATGCATCAAAATTTTATCCCCCTCTGTAGCTGAGTAATATTCCATTGTGTGTGTATATACAACATTTTATTCACCCATTAATCTGCTGATGGACACGTGGGATGTTTCCACCTTTTGACTATTTTGAATAATCCTGCTGTGAACATTGATATACAAATATCTGTTTGTGTTCTGCTTCAGTTCTTTTAGATATATACCTCAGAGTGGAATTTCTGAGCCTATGAAACTTTAATACCACAGATAGACTATATCTGTTGATGTTCAGTGTGTGTCAGTTCAGTTCAGTTCAGTTCACTCGCTCAGTCATGTCCGACTCTTTGCGACCCCATGAATCGCAGCACGCCAGGCCTCCCTGTCCATCACCAACTCCTGGAGTTCACTCAGACTCATGTCCATTGAGTCCGTGATGCCATCCAGCCATCCCATCCTCAGTCGTCCCCTTCTCCTCCTGACCACAATCCCTCCCAGCATCAGAGTCTTTTCCAATGAGTCAACTCTTCACATGAGGTGGCCAAAGTACTGGAGTTTCAGCTTTAGCATCATTCCTTCCAAAGAAATCCCAGGGCTGATCTCCTTCAGAATGGACTGGTTGGATCTCCTTGCAGTCCAAGGGACTCTCAAGAGTCTTCTCCAACACCACAGTTCAAAAGCATCAATTCTTCAGCCCTCAGCTTTCTTCACAGTCCAACTCTCACATCCATACGTGACCACTGGAAAAACCATGGCCTTGACTAGACGGACCTTTGTTGGCAAAGTAACGCCTCTGCTTTTCAATATGCTATCTAGGTTGGTCATCATTTTTCTTCCAAGGAGTAAGCATCTTTTAATTTCATGGCTGCAGTCACCATCTGCAGTGATTTTGGAGCCCCAAAAAATAAAGTCAGCCACTGTTTCCACTGTTTCCCTGTCTATTTCCCATGAAGTGATGGGACCAGATGCCATGATCTTCGTTTTCTGAATATATATATATATATGTATGTATGTATCTCTACTTTATGCATTGAAGGAATAATATTTCTTTGCTACTTCCCTAGAACCAATTTTTACTTCCTTGGGTGGGAGTAATATCACCCTCATTGAAACTGCAAGCTCTAAGATAAAGGCAGGTTTGTTGTCTCAGATGAGGTTTATAGATAGGCAATATACACATAGATCAGCTGCTCAAAGAGGAGTGAAGCCATTGATGATGTGGAAAATGACCCCCAAACACATAAATGTTTAAAGTAATTTTTATTACCCATTCAGTAAAGTAGTTTGTATCCTATTTAGTCTTCAGAATTAACAACAGTTGATAAAGTAATGAACCCAAGACTATTTTAGAATATAGCTCTCAGCAGTTGTATCAGGACTAAACCAATGAAGCAGATATTCTTACTAAACTTTTAAAAACAATGGAGATTAATGATATATTCCCAGTGAGCCTAAAATATCTCCAGAACACAAATAGAATAATTACAAGCAAGGATTTTGTAAAGCAGGATGAAAAAAAAAGATAAACGAAAAGTGGTCTGTGGGAGGCCAGATGTCAGTGAGGCTACTGGATGGTTCTGTCAGCACATGGGATACTTACTGGTACCTAGTTGGACGGCAGCATGGCAAGGTTCCTGGAACATTCTCACCTAGGTGTTATAATAGTGTGGTTGCCTAATGCTGTATTGTTTCGTTACATAAAGAAGAGATTAGGACGATTATATAACTGTGTTTAGAAAAGTAACAGTTTCAAATACTTGACTAGACCCTTCAGGTGTCAAGAGAAGCAAGGAGAGAATGGGAAAGTGCAAGACTGGAGGAAACTAAGGAGACACGACCGCTAAAAACAGCATGGGATCCCGGATCAATAAAGGACACTGGTGGGAAAACTGGAGAGTGTCAAGTGACGTCTACAGTTTAATTACTTCATTTTAGCAACTGTACCGTAGTTACCTGTTGTTTAGTCACTGTCGTGTCTGACTCTTCTGCAACCCCATGGACTGTAGCTCACCCAGGCTCCTCTGTCCATGGGATTTCCCAGACAAGAATACTGGAGTTGGTTGCCATTTCCTTCTCCAGGGGATCTCACTGTCCCAGAGTCTCCTGCATTGGCAGGTGGATTCTTTACTATGAGCCACCAGGGAAGCCTATGGTTAGATAAGATGCTAAGATGCAGGGAAGCTAAGGGGAGGGCATACTGCAACTCTTGGTACCATATTTACAACTCTTCCCGTGAGTGTAAAATTCTTGGGTTGGCCAAAACGTTCATTCAGTTTTTTCCATTACATCTTATAGAAAAATCGGAGTGAACTTTTTGGCCAACCCAGTATTTTAGAATAAAAATTAAAAGAAAACAAACAACAACAGCAAAGTTTCTGGTAGCTGCTGAGCGTCAGGTGCAACTGACATTGCTGACCGCGGTTTGGAGCTGGGGGTCTGTATTTGTCACAGTGGCAGCTCTGAAATCTGACGTCAGAGTAACTTCTATCTCTGTCTCCTTTCCGATCCCACCGCAGGGTGTGCTGGGTGCATCATGTAACCGGGATGTGGGTGTACCCTTTCCTGGAACACATTGGCCCAGGAGCCAGAATCCTCTTCTTCGGGTCTACAACCATCTTAATGAACTTCTTGTACCTGCTGGGAGAAGTTCTGAACAGCTATATCTGGGATACACAGAGAAGTAAGTATTGTTCAGGGGGGCATAAAACAAAAGAACTGCCGCAGAGACAGATGGAAAATTCCACTGTAGCACAGGATCCCTTATGAAGAGTTTCATTTTTATAACTTCAATATTAATTTAAGAGCTGCTGGCAGTTACCTGAAAGGTTTATTACTCACTGTGTCATTTTCGCTAGTAAAACATCCAGATCTAAAAGAAAAGAAGCACGCCTATAAAATTTTATAGGGAGAAATGTAGTGTTTGCCGAAAAAAAAAAATTAGGAAATTCATTCTGATTAACAAAGTACTGCCTTAGCTAAAAGGACTCGTCCCCCACCCCGATGAAATAGATAAATTATTAAATGTAACCAAACAGTCTCGTTAGAAATCACCCAGATCTCCACTTTTTGCGTCATCGTCTGCGTGGGTGCAGTAGCTGCCGAGATGTCTTGCCACTGTTCTGCTAAAACTCGGCAGCACAGGAATGCCTCCGGCAAGAATGATTCACCAGTGACTGTCATATTCAAGACTTGAAGGTGGCAAAGAAGAATGGGCAGTAAAGGGTAATACTTCATGGCTGCAAAAACCTTCTTAACCTATGATTTGATTTCTCTTTTGTTTTCTGTTTATGGCAGAACCTCCATCTTGGCAAGACACGTAACCTTACCCCAGCTGTGCAAAACTGGTCCTAAGTCTATGTCAGATAACATAAAAATGAGAAGGTGGAAAAAGTGACAGCATAGTATGTAGTGATTTGAGTCCTGCATGAAAATACATCCAAAGGGAAGATGGTTTGAAGATCTTAGAGAGCTCTGGGCAGCTCCTCCGATACAGCCATAACATTGTAGATGTCACCTGTAAATGATCCCTGTTCCACAAACATTGGGCATCCTGCTTTGCGCCAAGTACTATGCCAGGAGGTTGATCTAATTAGACAAATAAAACCCAGTCATTGCATGTTATTGAATTGGACTTCTTTCGTGTGTGGATCTTCTAAGATTGCATGTGTCAAGGTGTTGGCCAGTGTTAAATGGCCCAGAGGAATTTGAGGGTTTCCTTTCTCGGTAGCTGGCTTGATTTTAGGCACTGTTCTCTTAGGAAAAGTGCCAAATATTTGTATTCAGTTCTTACAGCTTGGTGGACCAGAAATTAATCTTTTAATAATTTTCTTCTCTGTTCAATGGAATTGTAATCTTTCTCTATTAGATAACTTATAAAAGTATTTAGTTAACTTACAAATATATTTTGAGAACAAAATAGAAACTTTTCTCAGCTTCTTGAGAGAAAGGCCATATTTAAATTTAAGCTAACGTGTCCAGTCTGTGTTATTCAGCAAGTACTTGTGACTCCAGCTCCTTTGTTAGCTCCATTCCCATCTTCATTTGCTCGTTGTTTTACTACATCTAAAAGAAGATGGTCTGAAAACCAGGAGAGAAAAAAGCCAGGCTAGGTCAATAGAATATTGCACTTTAGCAGCTTTGAGTTAGACATGAAAAATGAAGAGTGAAGCTAAGGTTTTGGGGTGTTTTTTTTGTTTTTTAATGATCTGTCCAGTTTAATTTGTGCCGTTCTCTTAAGCGATACAAGTTAAGGTCAACTAACATTTTGTAACTCATTTCAGATGTAGAGATTAATTTTATCTACATGGAACCATCCGGTTAATTCCCCCAAAGGCAGATGTTTTGTGTCAAGTGGGCATCTTTTTTGTTTATGCAAGCAATTGCAAACTGATGGCCTGCTCCAAATTTTACCTGCCAAAAAGTCTTGTTAGGCCTAAACAGAATTTTTGTTTTTGAAGCAGTATTTAAAAGTTGGGAGATTTCACATAAAGTCCAGATTTCTCAGTTAATCAAGTATTTTAAAATCTGGCAACTCCAAGCCCACTGTTCTCTGCTGGCAGCAATGGATTAGAATTGGGTATCAGTTGCCCCCTTTCCAGTGGCTCTTAAGTTTTCCTTAGTTCTCACCTGGTCATTTTGCTCCTTCACAGTAGCTGCCTGGTTCTGTAGGTAGTTGAATTTGAAATTACTGATTAAAAGCAGTCATGCGTGTGTGTGTCTGTGTGTGTGTTAGAAGGAATTGAGTACAATCAAGTACAGTGTTACAATCCTGATTGTATTTACTCCACCGAGACAAAATGCCCCAAGGAGCAAGAATGCCAAATTTGAACCCCCTTCCTTGGATCCGTCGTTAGGGATTTTTAATGGCTCAGCTTCTTCCACTAGGTTATGTTGGCTTCAACTTCAAAATAAAAATTGCATTATTAGAGTCTTAGAATTAAAATTAGATTAGAAATCATCTAAACCGATCTTATTTTTAACTAAGAGGCAGCTGAGCCCAGAAATAAGTGACCCATCACAATAGATGGTAGCAGAGTCAACACCATTCAATCCAAGTACTATGTCTAGAGAACCATCAGAATGTCACCACTGGAAACCCAGACACAGGAGAGCTCAGAAACTTCACCCGGAATCATGGATCTAGCTTACAGAATAACACAATAGATCAAAACTAATATGAACTATGAACAAAAATCCCTTAAAACAGGCTAAATTAACAATGAAACATTTTGTTCTTTTCAAAAGAAAATATTAATAACTCAAAGTGGCTTTGTGGATGTTGTATTGGTTTGCTAGGGCAGCTGCAACAAAGGACCACTGACAGGTCAGCTTAAACAGTAGAAATGTAATATCCCACAGTTCTGGAGGCCAGAAGTCCAGAATCAAGGTATTGGCAGGGTTGGTTGCTTCTGAGGCCTGTGAGGGAGGGATCTGTCCCAGGCCCCTCTCCTTGACTTGCAGATGGCTGTCTTCATGTTCACATGGCATTTTCCTCTAGGGCTATCTCCAAATTTCCCCTTTTTATAGAGACATTGGCCATATTTGATTAGGGCCATCCTAACAACTGCATTTTATGTTAGAAAAAATTTTATCCACAAGTAGAATCACATTCTGAGGTACGAGAGTTTAAGTTTGGGGAGACATAATTCAGCCCATAACATTCTACTTTCTGCCCCCCAAAATTATGTCTTTCATTCATGCAAAATACATTCCTAATAGCCTCCAAAGTATTTCCAGCATCAACTCTTAAAAGTCCAAAGTCTCATCTTAATTATCATCTACATCAGGTGTGGGTAAGACCTGGGTTATGGTTCATCGTGAAGCAAAATTGCTACCCAGCTGTGAACCTGTGAAACCAGACAGAAATGTATCTACTTTCAAAACACAGTGGTGGAACAGGCACAGAATATGTATCCCCTTTCCAAAAAGGAGATCGTAAGGAAAAAGGGGGTCGCAGTTCTCAACCAGGTTTGAAAGTAGCAGGACATTCCATTCAAGTTTAAGGCCTGAGAATACTCTTTGGCTGAAGGCTGTATCCTCAGGAATCATCAGAAGGGGGAGTGTGGCCCTACCCTCTCAGGCAGCCCTCTTGGGCTAAGGAGGAGTGAACCCCTGAACCACCTTCGGTGTCATTCATCCTTCATTTCATCTTGTCTCTGTCCAGGCTCACTGTGTTTCTGCTGACACAAAATTCTCCCATGTGATTTCATGAGGGTCCAAATCATCAGACAGGAGGGTCCCCCACAGGTCTTTCCTGGCTTCTGCTGAAGTGGTATATTGGATCCATGACTCACATGCCTCATCTCTTTAGCAGATGGTTGTCCAGACACAAGCTTGGCCTTCTCTCCCATTCTGAGGTCCTGGGCTTTAGGACTTCTACATAGGAATCTGAGGGGGGATACAGTATAGCCTGAAACAGCTGAAATATTCTGTGCTTAAGCTAAAACTTTCTTTTAATTTCAATGCATCTGACTGGAGTGACCAGTCTTATTAAAGTCAAATTTTTATGACCAGACATGAAAATGTCCGAAAGTGAAAGTTTGGGGTGAAGGAGGAGAAAGCAGGCCAAGAGGAGAAAGGAGAGGAGGTCAGAGCAAGGCCCATGGGACAGAAACCTCCACCTTGTCTGCCTCGCTCCCCACCAGTTTTCCATCCTACTCACGTCCCCCACAGGCCCACACGGACCTCCAGGGTCGGTCCCGCTGCCCTCAGGGCCCCTCTCCCAGCCTGGGGGAACCACATATGACACTCTGTCGAGGTCAGTCAGCTCTTCCGCTCCACTTCTGACAGAACATCCTGCCTCAGCTTCGTGACAGGTTTCTTTCTGCTGGTTGTGTGGAAATTATACCTCTGCTTCTTCCAAATATTATTTACAGCTGTCTAATTTTTTCCCTCCACCTCAAAGCTGCCAAACTAAAGTAGGTGGGGAGCCATTTTCCCCGTCTGGGTCAATGAACAGCCCCTGTTCTCCACCCCCGCTTTTGAAGATTCCACTGTTGCTGCCAACTCAACCCATCTGCAGGGGAACACTTAGGAGGAAAGAGCCTTTGAAAAGAAAAGCAAGCAGTTATTAGCTTCTCCACAGGAGAAGGAGCATGGGACAGAGTCGGGACCCAAATCATGTGCGCTCTTTGAACAGAATCTGTGTTGTGTTTTCCTGCCTTCGCCTTGGTTACCCAACAACAACCAAGCCATCTCCTGCCTTCTCCCCCTCAGCCCAGCTCCTCCTCCCTTCACACATCCTTGCTCTTCAGCTTGAAGTTTTCCTTAATATGATTTCTGAGAAGTACTTTGGAAAAAGTGTTACAGATCTCTGCCAGTTCCTTAGTCATGAAAACCAAACCTTAGAGACTGTCTCGGGACACCTGTTCTGAGCCTGTTACCCGCATCCCGCCACCACCACCCTGGCCACAGGAGCAGGTGGTGCTAGCAGCTGGGGGCTGGAAGAAGGGGTGGGGGTGTCTCTCCTATCGCAGGCCCCACTGAGATCACCCTCCAGGCTTCCCTCTACTGCTTTTCCACTAGTTGGCCCTTCTCTGTAGTCATTGTTCACTAATTTATCTCATAAAGATTACTTGAGCTCCTACCAAGAGACAGACACGGTATTAGGTGCTCGGGACATAATCAGAAACAAAATAGTGGGCTCTGCCCTCAGAGAACTTGCAACTTTTAAAAGAATACCAGGAACTTGCCTGGTGGTTCAGCGGGTAAGACTCCATGCTCCCAATCCAGGGGGCCCGAGTTCTATCCCTGGTCAGGGAACTGGATTCCACAGGCCATAACTAAAATATCCTATGTGCCACCACTAAGACCCAGTGCAGCCAAATTAATTTTTTTAAAGAATACCAACAAAACCTGCAGTAGATGGGGTCCTTTTGTTCCACTAAAAAGGCTCTGAGAATTTGATGTTAGGAGAAAAGTGTTTAAGTAGAAGCAAAAGAAAAAAGTGGGGGAGCATTTGCCAGATTTAACTTTAATTTATGAGAATGACCTAAACATGTTCATCTCCAGGAAAATGAAATATCACTAACTATTCATTACAGACAACTGGCAAGGTCTCACCAGTCCGGTACGTATGAGTCTTTCAGGAAGAAAAACATAGTTCTACCAGGCTTGGGTTGAATAAAGGGAGAACTCGAGTTTAAGTACACGTGGGTCTGGAAATAAATAGTTCTTGTGGCTAATAAGCTCTCTATGAGAGCTTATAAAAATAAAACAAAACAAAACAAAAAAAATGATTTGACTTTTGAAAATCCGGAGTCCTTGCCTTGGGAAGAGTCATGAGTAAAATAAAAATAAATGAGGTCTCTTTGAAACTCATCAGCGCCACACCTCCTGTTGTTACTAGAAGCTGGTTACAAGGCAGTCCAATTGGGATTTCTGTGCAAACTCAACAAGTCAAGAACTAACTTGTGTTCCTCACTCCCAGAGGCCATAAGAGCTGGGTGTGTTACAGAGGTGTTATGTCCCAATTTGGGGGGAAGGAAGGAGAGGGAGGTCACTGAGGAAATTTCTGGAGAAAGTTGTGAACGACTTTCCTTCTTAGCTAGGAGAAAAGGGATGGATATGAAGGGTGGGTGGGGAGAAGTGTGGTGAGATGAGAGTTCTTTTAAACCTGCTCCTGCTGAATCTGATGTCCACATAACGGGCTTTGCCCATATTTCTAGGTATGGAAGAAGAGAAAGAGAAACCTAAATTGGAATGAGATCTAAGTCTAAACAGAAGAGCAGAATGGAACTACGACTGAAGACTCATTACCCGCTGGGCATCACAGATGGAGGAGAGGAGGCTTCAAAGAAAATGGTGGAACCAGCCTCTGCCTCCCTGCCCCAGAGGGAGGGAACACCTTTTATGGAGAAATATGCGTAAGAATAGAATATGGATATTTCCAAAATAACTTCCCCTCAATTGTGTTTTAAAGAATTCTTTCCAAAATCATTATCGATAATAGCATCTTTTTTTTCTTTTTTACTCTTCTAGTTTTTACAACTGAAATTGGTCATTGGATTTTAATTTCTGCAATTGTAATTCCATTTAATCAAGGAAGAAAAGAATCCTGTTGTGTTTCTTGTTGAAAAATATGTGCATATCAAAGGGGCTAATGTGAAGCAAAACATTTGTGTATTTATATTTTTCCTGTACTGAGTAACATAAGCATAAGCCTGGAGGAATGGGACGGATGTTCCCTTTTGCAATAATGTTATGATTGCCTTAAACAGGCAATATTAATAATAATTGCATTGATTTAGTCAAAACCCTGAGTGTATTTGGATCTCATGATTTAATCTTGTGAACATTTCCTAGATGCAAGCTATAACTTTAATAAACAACAAGTAACCCCTAGCCCAATGTCTACATGGTACATCTCAAAGCCCTAGCAACACTGGTGTTTCTTTTCTTATTTCATTTCAATTATTAATACTTCATGAAAAACAGGTTTACTGAGCCTCTGCTATGCTTAGTCATTAGTCATGTCTGACCCTTTGTGACCCTTTGGACTCTAACCCACCAGGCTCCTCTGTCCATGGGGTTTTCCAGGCAAGAATACTGGAGTGGCTTGCCATTTCCTTCTTCAAGGCATCTTCCCAACCCAGGAACAAACCTGCATCTCCTGTGTCTCCTGCATTGCAAGAGACTTGGATTCTTTATCCACTGAGCCATCGGGAAAGCTCAAGTTCCTATAATTTTTGTTCGTTTGTTTTAAAAATGTGGATCTTTCCAATAAACCCAAAAAAGAAAAAAGCTGACTCATGAAAAAGAAAGCTAACTTAAGAAATCTTTGACCATAATGATTTTTAAATAATACGCCAAATAGGTAGCAGAAAACACATTAAATCTTAGAGGAATATAAGCAAGGAATGAATAAAAATAAAAGCAAAAATTAAGCAAGAAACAAAGTGGAATTGATAAATATATTGATTAATAAATGCAGTGTCTCATCTATACAAATAGGGTTAAAATATGCAAATTACTGATATGTTAACTGAAAAGAAACACAAAATACTTGGCAAAACAAACACAGATGTGAACAAATTTTTAATTATAAAAATATGTTTTAAAGTTCTATGGCAACAAAATCTTGGAACCCATGAAATGTGCAATTTTCAAGAAAATGGATTCAATAAGAATTAGAAAGCTGTGATGAACTGAAATTCATGAAGGATATCTTTTTAATGTTCAGTTAACTATCTCTAAAAAAGGAATTGGGTCTAGAGTATTTTATGAGCAAGTTCTTTAAAACTTTGAAGTAACAATTCTCATGTTTATTAAATTGTTCCAAGATTACAAAATGATGAAACACTTCCCAAATTATTTTTCAAAATTAATAAAACCCTCAAAGCCAACATAGCAAAAGGGAATTTTTTTTTCCTTTCTTTAACAAAAATATAAGCAACATAAACCCAACACTTATAGGAATCATTTTTCAAGACTTAGGTTTATTCTAAAAATTCAAGGATGGGTTAATACTATGATTTTTGTTAAAAAAAAAAAAAAAACCATTGTCTCAATAGTACACACACAAAAAAAACTCATATGATTCTCTCCATAGTTGCTCTGAGGCAGTTGAAAAATTTTAGCATTTCTGATAATACCATTAGTAATATAAAAATATTCTATATTATGAGAAGCAATGCTGCTGCTAAGTCACTTCAGTTGTGTCCAACTCTGTGCAACCCCATAGACGGCAGTCCACCAGGCTCCCCCGTCCCTGGGATTCTCTAGGCAAGAACACTGGAGTGGGTTGCCATTTCCTTCTCCAATGCATGAAAGTGAAAAGTGAAAGTGAAGTCGCTCAGTCATATCTGACTCTCAGCGACCCCATGGTCTGCAGCCTACCAGGCTCCTCCATCCATGGGATTTTCTAGGCAAGAGTACTGGAGTGGGTTGCCATTGCCTTCTTCGATGAGAAGCAATAGTTATCTCAAATTCCCTTTTAAGGTCAGAAACCAGATAAAGATGTCCGTGACAGTGTTACTGTTAATTTTTCTGAGATGTTTGTGTGAGCTACATCCAGCATCAAAAAAGTTATATTTTGACCTAAAGTGAAAAAGTTTTATGTTGTTAAAAAACAGTTTATATAACTATAGAATTGATATTATTAACAGAAAGGAAAATTAAATGTTGTTTAAAAAGAAGCAGGAAAGGAGGAAAACCACCAGAGGAAATTATTTCTCCAGTTGACTCTTAGAATGAAGAAACCTCAAAGAATGGAATATTTCTCAGGGCTTTCTGGGGCAATTCCTCTGGGACCCTGTTACTACACCTCGTCTCTAACAAATAACACTTTCCTATTATTGCCACCAAAGCAACACCTAAAGAAACTGACACCTGTGGGGCTTTAGACCTAAAGCTGATACAACTCATTTCTCTGCAGCATGCTGAATTCACACACTGCTTTTAGGTTTGAAATATGATTCTGTGATCAGATTTGCGGTTAAGTCTGGTTTTCCCATGGTGGATCATTTTTGCTTTGGGAACCCCAGGCCCTGAACTCTGGCCACACTTCTGGCAGGATGCCCAGGGCTGTCTGTACGAGGCCAGGGGATTCGCTAAAACACTGCCACCCAGGCCAGGTGCTGCCAGTGCACCCACTGAGCCTCCACAGAAACACCAGGCTTGCCCTGGAGCAGAATCCATCAGGATGACTCGACTAGTTGCTCTACTAATCACCAAGTGGAAGAAAAAAATTATTACCTGTGATTTCTCCCTTTGGCTTGGATCCATGGGCTTAACCCCACCGGTGCTCAAAAGGATGTTCATGCTCCACTGTCTTCCCTGTGCGCCTTATAAAGACGAATCTGCCGTCCACGTTCTTGAGGGAGTAGGGAGGAATGATGTGCTTTCAGCTCCACTTCTGAAACAAGAAATAATAGTCAATGCAAATCAATAGGTAAACATTTAACAAGAAATTGTACCAAAGATGCACCACAATGAAAAGCTTCTCAAATTATTTTTGACTTAATATACCCCTCAAAATAAATCAAAAGAGCACAAAATTTTGCTTATCATAGGTAAAATACTAGCAACATAAATCTAATAATTACTATAGTAAAGTAATAATTTTTCATGACAAAATGATGTATATTTTTCTCCTGAGGGGCTTTTTAAAAACACAAATAAAAATGGAAAGATAGACTAAATTCTGGAAAAGAAGACTTCATTCTTAAAAAAGATTATTTTTTGTCTGAATAATTAGTAAGTTCAATGTAACTCCATTCTAAATTTGACATAGTTTTTTTTTTTCATTTAGCAGAAGAATAAGTAAAAATTGAAAAACCTTGAAAAGGACACTTAAAGCATATGTATGCTATTAAAACATATAAAAATGCAATAATTAAGATAGCATGGTATGGCTCAAGAATAGAGAGAAAAATAAAACAGAAAGCAAACCCCAAAACAAGTCCTGGTGTATGTATATATATATATATATATATATATATATATATAAAACACTTAGTAAATAATAAAGATAGCATTTCAAAGCAGGAAGGGCATAATAAATGGTTGAAAGGTGCTGCAACAAATGAATAACTATTTGGTAAAAAAGAGAAAGCTAGATCACACAAAACGTAAACACATACAATTTCAGATAAAGAAATGTAAAAAGTATAAAAATATAAGAAAATATATATGGTTATTTCATCCTATAATAGAGATGGGGAAAGTATGTATATATTATATATAATATGTATATTATATGTATAATAATGTATTTGTGTATTTAGGAAATCGATTATTACATATATATGAGGAAATTGAATATAACATATACATTAAAAAATTGAATCTTCAGGTCTCATAGCTGATATACTGTGAGGTAATTGAGAGAGTACCAAGATGAGATCAGGATAATAAGAGCACCATTTCCTTAAATAAGAAGCATGGAGGTGAATTAGGCTGGAATGGGTTTGGTGATGAACTTGACTTTGGATTTTTCTGTATGTAAGTCGGGTGCTAATTTAGTGAAATTGTGGGGACAGAATCTAGATTCCAGAGATTTGAAGAATCATTGACATTAGTGGATGGTAAAGAAGTAGAGCTAGCAATTCCAGAATGCCTCCACCCCCATTTTGTTGTTGTTGTTTGTTTGGTTTTGTTTTTTGCTACCCCCTGAAGCAGGGGGCTTTATGCCTAGGGATTGAACCTGTGCCTTCTGCAGTGAAAGTATGGAGCCCTAACCACTGGACCACTAGGCAGTTCCCCAGAATGCCGTTTTGAAAGCAGAACTTAGGCCTATAGAACACAGTCTGCAAGGGGGATACAAATCAATTGTGGATATTCCTGGTTTGTGAATATTAAGGATTGCCTTAGGAGAAAATAAGAGACAAAAAGCCTTGGAAGTGAGTGTATAGGACAAGGGCAAAATTTATGGACTTCTTCTTAGTGGCTTTAATGGCTGCAGTTTTTTCCTCAAAGAATTGTCTAAAGAGAGGGAGAGAACAGAGAATGGAGTTGGAGTCTGTAATATGCCCTAAAAGAGTGGCCTAGACTATGAAAACATAGAAAGCTTTTGAGCCCACACTGAGGGCCCCCGAAGATCATGGCTTTACTTTAATGATAACAAGGACCATTTGGGAATTTCCTCCAAGAGACCTCAAACAGGCCAGACATCATAAAGAACTTGAAAGTTTGGTTTAGAAGAGGAGGTGTCGTAAAAAAACAAGCAGGTAAGAGCCAAGAACATTGGCAAGGATGGTTGGAAGGAGGACCCATGGAGTCTACAAGGAACTGAGGAGAGAAAGAGCGAGGACCCACTTTGGGAGACAGCAAAGTGGCCCAGAAATTAGCAGTCTCAATAAGGTTGGAAGGCAGGGAAATGAGGGCAACAGACAGATAGGAAGTCATGATCATAAATTTAATTTGAATTTAACATTTTATAGGAGCATGAGATCACATGATTTTTTTGCTTTTTTAGTTAATATGACATGGTAGTAACATTCTCCAAAGATATCCACATCCTCTAATCACCAGTCTTTCAATATCTTACCTTTCACAGCAAAAGGGACTTTGACATAAAATTAAGGTAAGGATTTTGAGATGCAGGGGATACCCTGGATTATCCAGTGTGTGTGCGCGTGCTAAGTCGCCTCAGTTGCATCCAACCCTTTGCGATCCTATAGACTGTAGCCCTCCAGGTTCCTCTGTCCATGGAATTCTCCAGGCAAGAATGCTGGAGTGGATTGCCATGCCCTCCTCCAGGGATTTTCCCAACCCAGGAATCAAACCCAGGTCTTCTGCATTCCTGCATTGGCAGACGGGTTCTTTCTAGCACCACCTGGGAAGCCCATTATCCAGTGTATCTAGTGTAATTACAAAAGTCCTTGTAAGAGGGAGCAGGAGGTTCACAGTGACTGCAAGACATCTGACCACGGATGGTGTCAGAAGTTGGGGTAATGCAAGGAAGGGGCCACAAGCCAGCGATTACAGGTAGCCTCTAGAGTCGGATACGATCGAGCGACTTCACTTTCACTTTCATGCATTGGAGGAGGAAATGGCAACCCACCCACTCCAGTGTTCTTGCCTGGAGAATCCCAGGAACAGTGGAGTCTGGTGGACTGCTGTCTATGGGGTCTCAGAGTCGGACACAACTGAAGTGACTTAGCAGCAGCAGCAGCAGAGGTTTGAAAAGGCAAGGAAACAAACTCTTCCCCAGACCCTCCCTACCACCCTTATTAGCATCTTTACTTTTAGACTTCTGACCTCCAGAACTGTTAGGTAGTAAATTTAACCCACTAAGTTGTGATAATTTTTTATAACAGCAATAAGAATCATATGTTATCATTAAGCACTTTCATATGTTTTTGTGGGCTAGGCTTGCAATGCTCAACACACACACAGAGTCATAGCCACATGGTAATAGCTAGAACTCATATTAGTGACTTTCTAATCATTGAATGACCAACACTGTTGTCCTTCACTAAGCCAAACCAATTTCCCAGTGCTGACAAGCCCATCAGAGTCACGCAGACTCTGATTTATTGAAATGGAAGTGCTGAGGAACACTGAAGACATCCCCATGGAAACATCCAAAGATATTTGGACACTTTGCCTCCTCATCAACTAAACAATGAAAATTTTTGAGACAGATGACCCTAATTTCCAGTACAATTCAAAGGATTTTGGAGTGATAACACATGTCTATGTTTGCAACAGGGAGTTTCGCCAGGAAGAGAGGTAGCCATCTTATGTCCAAGCTTCACTGAAAATGTACATTTTGAGGCACTTCCCTGGTGGTCCAGTGGTTAAGACTCTGTGCTTCCAATGCAAGGGGTGCAGGTTCTATCCCTTGTTGGGACATTAAGATCCCACATGCTGCATGGCATGGCCAATAGAAAAAAAGAAAGAAAAGAAAATACACATTTTTAAAAGCTACAGTCAAATCAATCCACACAGTAATATTCTTTCAAGGGAATTTTGCAAGCATGTGCAATCAAACCCAATATAAAAGCTTCTAAAATACTATCTCTGGTTTTATATACAGGCACAAGCATATTAATAAGTTTGATAGAATCGTCTCAACATAGACATTTGCAAGAAGGAAATTCATTCATTTCCAAGCAGCACTAAATGTCCTGGGCCCTCGACCCTCTATCCTGCCTGAGCCAGACACCTTACTTCTTCATCCTATTGAGGTTTACTGTTTAATCCTGCGCTTTTTGAAATTCAAACAGTCAAAACTTCTCCTCGCCCTGCCTTTCCCTGTGGCTGGAGGAGAGTGAAAGCAGCTCTGCTTACATAGCACATGACATCAGAACTGGCAAGTCTCTGCTCTGCCTCTTAGTCTAACACCAAGGGGCTTAAGTGTTGGCTCCGGCTTTGAGTGCGGATGAAACTGTTAGCCCTTTAGGGAGCTCTGCAAGGGCCCACCCTCGCACAGTTCTTTGTCCTCTGCTCCCCTATTCCCAAGGTGACAAGCAGCCCACCCAGAAGTTCTGCTTCTGTCCCGCCCAGCTGCCTCCCATGGCAGGCATCCTTCAATACTGGCCAAGCCAAGGGGGGGAGCCCAGGTTGCCCTGCTCCAGCAGTACCAAATGCTCTGACACACCACCCTGCCTCCATCCCCGCAGCTCGTGCTGAGGGTGGAGGGAACTTGGGGAACACAGATTGCATCAGAAGAGGGAGGAACGAATAGAAATTTCCCTGCTTCCTGTCTCCCAGCTTCTCCAGTAAGGGAAAGAAGGAAAAGACATTGTTAATACTTCAGGAACCTTCCTTCAGATGACTGATACCCCTGACTACCCTGTGTCTTTTATTGTATAAAGACCAAAGAAGTGGAGTCTAAGAAGCTTGATTCTGTTGGAGGCCTTCTGTCAGGAAAGCTCGCAATGTGGGACTGGCATCAAGAAGGCAGTTCTCAAAAGGTGAGACACTTGGCAGGTTTTATCCTGAACCATGGATTCTGGTTGGCACTTCCAGGGAAGCACAAATGTCCTTCATCACCACTTTACCACTCTCTTTATATATATATATAAATTTTGTATTATGGTCACCGTCATTTGGAATTTTTATATTACAAAATACAAAATGGTTTTCCACAGACAGATCCTCTATAACATTGTGGCTATAAGTGAGTTTTCCATTTAAACTCACTCAGCTTGAGACTCTAATCTTGGCAGTAGTTACGTTATAATTTAGGAGGTTCCTATGTTGATTTCGAGAATCTAGTTGAAAGTCTGGGATAAAAGTTTCTGAGAATTGAGCATGGTAGGGATAAGGGGAGAAAGTCCAAAACTAGAGTTTGCACTTGTGAGAGAAGCTGGCAAACTGTGGCATATATCCTTCACTTAAAGTAGGAAATTAAGGCAAAGTTGAAAGAAAGTATCTGTGTCTGGGGAATTTCCACTTCCTGCCATGAGGAAGTGATAGCATCTGGAATTATCTCCCCCACAACTGTAAACTAGAAAAGATTGTTAAAATATAATAAAAGTACTGATTTTTGGACGTTGGTCAACAGAGCTGCTGAAGGCCATGATCCCTAAAGAAAGGGAAATTAACTATATGTGCCCTATGATGGCCTTGGCTTTCTGCCTGGAGGCAATTCCCAGATTATAGCACTGGGAGTGGGAATCTCAACCAAAGTCCAGCGGTCTCACTAAGCTATGGAGCCCAGGGTTCAAGGAGACCGAGGTGGCTCAAATTTGCAGAGTATTGGACATAAGAGAGCTCTGAAAAGAAGGGGCTCAAGGAATCTGCATAGAGTTTCCTCTAGTCTTTGACTGAGTATGAATCTTCACATGAGTACAACGAAGTTCTACAGTTTGAGAAGAAGAACAATTAATGAGGACCTGTAAGCTGATTAGGGGCTTCCCAGGTGGTGCTGTTGGTAAAGAACCCACCTGCCAATGCAGGAGATGCAAGAGACATGAGTTCAATCCCTGGGTCAGGAAGATTCCCTGAAGGAGGCCATGGGAACCCACTTCAGTATTCTTGCCCAGAGAATCCCACAGACAGAGGATCCTGGCAGGTACAGTCCACAGAGTCACAAAGAGTTGGACTTGACTGGAGCCACTGAGCATACACACACGTAAGCCGAATAAATCCAAGAGCTCGTGTAAGGCCAGGACTAGTTCATATTCCCACTAGCCAGAGTAAACAGACCTCATCGAACAGAAGGGGCTTGAAGGGTCAGGTTGAGTCACAGACCTTGATTAAATTTTATTCAAGTCTCACTCTTGAAAAGCATTAAAAGTAACTTCAAAATTATTTAACTCAGAAACTTAACTGCCTGAGAGAAAAAGCACAATGATCTTTAACCAAGAGCAAAACAAAAATCCAGCACTCAGGACAAAATTTATCATAATTATAAATATACTCTATATGTCAAGAATTCACCCAGAAATTTGACACAACTGGGAGACAAAGGGAAGATGCAAAAAAAAAAAAAATAGAAGCAAAACTTTTATGTATGAAAAATATACTGAATGGGATTAACAGAAAATTAGAGAATGTATGAGGAAAAGGATCTGTGAATTTGAAGGCACTGCAATAGACATTATGCATCCTGAAGCACAGAGAATAGGAAGATGGCAGTGGAGGGTAGTGAACACAGTCTCAGTGACTTGTGGACCAATACATAGTTGAAGTCTTGTTTTTAAAAAAGAAGAAAGAAGAGATGGGGAGGAAGCAGAAAATAATACTTGAACAAATAATAACAAAAATTTTTCCAGTTTTGTTGAAAACTATAATGTCACAAATCTGAGCTCAATAAATCTCTTGCTGGATTTAAAAAAAAAAAAGACCAAAGAAAATCACATCAAGAGAAATAATAATCATGTTACTGAAAGCACATCATAAACAGAAAATCTTCAAACCATCCATAGAAAAAAGTCAGGTTACATAGGAAGATGACATCTAAGAATCACAGATTTCTTCTCACAAACTATGCAAGTCCAAAGAAATGGAAGGACATCATGAAAGTGCTGAGAGAAAATAATTGTCAGCCTACAGTTACATATCCAGACAGACGCATTTCCAAAATTAAGGCAAAATTTAAAAAGTTTTTGAGACAAAAGTTGAAAAAATCTGTCATCAACATGACTCTGGCAGTACAGGCAGAAGGCAAGTGACACCAGATGAGAATTTGAGTGTCCACATTGGATGAAAAACATTAAAAATGAAAAACATTAAATGCCACAAATTCGTGGTTAAATGTGGTTAAATATCATTTTTCTCATATTATTATCTCTTTAAAAGATAGCATTTAATCAATATGTTGTGGTGTTTAAAGCACATATAGCAGTAAAATGTATGAAAATTTGTAGCACAGGGATGGGACAAGGAAACTTTGTAAGATTTTTCCATTATTCAGAAATCAGTATAGTGTTTTTGAAGACAAACTCTAAGATGTAATTTGAAGGCAACTACTAAAAAAAGGAGATATGGCTAATAAACCCAACTGTGGGGATAAATGTTAGTCGTTCAGTTGTGTCCGACTCTTTGTGACCCCATGGACTAAAGCCAGCCAGGCTCCTCTGTCCACTGAATTCTCCAGGCAAGAGTACTAGAGTGGGTTGCCATTCCCTTCTCCAGGGGATCTTCCCCCAGTATTTGAACCCGGGTCTCCTGCATTGCAGGCAGACTCTTTACCATCTGAGCCACCAGGGAAGACCCTGGGGATAAAATGGAATACTGAAAAGCCCGGTTATCAAACTGTTCTGTATCTTGATTGTAGGGATGAATCATTATGTGTGTATGCAAGTATTAAAACTCATCAAAGTCACATTTTCAGAGAATGTAGTTTATCATACATAAATCATTTCTCAATAAAGTTAATAAAAATAACCTAATGGAAAAGAAGAAAATGGGAGAAGCATAAAACAGATGGGACAAATAGAAAATAAATCATAAGATTATAGGTTTAAACCCAACCTTTTAATAATTTCATGAATCTAAATATTTCTATAAGAGATAGGAATCTTCTGGCTGAGAGACATGGTAAGACCAAACTATATTCTGCCTACAAGAAATTAATTTTTAAAATAAAGTTACAGGCTAAAAATAAAAGGATTAAAAAGATACACCATGCACCACTAGTCATAAGAAAGCTGAAGTAGCTTAATTAATAGCTGACAAAATAAACTTCATAGCAAAGATCACTAACAAGAACAAAGCAGAACATATTGTAATGATAAAAGAGCTAATTCATCAAAAAGACAGAACAATCCTAAATGTGTGTGCAACTAACAATTGTTTTAAAATGTAAGGTAAAGCCTCATAGTTTTGAAAAAGAAATTAGCAAATTCATAATTATAGTTGGATATGTCAATACTCTCAGTAATTGATAGAACAATTAAATAAGGTATCAGTAAGGATATAGAAGCTTCCCAGGTGTGCTACAGCTAAAATAGTGCTTCGAAAAAAATGCATATCTACAAATAATTATTTTAGAAAAAAAAGTTCTAAACTCAATGCTCTAATATTGTGCCTTGAGGTAAAAGAAGAAATCAAAACAAACCTAAAGTCTAAGACAGAAGGAACTATTAAGAACAAAAATGAACAAAACAGGAAATGAACAACCATAAAGAAATTCAAAGAAACTAAAAAATGACTCTTTGAAAATATCAGTAAAATTGATAACCTTCTGGCTAAACTGATCAATAAAATAAGACAAATATTTACCAGTGTTAGCAGTGAAAAGCAGGAAGTTTTGCACTACACTAGAAACATACAGACATTAAAAAGGTAATTAGAGATATTATGAGCAAATTTACGCCAATAATTTAAATTGAGGTAAAATAGACAAATTTCTTGATAAGCAAAAATTACCAAGTGGACTCCAGAAGAAATGGAAAACCTGAATATCCTATAAAAATTGAATAAATTTAATTCCTGATTCAGTTCTCACCAAGATAATTCTAGGCCCAGGAGGCTTTACTTCTTTAATAGAAAATTCTATGAAACATTTAAGAAATAATACAATCCCCACTTTCAAGAATGGGGGTTGCTGGAAGTGGGGAGTGGAAGATGGAGGAAATGAGTGCAAACAGTCAAAAGTTGCCACCTTCCCATTATCAGATAAATCAGACTGGGCAATGTAATGTACCACACTGTAACTGTAGTTAACAATGCTCTATTGTGTGCTTGAAAGAGAGTAAATCTTAAAAATTCTTATCACAAGAAAATAAATTGTAACTCTGTGAGGTGATGGATATTAACTTATTGTGCTAATTATTCTGCAGTATATACATACATCATTATGCTATACACCTTGAACTAATACAATGTTATATATCAATTATATATCAATAAAACTGGGAGAAAACATTTCAAGAAGAATAGCAATCCTGTATAAACACTTATAGACCACAGAGGAAGGAGGAACACTTCCCAGCTCGTTCTGGTAGGCCAGCATCACCCTGACATCCAGTACTGCCCTTAGATGCCAGCAAGCAGGTCTTAGCTCTGGACTCTGAAGCCTCAGGAAGCCCCACACTTTGGGAGAGGAGGGCACTCCTTAAGATTTTCTAAGTCCCCTGGTGTCTGGGATCAGTTGAGGTTAGCAATGACACCTGGGCAGAGTGCCTTGAGCCTGGACCCTCATAAGTCCTGGTCCCATGTTTTTTCTTACCTGACTCTCTACTATTCACCTGGGCTCAATTATATGCCATACTTGCATAGAGGATTCAGACCTATAGGGTCAACCCAAGAGCCTGTGGCAAGGTTCCAAGGGCCCATGGCAAGATTCCAGTTCCAGGAAGATGGACTGGCAAGCAGATTGCTCCCCTTGTCTAATACAATATTGCTTTTGAGGGGTCATGAAATTTTGGGCCTCCAGAATGAAGCTGATATGATAATTTTTTCTGGCTGTGCTTGTGACATCTTGTTTCCCCAAGTCAGGGATTGAACCCATGTCCCCTGCATGGAGTCTTACCCACCGGACCGCCAGGGACGTCCTTGATATGCTGATTTTGGGTGACGTATGTTAGACACATTGGGCTTCCCAGGTGGAGCTAGTGATAAAGAACCAGGAGTCTCTGGTTGGATCCCTGGGTCGGGAAGATCCCCTGGAGAAGGGAATGGCTATCCACTCCCGTATTCTTGCCTGGAGAAGCCCATGGACAGAGGAGCCTGGTGGGCTACAGTCCATAGGGTTGGAAAGAGTTGGACACAACAAAAATGACTTAGCAAGCAAGCGTGTCAGACACATAGCAAGTTTAGGTCTCTGGGCTACTAAGAGTTCACTGCCAACCCTTGGGTTTGAGTCACATATTCGGACCAATGCCTCGACTTTCACCCACCTACATTCTGACAACTGTGTCGTTCACGTGTCTAGCCCCTGAAGGAAGCAGGTGTCTTTTCCCTGTGGTGGCAAGAATGCTTCACCCCTCGCACTCCCCTCTCTGGCCTCTGGGTTGGTCACCCACCCTCTTCTGCAGGCTTCATATGACATGTCAGGCAGTCCTCTGGAAGTGGTTGTACCTGTCTCCTGTCTCCTCTGGAGGCTTGAAAATCATCACCACTATCAGCACACCCATTGCCTTTCTGATTGATTTCTCCCTCTCACCTTTGACTAGTGTGGCCCTGCTGCCCCTGGGGTTTAGTCCTGCCAGATAATCAGGGAACATTCCTTATACAAAAAGGGATGGCCTTTCTTGCTTTGCCCACAGGCCCCCACATCTCTTCCCAGCTAGTGGCAGTGTCTGGAAAACAGCAGTGTGGTCAACACTGGGAAAGATTACATTCTAAAAATGCACTGATTACAGTCTAAAGACTTACATCTAGGCTCTGAAATTCCAAACCGTACATTGAGCACCATCAAAAAAAGAAAAATCATTCACATTTCCCTGCATACTTGGGGTGAGACTTGTGTTTGTGGTCATCATCCACAAAGTATAGTAATAATTATTATTGTGTCTCATTGGAAGCTGGTATTCATGGGTGGTGGATGGGTCATGTGACATTGTGAGTTAATGGTGTGATCAGCATTAAATAAAAGGTAGTAGTAGAGAATTGCAAAGGTAATTCTGCAAAGAGTGCAAACAGGTTCCAGCTTTATGAGTAATACTAGCATTGCTATTTCATTTCTGGTAGTGAGGTAAGACATAAACCAGAAATGATGCATTTGATAATAAAGAACTGGAAGAAATGGTTCCTGGACTTAAATCCAAAGAGCTGGATAATAGAAAAGAAACTTCCTGTGCACCGATAAGACAACAAATACATGAACATCTCTCTTCTACCTATGTATCACATAGACTCATGGATTTTGTAGTACATTCTTAATCAAATTATTTATATAGACAAATACCTGGCCAAAAAAAAAAAAAAAGAATGCCTGGAGCCTCACACAGTCTAGCGAATAACAAACCAAATACATCATACAGAAAAGAAGCCTACAGACAGTATCCCTCAAGATCTTAAAGATCTCAAAATTCTTAACAGAACATTAACAAATTGAATCCAGCAATTCCAGAAAAGATAATCCATCACAATTAACTGGAGTTTATCTCAGTAATACAAGGTTTGTTTAGCATTATAAAAAGCCATCAATTCAGCATATTAGCTGAACAGAAGAGAAAATGGCATGATAATCTCAATAGAGGCAGGAAAAGAATTTGACCAAAAGTAAATGTCCATTCATGAAAGTATTCTGTGTCAGACAAAGGGTTTGGGCGACAGAGCCTCCTGAAACAGAGAAAGCCCTGGTTCTGGAGATAGACTGAGTTCTGAGCATGTACCTACTATACCTCATTCCAGAACTGAGGCTCAGAGAAGACCAGGAACGATCTCGAGGACCCACCCTGAGGCAGCTGAGCACACATGCGTGCTCTGGGTCTTTGTTGCCACACAGGCTCCTCTCCAGCTGTGATAAGTGGGAGATGTTCTCTAGTTGCAGTCCACAGGTTTCTCACTGAGGTGGCCTTCTCCTGTTTCGGAGCATGGGCATTAGGGCACACAGGCTTCAGGAGTTGCAAGATGTGGGCTCAGGAGGAGTGGCTCCCAGGCTGCAGAGCACAGGTTCAGTAGCCTTGGCGCATGGGCTTAGTTCCCCCGTGGCATGTGGGATCTTCCCTGGTCAGGGATTGAACCCGTGTCTCCTGCTTTGGTGGGAGGATTCTTTTCCACTGAGCCACCGGGGAAGTCCCCCATCTTGACATTCTTATTCTTAGTTTCCTGCGTACTTCCATCCTTGTTATCTGGGCTGGAGCAGGAAGTCCATTAATCAGGGGAAGAAATCCAACAAACAGAAGCAGAAAACACTTGGGTTGTCATCCATAAGATTCCACTGGTGGGACCAAATCCTAGTCAGGCTCATTTTCAGGCAGATCACTCTTGACAGATGCCCTTTGAAGCTTTGGGGTTATTTGCAAATAACTGGATTTATTTTTGCTAATAATATCCCAGAGTTAACCTCTTGCTACATCATCTAACTTTCAGAAGAGTTACTTAGGGCACAGAGTGCTCTCTTATTTTAACATCAGTTAAGACTAAGACTAAGAGAAAAGACTGTTTCCCTACAGGAGAGTTTCAGTGTGAATCCTCTCTCCAGTTCAGCTGTGTTGGGGATGTGAGTGAAAGCTCTGAAACAGGACAAAGCTGTTCACTTTCCTAAAAATATTTTTTTTTTACCTGCAGTATATTCTTTCTAGCAGTCAAGGGGCAGTTTTTAAATGCTCCACTCTAGCAAGTGGAGATAAAGACGTTATCTCCCTTTCTTGCATTGCCTTCCAGAAAGGGAAACTGTTGTACTTACTGTGTGCTTTCTCACTCTTTATTTAGACATGAAATTCTAATGGCTTTAAAATAACCTGGGATATGTACATACTCTTTGGTATGCATTAACTATGTAGACAGTTAAAATGATGACACAGGAAGAATAATTTGGAGATGGTTGTGATGGATTTCCTCTCCCTTTTCTCTGTCCCTCCTTGGCCCCCATTCTGCACAGGGACCCCCTCCTCCTCCTTCTCCCAGATTTCTGACCATTTGCTAGCCAGGCAATTTCTTAACTCATTATTTCTGCCTATTTATCAGCCTTCAGCCCCCTCTCTTTATTCCTGTCTACACTGCTCCCCTCCAACAATTTTCATTCTGTCTCCTTGCTTGAGACAGCAGATTTCATAACCTCCGCTAGGAGTGGTGGGCATTCCCCGCCGCTGGAGGGCTTGGTCCCTTTTATCCAGAAAAATGACAGGCGAGGGGACCTGAGACAAGGGTGTGGACGTGGGGAAAACTGGGCTGGGACTCTGCCAGGCCCCCTGCTAACCTGAACAGAGTGCCTTTGTGTCCCCCACCGTGTGGGAATAGAAGAGGAAAGTGTGGGTCCCAGAGCACTGGAAGTACTCCTGTTAAATTGTTTGGGGATGTTAGGCAATTAGCATATTGATTGTTACCACAGACCCCAAACTCTGGATCTCCCCAGGATCCTTCGGTGGCCCCTCATTCTGTTGCTGCCCCCTCCACAGCCCCTTCAGTGAGTGAAAAGGAACAATTGTAACAGTCAAGAAAGGGCAGAAAAGCATTCATGGTCTTTTGTGACAAATTCCCGAGTTTACCTTCCTGAGGCTGAAAGAAAACTATTCTGTTTGAAACAAAAAGGAAATGAATGGTGAGCTCCAATCACACAGAGCCTGGGCTCTCAAGCTGCAGAATTGGACAGGCGTGGCTTTAGTTCCCAGCTGGGCCATTGCCTCGCTGAAAAGTGAAAATGTTAGTCGCTCAGTGTACGACTCTTTGCGACCCATGGGCTGTAGCCCACCAGGCTCCTCTGTCCATGGGATTCTCCAGGCAAGAATACTGGAGTGGGTTGTCATTTCCTCTTCCAGGGGATCTTTCCCCAGGGATCAAACCTGGGTCTCCTACATTGCAGGCAGATTCCTTCCCATCTGAACTTCCAGGGAAGCCCCTGGGGGGCCTTTTTATTCAGCTCTCTAAGCCTCAGTGTTCTCATCTGGAGAGTGGAGATAATAATCTACCCTTCCTCACTGAGGTGCTATACATGAGCAGTGAGACAGTTTTAATGGGCTCAACCTAGCTTATAATAAGGACTCAAGAAGGGAAGACCGTCCTACTCTTCCAAAGTGAAAGTGAAAGTGAAGTCGCTCAGTCGTGTCCAACTCTTTGCGACCTGTGGACTGTAGCCCACCAAGCTCCTCTGTCCATGTGATTCTCCAGGCAAGAATGCTGGAGTGGGTTGCCATTTCCTTCTGCAGGGGATCTTCCCTACCCAGGAATCAAACCCAGGTCTCCCACATTGCAGGCAGATGCTTTAACCTCTGCACAACCAGGGAAGCCCACTCTTCCAATGCAATGTAGAAACTAATGTAGAAACTAAAGAACTCTTTAGAAGTGGCAGGTATTTGCTGCCCTTCAGGAACTCACAGTCTAATCAAAGAAACAAAAACACCAAGAAAAAAATAAGTAAAATATAATTGAGGATAAGATTGATGTTATAGACAGTGGCCATTATAAGAGACGAGAAATTTGTGAACCCTGAGGAAGGTATTAGAGATGCTATAAAGGACACAGAACATTTGCTTAACTTTAAGAAATCAAAACTGCCTATGTAAAGCCATTCCCATACTGTCTTTACTATCCTTAAAGTTCAGAGATAGTGGAAAACTACAGATGGTTTTGCAAGACAACATCTGTGACTACAATTGAACTTGGCCTGAATCTTAGCCTTCTGCCCTAATGGCTATGGGAATGCTATCAAAGGGAAAATTGGAAGAAGCTCCGAGTAAGATCACTGTGACAAGGGCCACAAGGATGCTCTTCAGCCTCCTTATCTTAGACAACTCTCGGCGATAGTCGCTTTTAATCAAAAGATTAATGTTTTTCAGGCCTAGAAAATATTGTGAATTATTTATCAGTAATTTATTCCCTTCATTTTTCTCTGTTCTCTGTGTCTGGAAATCCTGTTATTCAGATGTTAGACAGTCTGAACTGGCCCTACAATTCATCAATCTTTTCTCTAATCATTTATCTCTTTGCGTTTTTATTTGTTCTGCTTTCTTGGGAATTTCCTCATTTTGTCTTCTAGCCCTTCAATTGAGCTTTTCAAACGTGAACATGTTTTTAATTTCCAAAAGCTTTTATGCTTGCTATATGTTTCTATTTTATAGCATCCTATTCTTCTATTTTCTAGATGCACTCTCTTCTCATTTCTTGAGCCTTTTAATGTTTGAAATACATTATCCGTTTTCTATATTGCTTTTGTTGACTACACACTGCATTTGCTGATATTTTTATTTGGGTGCCTCTCTGCCACTTTAGAGCTTTCCCCAGAAGCAAGAGAGTTTTTGGTTGTTCATTCATGTTTAAGAGAGAGATGCTTTAAAAAATCAATTTGGGTCTCTAAGAAGGTGGGAGGAGTTGTCAACACAACACTTTCCATCAGAGGATTTATCTGGACAGCCTGATGCTCTCCAGTTTCCCCATCTGTAGATCTTTCTTTGTTGACTGATTAGATGCCCTGAGAAGAGACTTTCAAACTCCTGCCTGAAGGCCTAACTGCTAGTGCTCTGGGAGTCAAATATGAAGATGAATGGTGAAAGAGGAGTGTCTCAAAATTGGGGATGGATAGTTGTGTGTGTGCATGCAAGTGCAATGTACACAGATAAACTGTTTCAGCCAACCCCATGCACCTCTCCACAATTACCTCATTCAGACTGCTATAGCAAATACCATGGATAGGACGGCTTAATCTGCAAACATTTATTTCTCGTAATTCTGGAAGCTGGGTAGTCTAAGATCAAGGTGCTGGCAGATCCAGCTCTGGAAAGACCCTCCGCCTTCATTTCCTGCCCTCTCCTTCTCCCTCTTTACATGCCAGGTCTCAAAAAACATTGGTTCACTCACTCGCTTTGTCTAGAAAGTTTGAGCAGGGGAGTCGCAAGCTGACTTGCATTTCTGAGAGGTGGCCCTTTTCAATGTGGAGGCTGAAAAGCAGGAGACCTCTGCTCTGGTAAAGTAATGTGGGGCGTGGGCATGAGAAGGAGAGGTGATTGGGAAATGCTTTAAAATAATGCTGTCCAGTAAAATAAATAAATAAATAAATAATAAAATAAAATAATGCTGTCCAGTAGAACTTTCTGCCGTGGCAGTATTTTACGTTGGCACTGTCTTGTGTGGAAGCTACCTGCTGTATGTAGCTTTTGAGCACTTGAAATACAGCTAGCACAACTAAGGAATTGAACTTCTAATTGTTTTCCAATTTGTGTGTGTGTGTTAGTTGCTCAGTTATGTCCAACTCTTTGCAACCCCATGGATTGCAGCCCACCAGGCTCCTCTGTCCATGGAATTCTCCAGGCAAGAACACTGGAGTGGGTTGCCATTTCCTTCTCCAGGGGAATCATCCCAACCCAGGGCCTGAACCCGGGTCTCCTGCATTGCAAAATTTTCCAATTTACTTATGAAATAGTCACAGGAGTTTCTTGGAAGAGTAGCTTTAGAAGTATAACTGTCTGTGCATGCTTGCATGAGTGTGTGTGCATTTAAAAAACATTTTAAAATACCGTTATTAAGGTATAATTGGTAAAAATAAGTAAATTGCATATGTTTAAAGTGTACATTTTGATGTTTTGACATTTGCATCTACCTTGAAACCATGACCATAATAAGAAAGTGTACGCATCCACCCTCTGAAAATTATACATAAAATTAGCACACCTGAAGAACAGATGCTGGGTAAACATGAAAGGACACTAGATTGCATCAGCTGTTTCTTTTTCTGCTTCAAGGATAAAAATGCAGAAAAACAAAACTTCACACCTTTTTTGTCTTTTTGGTGTTTTAGGGTTTTTTCCTTTCCAATTTCAACGTTATATAAAGATTCTTACAGCTGAGGTAAAAGTTCTAGAAGGGATGGGAATAAGAATAGATTCAGATATAGAAATGACTTGGGGCCCAGAGAAGTGGGAGGAGGTCTCTGCACTGGGGCCTCACTGTGCCTCCAGAAAGAGCTGTCAACCAACTTGAGACATGTCGTGTATGGAATTCAGACTACTTTCAAGAAATGATGGCTCAGATGGTAAAGAATCTACCTCCAGTGTAGAAGACCTGGGTTCAACCTTGGGTCAGAAAGATCCTCTGGAGAACGGAATGGCAAGCCAGTCCAGTATTCTTGCCTGGGAAATCCCATGGATAGAGGAGCCTGGTGGGCTACAGTCCATGGGGTTGCAAAGAGTCAGACACGACTGAGCGACTAACACTCACTCACTCAGGCTTCCACTTGGAAAATCCTATTGTCCCTGGGAATTTCACTTGAGATTAAGATTTTCTAATAAACTTTCTGTGGGTTTTTTTCATTGTATAGATTTTTACTGCTTAAATGCTTGCATTACATAGGATTTCTGTCAGGAGCATTGTTGTGCTAATCCAGACAGGTAGGCCATTTTCAAGATTTCAGGGAAAAAGAAGGAAAATGATTCAAAAAAAGTTAATGGGGGAGCATTTAAAATGTATCAATTTGGGATTTCCCTGGCAGTCCACTGTTAAGACTCTGAGCTGCCAGTGCAGGGGGCCTGGGTTTGATCCATGGTTGGGGAACCAAGGTCCTGCATGCCATCTAGCGGGGCCAAAAAAAAACCCACCTACCTATCAATATTAAGACATGGTCCTCTCTTGTCTTTGCTCTGAAGCTCACAGAGTGTGTCTGTGGGAGCCCCGAGGCCCCGACTCTGAAGGGCATCCATCCGTGAGGATACTGCATACCACAGAACACTCTCATCTTCTGAAATATTTTTAAAGCAAATTCTTATTACTCCCCATTAACTAGTCATGTTGATTTAGGAACTGTCCTTAGATGCTGATATGGGCCACTTTGTTGAATGATGAAAATGAGATAGTTCCTTTCATTAAAAAATAAATTTGTGGGAATTTCCTGGCAGTCCAGTGGTTAGGACTTGGAGCTTTCACTGTGGTGCCAGGGTTCAATTCCTGGTTAGGGAACTAAATCCTGCAAGTCACATGGTGCACAAATAAATAAATAAATTGATTTGTGATAAATCCAGGCATTCTACTTAACACTGATTCATTTTCCTTCACCTCATAAACCCCCTCCAAGCCTGGATAGACTGAGTGCTTCATGCATGCACCCATTGATTTCATTCACAAAATATTGATGATGGATCTCTCTGTGCCAGGTACTTTTCTAGGAACTGGAAATGCAACCTTGAACAACAACAACAAATCCTACACTCACCCTAGCTGACATGGGTAAGACGGAAAATTAAAAAGAACAGCAGTAAATATACAGTAGGTAAAGATGAGGACTGTAGGGAAAATAGAATAGAATAGGTGATGGAATTGTCAGAAGAGGGGGAGTTGCTATCATATATAATTTTGTCAAGCAATTCACTGAACAGATCTGATCAGGTTTCTGCAGTTAGTGGGGGAGTTAGCCACGTGGATATCTGCGGAAAAGGCTCCAGGGCAAGCTTTTCTTTGGTGTGTCTGGGATTGGCTGGGGCAGAGCAAGCCAGAGATCGGGAAGAAAGAAGAGGGCCAGATGATGTAAGACACAAGAGATTTTATCAGAGAGACCTGGAACCCAGATGAGATCAGAAGTTTTTGGCTGATTGCAGGCAGAGCTGTGATGTTCTCTATCATATGTTTTTAATGGACCACTCTGAGGTTGCTGTCATAAGACTAGACTTGACATGGTGTGGGAAGTCCAGCAATGTCCATGGCCTAATCCTTGGAAACTTCGAATATGCTATATTACATGGCAATAGAGGATTCAGGCTGCAAATGAAACTAAGGCTGCTAGTCAGCTGGGGAGGAATAGGTAGATTATTATGTGCCCCCATATAACCAGAGGGCTCTTCTTTTAAGTGGAAGAGGGAGACAGGAGAGTCAGAACCAAGACTGAGGCAACATCAAAGATGCAACCGTCATTGGTGGCTTTGAAAATGGAAGGGGCTCATGAGTCAAGAAATCCTGGCAACTCAGAAGCTGGAGAGGGCAAGGAGCCTTCCAACACATTTTAGATTTCTCATCTCCAGAAACATGAGATCATTAAATTTGTATTGTGTGAAGCCACTAAACTTGTGCTAATTTGTTACAGCAGTAATAAGACACTAATAAAGACAGGGTGCGAAGGTGGAAGCAAAGACAGTTTAATCACTGGAATTTACCATGTGCCAGACACTGGGTTAAGCACTGATGATAGAAAGATAAAGCATATAGTTCCTAACATCAAAAAGCACACAGACAAAAAGAGACACATAAACAAGTAATTACAGAAGAGAGTAAATACTGCATACAGATGTACATGAAAGCCTCACCCCTGACGCAAAGAGAGAAGTTGTCAGTCCTCTTCTTCTCTTTGGAAATTAGGAAAGTTTTTTTTTTTTTTTTAATAAAAGTTCTAGATGAATGTTGAGGAAGAAAAGATCTAGACATGCCCAATGGTAGAACAAGCACATGTAAAGTCACAGAGATATGAAATGGGGTGGAATAGTCCAGCACTGATGGAGAAGGCAATGGCACCCCACTCCAGTACTCTTGCCTGGAAAATCCCATGGGTGGAGGAGCCTGGTCGGCTGCAGTCCATGGGGTTGCTGAGAGTTGGACACAACTGAGCGACTTCCCTTTCAGTTTTCACTTTCCACTTTCATGCATTAGAGAAGGAAATGGCAACCCACTCCAGTCTTCTTGCTTGGAGAATCCCAGGGACAGGGGAGCCTGGTGGGCTGCTGTCTATGGGGTCACACAGAGTCGGACATGACTGAAGTGACTTAGCAGCAGCAGCAGCAGCAGCAGTCCAGCACTGTAAGTAGTTTGGAGATGATAAATATAGTAGGGCAGTGGGAAATGAATTGTGAGACATACAGATCATGAAGAGTTTTCCATACTAAGAATTGTAGACAGAATTTCCATACTAAGAATAATTGTAGATAACTGCAATTATTGCAGTTATCAGGAAAGATTAATTCTAAAATCATTCCAAGGGCAGTGTGGAGCATATATTGGATAAGGATGAAGGACAGGATTGGAAAAATAAAGGCTTAAAAGAAGAAAGATCCCAGAGTGGTAGATTCAATAGGAGTTGATGACTGATTGGATGTGGGTCTTGTAGGAGAGGGTATAGTCTAACATTACTCTAGGATTTTGGTTTGGCTGATATATCAGTTAGGACTAGGTTTGGCTGTGAGTAATAAAGACAAAAATAGCAAAGTCTAGAGAAAATTGACGCTTAATTTCTTGTGCATAAGTCCAGAAGTTGGTAATGTAGGATTAGAACAGCTCTGCTCCCTGAAGCCCTTAGGGACTCAGGTTCCTTCCAGCACAAAATTCAGTATTTCTGCGGTGTTACCTCAGCCTTGTGGTCCAGGATGGCAGCTCAAGCTCCAGTCATCACATTCACATTCCCAGCAGCAGGATGGAGGGAGGAATAAAGAAAATAAAGGCAAAGGAAGGGTGCTAGCAATATTTTCAGAAGCTGCCACATGTCGCATCAGTTTGCATTTTCCTTTGGCCAAAACTTAGCTACAGAGAGATTGGGAAAGTAGCCATTATTCTGAGTGGCCACTAGTCAGCTAGAAACATGGATTGTATGTCTATGGAAGGAGGGGAGAGTAGACAGTGGGCGACAACAGCAGCTTTGCTCCGGCTGATCTCTGGTGATGCTATCACTGAACCAGGTAGAGAGTAAAAAAGGAAGAAATGGAGGCCAAGAGAACTTGGCTTGGCTCAGGTTGAGTTTCAAGCATTTTGAGACTATAAAATTGGAGCTGTATAATGGTTGTTAAAGAAAATGGGTCTAAAGAGCAGATGCAAGAAATATGCTAGAGATGAACACTTGGAAATCATTGTGATTTAAGAGTAAAGGTGTCTGCGAGGTGTGAGGGAGGTTCAAAAGGAAGGGGGCACACATCTACCTATGGCTAATTCATGCTGATATACAGCAGAGACCAACACAATAGTGTAAGCAATTATCCTCCAATTAAAAATAAATAATTTTTTTAAAAAGAGTAAAGGTGAGTTTATTCAAGTAGAGTCTAAAGAATGTCAGAGGAAAAAGGTCAAGAAGACCTTTGGCAATGTCAAAATTTATAGGAAACAGAGGAAAAAGGAGTCTGCAAAGGCACAGAGAGGACCAGGAAAAAAGTGATTAATCAGAATCCATAGGAAGAGCGAGTTTCAAAAATGTGGAAAGAGTCAGCAGTGTGAAATCTTAGAAAGGATGATGAAAGGAAGATCAGCTAGAGAAGGAACCACACAAATTCATAATTAGGAGGCCATCGTAAAGACTGGCAAGATGGTTTCGGAGCTGTGATGACGGGAGAAGCTATGCTGCAGAGAGTTAGGAAGCAGATATTTTTTTTAAAGTATAACAACTGTAGACATCTTTTAAAGATGAAAAGTTTAACAAAACAGAAACACCAGGTGATAAGAGAAATTTTACATGGACATGTGTTGAAGATGATTTTATTTAACCTGAATTTCCTTTTGAATAAAATAATGGTGAGTGAAGGGGTAGGGGAAGCGGGTGGCTTGTTCTGCAACCCCTGGCCTACAGCCCTGGCAAACCAGCCCCCATGCATACCCACAGGCACCAAAGGCTAGCGCAATATTCAAAGAGCTCATTTTGGCCTCTAATTTCTTTTTATACTTCTTCTCTCTAATTTTACCTCCCTCTATGTCACCAACTCCCACTCCCTCGCTAATCTCCCCCACCACAAACACATGACCAAGGCAGGGCCTATGAGAGAACCCCATCGCTCTGACTCTACTAATTAGAACAGAGATGAACAACTAAGCCAAGTTCAGCCATCAGAGTTCCCCTCTCTGGGTTTTGACTTTAAAGAGAAAAAAAAAACAACAACCAGATCTTGCCTTTTATTTTATACAACTGGAAGGATATGAATCTGGAACAGTCATATTTTTAACACGTGTTTTTACTACATCTTGAAAGCCTATATGTTGGAGGAAAGACTTACATGATGTAGAAGGAAAATGGTGGCGGGGGGAATGTAGGAAGGAGAGGGTACCTGACGTTACTTAGTGCCCATGTTCAAGGAGCTAACCTGACTCCTGGTTACACAGCACTTCCTCTCTGAGAACCACCTTGAGTCTTGTCAATAATTTCGCCTTTTTGGTTAGGCTAAGTTCAGGAGTGATTTCTCTGACTTAACTGAATATATGAAAGGACTTATGTGGTCCCCCAATTCCCACCACCCCAGCAAGCTATACTCACGTGGGAATAGATGTAATAATCATGGAGGTCTGGACAGCTGGGCATTCAAAACAAATACACATGGCTTCACTGTGGTCAAGAGCCCCAGACAAATGAGCCAGACAGTACCCACACAGTACTGTTTTGGAGGAATGAAGGCAACACCTTCTGAAGGTCAAAGATTCAGGTGTTTAGGAAGACAGAGAAGATTGAGATATAGAAGTTTGGGAAGATACAGAAGTATACAAAGATACAGACAGATGTTTAGGAAGAATTACGAGCAAGGCGAAAATACGACCAAAGGTCTACTTGAACTAAGAAAACTAAAAGTGAGTTGGTTGAGGACAACTGAATGAATTGCCTTACCGCATGAAATAATTCACTGGGGCTTTAGAAACTGCTTTGGAGAAATACAGATGGTTGAGATGATTCAGTGACAGAACTCTTGTGGTACAGTGGCTAAGACTGTGCTCCCAGTGCTAGGGAACCTAGGTTCAATCCTTGGCCAGGGAGCTAGATCCCACATGCTGCAACTAAAACCTGAGGCAAGCAAATAAATATTTTTTAAAAGATTAGTATCAACCAGTTGCAATAAATCTTATGTAGATCCTGATTCTAAGAATTAAGAAAAAAAAAAGAAAGAAAGAAATGACTCAATGACATAAACTATAATACCAAAGTATTTAGCAATGGTAATTACCATCAAACATTAATAGTTCATTTCACTTAAGTATTTTTTGGACATTTATTAGGGACTCAGAGAGTAAAGCATCTGCCTGCAATGCAGGAGGCCCGGGTTCAATCCCTGGGTCGGGAAGATTCCCCTGGAGAAGGAAATGGCAACCCACTCCAGTACCCTTGCATGGAAAATCCCATGGATGGAGAAGCCTGTAGGCTACAGTCTATGGGGTCGCAAAGAGTCAGACATGACTGAGCGACTTCACTTTCACTTTAGGGACTCAGAGAGAAGAGTACAAAAGAAATAGGAGGCAAAGCTCTGACCTCAAATGCCCCGGTGCTATGGAGAGGACAAGGCTTAACATACATGAAACACAAGGGTTTAAAAGGACATAATCAAAGGCAGAACATACACTATTTTACCTCAAAGTTTCAGTAACACAGAAGCAACAGAAGGCTTCTGCATCTCACGAGGATTCCATTTCCTAAACTGGATCAGACTAGATGGGAAAATGTAAAACTTTCAGTATCACCAACACTTTTTTGCCCACTGCAAACTCAATATATCCAAACCAGCAACACTCAGCATAAAATTAATTTTGGCCAGTTGATAAGCACTGCTGCTGCTAAGTCACTTAAGTCATGTCTGACTCTGTGTGACTCCATAGACGGCAGCCCACCAGGCTCCCTCATCCCTGGGATTCTCCAGGCAAGAATACTGGAGTGGGTTGCCATTTCCTTCTCCAATGCATGAAAGCAAAAATTGAAAGTGAAGTCGCTCAGTCGTGTTTGACTCTTCGCAACCACGTGGACTGCAGCCTACCAGGCTCCTCCACCATGGGATTTTCCAGACAAGAGTACTGGAGTGGGGTGCCATTGCCTTCTCCGTGATAAGCACTAGAGGGCTCTAAAATGACTTCCCTGGTGGCTCAGATGTTAAAGCGTCTGCCCACAATGCAGGAGACCTGGGTTCAATCCCTGGAAGATCTCCTAGAGAAGGAAATGGCAACCCACTCCAGTATTCTTGCCTAGAAAATCCCATGGACAGAGGAGTCTGGTCGGCTACAGACCATGGGATCACAAAGAGTCAGACACGACTTTCACTTTCACTTTCAGAGGACTTTAAACATCATCATATTCCCCCTTGGCATTCTGATATGAAATGGGAAACAGAGAATGCCCTAGGATGTTGAATTACCTTTTACCCACACAGCATGGACTTGAAGTCATGTGGATAAAAATGACAGTAAATAGAGCAACAGGAGAATAAATATTAAACTATTACAACTTTGTGTGTGTGCTAAGTCACTTCAGTCACGTCCCACTCTTTGCGACCCTGTGCATCATAGCCCACCAGGCTCCTCTGCCTATGGGATTCTCAATGCAAGAATCCTGGAGTGGGTTACCATTTCCTCTTCCAGGGGATTTTCCCGACCCAGGGATTGAGCCCGAGTCTCTTACATCTCCTGAAAATTGGCAGGTGGGTTCTTTACCACTAGCGCCACCTGGGAAACACAACTTTGTGTTCTACTGAAGAAAAAAAAAAAATGTTAGTGATGTTTGCTTTAAACTTCATAAACAGTACTTCCATACACTTTTAATTCTTCATATAATACTTAGAAACTAAAAGTGAAAGTAAAATTAGGATAACATAAATAATTTCTTAACAAGGTAAACTCAACCACAATTGAATGTTTGAATGGAAAAAAAGTTCCATTAAATGATTCCTGCTACTGTTACTGCTGCTAAGTCACTTCGGTCGTGTCCGACTCTGTGCGACCCCATAGACGGCAGCCCACCAGGCTCCCCCGTCGCTAGGATTCTCCAGGCAAGAACACTGGAGTGGGGGCTATTTTTATTAACCAATGTCTTTAGGGAAGGAGGAAACTGTTTAATCATACAACTGCTCAGATTTTACTGCAATGCAAATTTCAGTTCTCTGTATCTTTATACAGTTGCATGTTTTTTTAAAGATAGAGCTTTAATAGAAAAAATAAAAAAGCAGTCCCGAAAAAAGAAAATATCCAGAAATATTTTCTATGTCAGAGCTTACTTTCACACACATGGAATGAAAAAATTTAATTGAAATACATCAAAACTTGCTCATTAGTTTATATATCCATGCACATTTTGGATGTTTCATATTTTCCCGGGCATCAACATGGGTTCCAAGGAAAACTCTACTGGATTACATTTTGTCTACACAGATTAAAAAAAGGAGAATTGCACTCTTCTAAATTGGTGATGGCTTTTCACTCAAATTCAAGATTAAAGAAGTTTAAGTTCTTGCAATTATAGCTCTCTAGACCACATCAATGAGTCTTCACAGACTTACCTTCGCTAGAAATTGTACAACTGAAGAGATGAAAAAACAATGACATCCTCTTTAATTAGAGCTTTGCTAGATCCATTCTCTGTATATTATAGACATCCTTCAACTTGATTCTAAGACATTTAAGGCATCTGAGGAAAAAAAGGTGAACAGATCTCATAACAACTTTAAGTATGCCTCTCATTAGTTACTATTTTCATAGGGCCACAGAACTTCCTGTGGTTAATGGTTAACACCATCTGGTGGCCTGCAGGACAGGTGGCAAAGGCAGTCTCGAAGGAGACTTGAGAGGCCACCTTAATTCATTTCCCTGCCTTTAGGCAGAAGAGGAGAAATATGAGATGCTATCAAATTTTTGAAGACTCTCAAGAAAGTAGATTCTAGGACATAAAAATAATAACTCCCCAAAATGTCAGCATCTAGCAACCTGCATCATCAACTCTCATTGTCACTGTTGAGATATTTTAAATCTGTGAGCCTTGGAAAATAGAGGCATGACACAACTAATCTCTGGATGTTAACACCTTTACCGATGTGACTCCCCAGAAAATACACATCTGATATCTGCACAGGACAAAAAAAAAAAAAAAAAGAGCTCAAAGCCCTCATCATTTCTGAAGGGGTTCTAAGCCAGAATGACTTCCATTCTCTTGAAAATGAAATATTGATTTGGAGAGTAACACTACCAGTCCCATTTCTATTTACCAGAACTAGTCAAGATTCGAGATTTTCAAATGTTATTGTTCTCTTTGTTTCTTCTCTTTGAAACTTGTTTCTACACTGGGAACATGAAAGTGCACATGTGCTTTAAGGGCTTAAAAAGAAACACACCCTTTAAATGTTAATCATGTTTATAATTATTTAGCACCTGCTCAGATAAAGACAAGAATAGCGCCAAACAAAAAGTGTTGCTTATTTTCATTGATCTTAGGATCCTGGAGAAGAAGGTGGGATTTTAGAGGGGAGGAAAATAATTCCCTGAGAGTATGACAAGGAGAAACTATGAAAAACCCTGGCAGTAGCAAATCAAAACTATCCCAAGCCAATGACTGCATTCTTTTTCTTTGATCACATCAAATCTCAATTCATGTTACAAATTACATCATGCCATGGAGTTTGTTTCTCTATCAATCCCAATCCACACCTGAGAGCCTTTGGTGACATCATGTTCTCAACCAGATGTGCCTTGAAGAAAAATTTAAGGAAACAGAATGTAAGATGATTGCAGACCTGAAAGTCAGGATATAAAAAATAGATCTGTGACTATTCCAAAACAGATGTTTATGGTGAGAAAAACGGCCCATGCACTTCCATGGAAAGAGTAGCAGAAGGGAAAGAGGTAGAATGGAATGTACATGTTATAAGAAGAGACAAAGAGAAGAATGGAAATAAAAGCAAAGGGAGGAGATGGCAGCGTCAACTTGTGTGCAATGAGATACATCTTGCCTTTCAGGCAAGCCAAATGCAAGTGTGTCCATGAGTAGTGCATGTCTCCATGTGTGTGTGTGTGAGTGTGTGTATGTGTGCAAAGTAGGAGGGAGAGAGCTTGTGATCTGAAATTTGGATTCAAAGCACCTGTATTTTGAACCCAGATTTAGCCTTCTCTGAATACGTGACCATAGGTACCATAGGTAGATGTGTTTGTTAGGGCTGCCAAAATGAAGCACCACAGACTGGGCGGCCAAACCAACCAGGGATGGTATTTTCTTACAGCCCTGAAGGCTAGAAGTCCAAGATCAAAGTGTCATCAGATATGGTACATATACACAATGGAATACTACTCAGCTTTAAAAGGAGCAAAATTGTGGCATTTGCAGAGATGTGGATGGACCTAGAGATTGTCATACAGAGTAAAATAAGTCAGAAAGAGAAAAACAAACACCGTACTTTAACACTTACAGGTGCAACCTAGAAAAATGGTACAGATGAACTTATTTGCAAAGAGGAAATAGAGACACAGATGTAGAGAACAAACCATGGACCCCCAAGTGGGGAAAGGGGCTGGGATGATGGGAGATTGGGATTGACATAGATACACTGCTGCTGTGCTGTGCTGTGCTTAGTCGCTCAGTTGTGTCCAACTCTTTGTGACCCCATGGACTGTAGCCCACCAGGCTCTGCTGTTCATGGGGATTCTCCAGGCAAGAATACTGGAGTGGGTTGCCATGCCCTCCTCCAGGGGATCATCCCAACCCAGGGATGAAACTCAGGTCTCCCTCATGGCAGTAGGATTCTTTATTGTCTGAGCCACCAGGGAAGTCCAAGAATACTGGAGTGGGTAGCCTATCCCTTCTTCAGGGGATCTACCTGACCCAAGAATTGAACCAGGGTCTCCTGCATTGCAGGCAGATTTTTTACCAGCTGAGCTCCCGGGGAAGGCCTTATATATACACTGCTGCTGCTGCTGCTAAGTAGCTTCAGTCGTGTCCAACTCTGTGTGACCCCATAGACGGCAGCCTACCAGGCTCCCCCGTCCCTGGGATTCTCCAGGCAGGAACACTAGAGTGGGTTGCCATTTCCTTCTCCAATGCATGAAAGTGAAAAGTGAAAGTGAAGACGCTCAGTCATGTCCAACTCTTCACGACCACGTGGACTAGAGCCTACCAGGCTCCTCAACCCATGGGATTTACCAGGTAAGAGTACTGGAGTGGGGTGCCATTGCCTTCTCCATATATATACACTACTATGTATAAAATAGGTAACTAATGAGAACCTACTGTATAGCACAAAGAACTCTACTCAATTCTCTGTGGTGACCTAACTGGAAAGAAAATGCAAAAAAGAGAGGCTATGTGTATCCATAAAGCTAATTCACTTTGCCGTTGAGCAGAAACTAAAACTACATTGTAAAGCAACTCAGCTCAGTTCAGTTCAGTCGCTCAGTCATGTCCGACTCTTTGTGACCCCATGAATCGCAGCACGCCAGGCCTCCCTGTCCATCACCAACTCCCAGAGTTCACTCAAACTCATGTCCATCGAGTTGGTGATGCCATCCAGCCATCTCATCCTCTGTCGTCCCCTTCTCCTCCTGCCCCCAATCCCTCCCAGCATCAGAGTCTTTTCCAATGAGTCAACTCTTCGCATGAGGTGGCCAAAGTACTGGAGTTTCAGCTTTAGCATCATTCCTTCCAAAGAACACCCAGGACTGATTGCCTTCAAAATGGACTGGTTGGATCTCCTTGCAGTCCAAGGGACTCTCAAGAGTCTTCTCCAGCGCCACAGTTCAAAAGCATCAATTCTTCAGCGCTCAGCCTTCTTCACAGTCCAACTACATCTATACATGACTACTAGAAAAACCATAGCCTTGACTATTCGGACCTTAGTCAGCAAAGTAATGTCTCTGCTTTTTAAAATGCTATCTAGGTTGGTCATGACTTTCCTTCCAAGGGGTACAGTGAAAGTGAAGTCGTTCAGTTGTGTCCAACTCTTTGCGACTCCATAGGCCATAGCCTGCCAGGTTCCTCTGTCCATGGGATTTTCTAGGTAAGAATATTGGAGTGGGTTGCCATTTCCTTCTCCAGGGGATCTTCCTGACCCAGGGATTGAACCTAGGTCTCCCACATGGTAGGCAGACACTTTACCGTCTGAGCCATGAGGGAAGTTCTCCAAAGGGTAAGCGTCTTTTAATTTCATGGCTGCAATCACCATCTGCAGTGATTTTGGGGCCCCAAAAAATAAAGTCTGACACTGTTTCCACTGTTTCCCCATCTATTTCCCATGAAGTGATGGGACCGGATGCCATGATCTTCATTTTCTGAATGTTGAGCTTTAAGCCAACTTTTTCACTCTCCTCTTTCACTTTCATCAAGAGGCTTTTTGGTTCCTCTTCACTTTCTGCCATAACGGTGGTGTCATCTGCATATCTGAGGTTATTGAGATTTCTCCCGGCAATCTTGATTCCAGCTTGTGCTTCTTTCAGCCCAGTGTTTCTCATGATGTACCCTGCATAGAAGTTAAATAAGCAGGGTAAAACAACTAAATCCCAATAAAAATCAATTTTTCAAAAAGTGTCATCAGAGTTGGTTTCTTTTGAGGTATTTAATTGATGATTATTATTCTCCCCGTGTCTCTCTGTGTCTTCCCTCTGCACCTTTTATAAAGACACTAGTCATATTGGACTAGAGCCTACCCTAATGACTTCGTCTTAATTTAATTACCTCATTAAAGGCCGTATCTCAAAATACAGTCACATTCTGAGGTACTGAGTGTTAAGATGTCTACATAACATTATGTAACCTTTTCAAGGTCTTTTTTAAAAAAAAATTAAAAGGATTATAATAAGAAGAGGGCTTCCCAGGTGGCACTAGTGGTGAAGAACCTGCATGATATGAGATGGGGGTTCCATCCCTGGGTCAGGAAGATCCCCTGGAGGAGGGCACAGCAACCCACTCCAGTATTCTTGCCTGGAGAATCCCATGGACAGAGGAGCCTGGCAGGATACAGTCCATGGGGTCTCAGAGTCAGACATGACTGAAGCCGCTTAGCTAACATAATAAGAAGTAACTCAAAATGCTATTGTAATGACACAATGAAATAATATACTTTAAAGTTCAAATGTTCAACAGCAAGAAAATGGCTAATTACATAAAGTTCAAATAATCGACTATTATGTGAAAAATTAGAAAAAAAATTTTAATCAAATAAGAGAATACCTCTTATATTAAGTACTTTAAAAAGCACAATTCTTGGACTTTCCTGGTGGTGCAGTGCATAAGAATCCACCTGCCAATACAGGGGTCACGAGTTTGATCCCTGGTCCAGGAAGATTCTACATGCCACAGAGCAACTAAGCTCGCAGGCCACAGCTTCTGAGCCTGCACTCTAAAGCCCGGGAGCCACAACTATGTGCCATAACCAGTGAAGTCTGTGTACATAGAGCCAGTGCACTGGACCAAAAGAAGCCATGATAATAAGAAGCTTTATTACCTTATTCTACAACAAAGAGTAGCCCTCCCTCACTGCAACCAGAGAAAGCCCACTTTCAGCAACGAAGACCTAGTGCAACCAAAATATAAATTAATTAAAAAACGCAATTGTCCTTAACGTGTGTGAACATACTTAAATATATTTAGTTTATAACAAAACAAAATTTTGTTGAAGGACAATATGCTGTTATGGCTAACTTTGAGTGGTGAAATTATTCAGAGATGATCTTTGTTCTTTTTCTATTAATCTGTATTTTCTAAGTCAACTACAATGCACATGCATGCATGCTAAGTGGCTTCAGTTATGTCCGACTCTTGGCGACCCTGTACGGACTGTAGCCTGCCAAGCTCCTCTGTCCATGGGATTCTTTATGCAGGGATACAGGAGTGGGTTGCCATACCCTCCTCCAGGGCTACAGTGTGCATGAAGTGAAGTGAAGTCGCTCAGTTGTGTCTGACTCTTTGCTACCCCATGGACTGTAGCCAACCAGGCTCCTCCGTCCATGGGATTCTCCAGACAAGAATCCTGGAGCAGGTTGCCATTTCCTTCTCCAGGGGATCTTCCCAATCCAGGGATCGAACCCGGATCTCCTGCATTGCAGGCAGACACTTTAACCTCTGAGCCACCAGGGAAGCCCATTTATTTAATTTTATTTTGCAACAGGATAAGACTTGACTTTAATTTTGAAAGTCAAATATACTATAAGGCTCCAGTCCTCTTCATTCTCAGCTCCTGCTACATGAGTGACTACTTTCAACTCTTTTGCCTGTGTCTTCTGATATTTATCTCCATGTTTCTAAAACGGGTTTAAACTTTTTTCTCTTGATATCCCCATTTTTGTTTCTATTGATCTTCTGCTATGGGCAATGAGGAATTAGGCCTTTACACTTACAACTTCTAATTCTCCAAACATTGCCTATCTCCTATAATCCTAATCTAGTTTTATTACATTGTTAGTAATTAAATATCCAGGGTTCACATTTTATGACCAATAAAACTAACCTTTTTTCTCAGTTCTAAAAATTTGTTGACATCTGTTATCAATTGTCTTCACCTTTCCCCAAACCAGCTTTTAAGGTGGAAAAGGAAAAGTTTGTATCTGAATTACAACCATTCTTGAAAAAAATAAGCTTGAGGGTAATTTAGCATATAATTTACTGACATATGTAAATATATACATTTTGTAGTGTGACTATACACATCCATGCTTAAATCTTGGCTTTGTCATTTACTAGCTGAGTGACTTTGGAAAAGATACTTAAACTTTCTGATGCTCTGTTTTTCTTTTTTTTTTTTTATTTGATAAATAGTAACAACACTAGCTGTCCTGCATGATTGGAGTTTGAAATGAAAATGGTGCGTTTAAAATGACTATAGTGTGTTAAGAATGTACAAATGGCTCAAATCAGATAATCAGTATATGGTTGATTTTGTTAACAGTCATGTCCGATTCTTTGCAACCCCATAGACTGTAGCTCGCCAGGCTCCTCTGTCCATGGAATTCTCCAGGCAAGAACATTCTCCATTCTGCTGGCATGTGGCTAGTCAATCCCTTCTTCAGGGGATCTTCCCAACCCAGGGATTGAACCCGGTTTTCTCTCATTGCAGGCAGATTCTTTACCATGTGAGCCGCCAGGGAAGACCATAATTTAAGTTACTTTGTATAAAAATATGATGTAAAAATCTATACTATCATGTTTCAAGTCAAACAATACAAAAGGAGATCAGGAAACTAGTAAGAAATTCTTCTGCCTATTTCCTGGTGGCTATAAGATTTAATTTGTCGAGTGAAACTGAACATTTAATTTTAAAGTGTAGGTAATTTGGAGGTATAAATAGCTAGCATTGCCCCTGGTATAGTCCAGATGGTCTTATCAGGTCTTATCAAGTTTCTTGTACATTAAGAAACTGAGTTTAATGAGCCAAGAGTACCCTGAGGCAGGCTTGCGATAAACTCAACAAGCGTAATGGCAGCCTTCCGAGTGTGTGAAGGGCTGCCTTCCGCCCAGTCAGTCTCCTCCCCTCTTGTGGCGAAGAAAGGAATCTTGATTCCAGAGCCTCACCTACCTTCAGCAGACAGGAGTGGCCCTTGCAAGGGCTGTTGTAAAAATGCTTTTGAGACCAAATGCCTTAAAGAAGCAGAGAGACTTGGGTATCTTTTTCTTTCCATTTGAGGACAAAATATCCAACAAAGAGTCTTTCCTCCCTTGTGAATGGAAATAAAGAGTAGACGGTTATGGGCGGATGGAGAGAAAGGCTTGGCAGTGGGCAGAGGAGAAAAGTTTTGTGAGAAAGAGAAGAGAAGGAAGGGAGAGAGGGAGGTAGGGTGGGTAAGGAAATGCCTCTCTTTGAGTCTCAATGTCTGGTCCATCTCCCTCAAGGATGGATGTCTCGTCCCTCCCACAGTGCCCCTCCCACCAGAACAAGCAAGGAGGTCCTTCCTTCCTCCAAGTTCTATTAGAGGTCCAAAAAAGTCCACTATACTCAGCAGGAAATTATTCTTTTAACTCTAACACAATTAGCCTTGTCTATTCCACTAGACTCTGCACTTAAGGGCATAGAATATAGCTAATTGTCTTTGCACCAACAATACTTACACTGGCACAGAGTAGGCTCAATAAACAAATAATTTCCTATTAAAACATTTTAGGGCCCACATGCTGTTTTTCTTCCCATAAAGTTCATTATCTTGGGCTGGAAAAAATTAGCTTAAATGTGAATAAAATTTTCTATTTGGTCCTACATAATAAAAAATAAACCCCATGTTCTATAAAATATTTGGATCTTCTGCTGATGAAAGGATGTCTGCTGGTGGATAGAGAGATGTCCTTAGCTGAGATTGACTTTTTGAAGCATTGACAGCAATTCCAACCCTTAGGAAAGCAGGTGAATTCAGGAGTATGGCTATTGTGGAATGTCATTCAGGAAGTCATTGAACTCTTATAAATAATGAAAACATTGATTAAAGTAAAAATCAAGATACCTCTTTGAGTTTCAGAGTGTTGAGGATACAGAAAGCAAATGGCAATAAAGCAAAATTTACTTTTGCTTGTTACTTCTTTAAGGAGAGGAGAGACTGAAAGTATTGTTAAATAAGTAAATGTTGACTTGGAAAGTTCTGTCTTAGAAAAGAATTGTTCGTTCATTCTCTAAAAGTCTGAGTCTGTTTTGTAAATAAGCTCATTTGCATTTTTTAAAAGATTTTGCATATAAGTGACATCATATGGTATTTGTCTTTCTCTGTCTGACTTACTTCACTTAGTGTGATAATCTCCAGGTCCATCTCTGTTGCTTCTCATGACATTATTTCACTTTTTTTAGCGGCCGAGTTATATTCCATGCACCACATCTTGCTTATCCACTCCTCTGTTGATGGACATTTAGGTTGCTTCCATGTCTTGGCTGTTGTGAACAGGGCTGCAGTGAACACTGGGATGCATGGACCTTTTTAGCACTGTGCTTCCCAGAACATAACTCTATCTCTCTTTGCTCTGTTCGTCTCTGTCTCTCTCTCTGTCTCCCATACACACACACACACACACACACACACACACACACACACATCTTCTACAAAGAAATTAACTCTCCATGGAAGATTTTGGGGACAGAATAGAATGCATTTTGCTCAGACCAACAAAACCAACAAGGGTCAATCAACAGGCTCTGGATCTGCTGTCTCACTAAGTCCTTCATGTAGATAAATGCTAGAAAAATATTCTCCAGGTAAAGATTTTGCCTTGGTGGCTATAAACTGTGACCCTCACCAAACTAGTCGCCACACACCAGTGAGCACTAGGTGAAAGAAAGAGCATATTCAAAGAGGAGAACTAAAATATTACAGTTGAAGGAACTTTGAAGATACTCTCATTCAGTCACTATGATGAAGTGATGAAAAAACTAAGGTCTTGCATATGAAATGAGACCAGAACTTAGGTCTTCTTACTCTGAGGGACACTGCTCTTCCTCAATACGCCATGCTTTCTTTCTCCTGAATTCAATGAAATCAGGAGCTACGTTTTATTGAGAAAGCTGAGTAGGAAGAACACATCTATATAGAAATTCTCGTCCTCTGATACCAGTACCCTGTGACTTCCCTGGATGGAGCTCGTTTCTCTTTTCCCATCTTCCCAACCCAGTGATTATAACTTTTTTTCTCTGAACTGCTGTGATGCCTGTGAACACTCACCTGCAGGGGCTTCAGAATTCAGAACAAAATCCTTGTTGAACAGGAAAGGAGATCGAGGGAACATTGCCTCTTCGTGGGGAGAAATTTTATGGCATTTCTCCCAAGTGTGTAGTATGTGTGTGGTTGTATTTTATGAAATTTTTATGAGAGCACTTCATTTCAGTTCTCCTATTCCTTTTATGGTGGGCCTGTTCCTATTATTTTTCTGTAACCGAGATTTTATTTTTAAATATGAAATTGTGATTATGAGAAAAGGTTCTTTATTCCCAGAGCTGCACTCATGTATACATAACTTCTTCTGACTTATGTGGAAGCAACTCCCACATCAGAGCTTCAGTCCTGGGCCCATAATTTGCAAGCATCAAATGGAGCCTCATATTGCAATGCAAATTATAGTACCCAGGGATCTGCAGTATAATCACCCAGTTACAAGGAAGGTAAAGAGGAGAGGAAATTACCATAATGGGCCACAGAATCTACACATGAAGATGCTCAGAGGCTTAGATGGCAGATTTCACCACCATTCGAAAGATATGCTTGCTTTCCTCGGAAAATGTGTTCTCCTTGGTAGAAAGATGCTGTTGACTATCTTGGAGAAACTTGATCTTCAGCTTTTTTTTGATAGTGATGGATTGAGCTGAATTATTCATATTTTCTCATCTGAACTGTGAAATGGCCAACTAGGAGTGGAAATCATTTTAGAAGCTAAACTTCAATGGATGAGTAAGTTGAAATATGGAAACATGGAATGTGAGAGAGAAGAGCATTCTATTAATAAGAGGAGGAAAAAGGATGGGCAAACCTGTAGAGACAGAAAGACCTGTCTGGATGAATGAATAAATAAGATGTGGTACATACATACAGTAGAATGTTACTCAGCCATAAAAAGGAATGAAATTGAGTCAGTTGTAGTGATGTGGATGAACCTCGGATCTGTCATACAGAGTGAAGTTAGTCAGAAAAACAAATATCATATATTAACGTGTATGTATGGAATCTAGACAAATGATACTGATGAACCTATTTGCAGAGCAAGAATAGAGATGCAGGCATAGAGAATGGACTTGTGGTCACAGCAGGGGAAGGAGACGGGGCACAAATTGGGAGATTAGGATTGACATATATACACTACTCTGTGTAAAATAGATAGCCACTGGGAACCTGCTGTAGGGCACAGGGAGCCCAGCTTGGTACTCTGTGATGACCTACATGGGTGGGATGGGGTGGAGGGGATGGGAGGGAAGTATATGGAAGGAGGGAGGAGGTGTATGCTTATAGCTTCTTCACATTGTCATACAGCAGAAACTAACACATCATGGTAAAGCAATCATATGCCAGTCAAAATTTTCTTTTTAAAGAAAGATTTGTCTGAGGACTAGCACAGTCTCACTGGGCTAAAGTGTGGGAGGAGACATTTCAGCACACAGCCACTTGAACTGAAGCACTCATTACCCAGTGAAGCTTAGAGCCTGGACCCCTGAACCCTGATAAGGGGTTCATCTGAGCGGAAACTTTCTCTGATACCCTAAACATCTAACCTTGAGTCACGATTCCAGAAAGCCCTCTCAGTCAGGAATTAAAGAGACCTAGAACTCTTCCATTTTGACTCCCAGGATCTCCCCAGTTGGGAGCAATCACAATTTCTTCTAGGATGATACCTAATAGAATACTGACCATAGGTGACTCTTCCTCACATCACTTAGAAACTAGAAAAGAATAATCAAATATTTCTTATAAGAAATATTTGTTATGAAGTTCATTAAATTCTTTTTTTCCAATTATTCACCAAACAATTGTTGAGCAACTACTAAACATGGAGATAGAAAAAATAAATAAGACACACTCCCTTCAAATCTCCTCTTCTTGGAAGTGCTGGAGATGGCAATCAGATATACAGTTTTAAGGAACTATGGAAATATAAATGCTAGGGGAATGTGAATGAATCATGGGAGCCAGAAGAAGAGTAGTGACCCCACCTAGGTGGATGCAAGTCAGTGATGGAATGCCCACAGTGAATCATATGGGTAAATAGTATTTGACCAAGAAAATGTGGGCTGGAGTGAGAAAGAAACATGGGGGAGGGTATTCCAAGAAGGAGGGATGGCAGCAGAATAGCGGAGGCTATAAGGGCAGGATGTGGGGTGGTGAGCTTCAGGCAGACTGGAGTGGCTAGAACATCAGGCACTAAGCAGGATGGAGTGTTTCTTGTGGCTGCTGTGACACATCGCCACAAACACAGGGGCTTAAAACCACATAGACATGTTCTCTTTACAGCTTTGGAGGTCAGAAGCCCACACTCAGTATCACAGGGCTAAAGTCTAGATGTTGGCAGGGCTGATCCCTTCTAGAAGCTCTAAGAGAAAACCCGCTTCCTCGTCGTTTTCATCTTCTGTGCTGGTCTGCATTCCTTGGCTTGTGGCTCCACCTTCATCCACCTCAGAGTGAATGATCCCAGTCTCTGCGCTTGTCATCATGTTACCTTTTCCTGTGATTCTTCTCTCCCAGTCCCTGCTTCCTCATTGACCTTCTCACCTCCCCGTGTGAGGACCACTGTGAGTAGATTAGGTCCACCCAGATGCAATGTGATCACAGCTGCAAAGTCCCTTTGTGTAAGGTAATGCTGATAGTTTCCAGGCATTAGGATGTGAACATACTTGGGAGGCTATGATTCAGTCTGTCCCACAGGGAACGGTGGGAAATGAGATTTAGGAACCAAAGGGGAATCCAGAGAAAGAGGGTGTTGTAAGCCACATGAGAAGCTTGACTATAATCCCGTAGTTGGCAAGGAGTCATAAGCAGGGTGGACACGACCCAGTGTAGAAGCTGGACTGGCGGGGACTCACTGGAAGTGGAAAAACTATCAGGGAAGCTACAGTGAGAGTTAATGAGAAACACCACTTACGCCTAAATACTAGACAAAGTGCCTCCCATTCCCACACAATCCTATGGAAAAAAAATTATATAAATGGACTTTATGTTCAAATTTTCATAAATCCTTATTAGGGAGTTCTTTCAATTACTTTAGTTCGAACAACAAACCAGTACTTGATGATATGATTAATGATCAAACTGGGACACTTTTGAGAATTATACAGGGATAACAGGACTGTCCTCAGCCAAACTGGACATATGGTAGCCCTATGTTTGGAGAAGCCTCACTGGCCTGAAATGGTTTGAATCAATGCTGGTCCGGGGTGTTAGAGAAGTCTCCTGACTTATTCAGTCAGAAAAAGGCAAAGGCAATTAATCAAACTGCAGTTATAGTAATTTTTCCTGGGATTATGACCTCACAATCACAAGTGTTACCTGGTGTTATAAACAAGGGTTTGAAAGATTGCTTCTAAATGAGTATATTAAGTGATTACATACTAAAGATTACAATGCACAGTTGGAAAAAACCCTGCTGTTTGATGGGTTCTTGTGACTTTAGGAAATGTTTCCAGAGACAGGATCACATTTGGATTCTAAAAGTGCTATGTCTCAAACACCACAGAACTGACCATGATATGCTCTAGAAAACTATATTATTTCTACAGGTGGTTCCAGCCATGAAAGAAACCCTGATGTCAAAATTGCACATGAGAAGTTTGAATAAAACTCCTTCAGGAAATATGAGTGAGGATGTTAATTTCTAAATTAATATCTAATATTTTGAGTACTATTTTAAATATGTATATGTAGTTAAATTAATAATTTAAATACAGACATTTGACTATTGATTCAATTTGTCACCTCAAAAAAATGATTGAGTTTGAGATAAGGTTATCTTCCAACTGAAAAATCCAGGGGGCTCTATTTGAAATGCTGGTGCCTTCTATTCTGACATATGTAGTATTTTGAAAGTAAACCTATAGGATTTGATAGGTAGGATGCTGGGTGAAAGAGAAGGGTAGTCAGTTGGGTAGGAGGTGGTATCACCAACTTAACTCATCTATAGCAGAAACATAAGCTTACAGGGGTAAGATGCATGTTGGTATTGGAGAGGCTAAAATGACCATAGAATTTTATGTTTGCAGAAGTTAATGAAATTGACCCAGAATGTGTGGCACAGTACAATCAAGTGGCCTTGGGATTTCTAATAGCACCCATCTAAAGGGACTCCTGGACTTTCCAGGTGGCGCTAGTGGTAAAGAACCCGCCTGCCAATGCAGGAGACATCAGATATGCAGGTTTGAGCCCTGGGTTGGAAAGATCCCCTGGAGGAGGGCACGGCAACCCACTCTAGTATTCTTGACTGGTGAATCCCATGGACAAAGGAGCCTGGAAGGCTACAATCTATAGGACTCCTGAAGACATGAGCTAAGACTACACTGTAGTCAAACCTGGTACAACCAGGATGGGGAGCTGGTAGGCTGGGGCAGGGTGAGGCCAAAAGGAGTCAGAGGCCAATCTGTAGCATTGAGGCTGACTCAGGGACATATGATTGTGTTTCTTGGCTCTCAAAACTGAAGTGTGAAGAAAGAAAGGGGAGGCAAACACATACACAAATGAAAGACAGAGAGCAAGTTTAACTATTGTCACAGACAAAAATGTCTGTCCTCCCAAAATTCATATGCTGAAGCCCTAACTCCTAAGGCAATGGCATTAGGAAGTGGGGTATTGGGAAGGTGATGAGGTTTAAATGAGTTCATGAGGTTTAAATGAGTTCACGGGGGTGGAGCCCCTATGATGGGATGGGTATTCTTATAAGAGGACTCACCAGAGCCTCCTCTCTCTGCCATGAGAGGATATAATGAGAAGGCAGGTGCATGCTAAGTCACTTCAGTTGCATCCTACTCTTTGCAACCCTATGGACTGTAGGCTGCCAGGCTCCTCTGTCCATGTGATGTTCCAGGCAGTGATACTGGAGTGGGTTACCATGCCCTTCTCCAGGGGATCTTCCTGACCCAGGGATCGATCCAGCATCTCTTACGTCTCTTGCATTGGTAGGCGGGTTCTTCACCACTAGCAAAGCCCCAGAGAGAAGGCAAAGGTGGCCACTTGCGAGCCAGAAACAAAGCCTCACCAAGAAACGAATCCACCAGCACCTCAACCTCGGACTTTCCGACCTCCAGAATCCTGAAAAACAAATATGTTATCTCAGCCACCCAGTCGATGGTATTTTATTATAGCAGCCAAGACTGACTAAGATGATTATGACTCAGGAATTAACTGCCTCAAGGAATTGTCCTTCTGCCTTTCCAGTGTGTTGGGGCATCCTGGGTGCTAAAGAACGGAGACAGGAACTTGGGGTTGCCAGGAGCAAATATGAGTCTACCTCCCATAGTCTCAGCCTTCCACCATCTCTGAGGTTCACTGTGATCGAAGGTGAGCATCAGGACCCCAACAGCTCCCCACTACCCAGAGTTAGGGGAGAGCCCGCTTCTTGCTCTGATGGCCGATTGGAACCAAGACCTGGTTATGGAATGACTCCCCCGAGCCCTGCCTTGAGTTCACTGTCCCTCCAGAAAAGCACAAGCCTCCTCTCTTTTCCACAAACATCTGTTCTGTGGGGCCTCCAAGTGGGAGGGTGGGCGCGAGTGGCTGCCTGGCTCCGCAAGTGCCCATTATGAGCAGCGGATCATCTTGCACTGCATTAAGCATGCGATTACAGCCAGATGCTGCGGTGATGGGCATACAGCAACTCCCTATAATAACCATAATTAGGATCCTGGTGTTTCTTTAGCTCCACGTACTCTGAACTTCTTAAGTCAGAAGAAATTTGAAAGAATTGCTTATTAGAGGCTGCAATCAAATTGGAGAAGGAGAATTTTATAAAGGGGGGAAATTCCTCCCTGACATTTGGGCCTACACACAGCATTGCCCTGATGTGGTGTGGTTCTGGAGCCCAGAATGAGCCAGTTCTGGCTCCACAAGCCGACTCATTTCTCTGCTCCCCTGCGCTTTGCTCTGCCTGGTTCTTTCTCAGCTGCTGCTGGCTGGTGAGGAAAACAAGCACCTGCCTGCCCGTCAGCACCCATGTCCCCTGCTGTGGGGGCTTGCCGACAGGGGGCACCTCCCCTGCCCACCAGGGTGAGATTCTTGGAATACCCGGGGAGAGGGGGTCGTTCAATGCTAAAATTGGCTGTTTGCTGTGATGACTAACGGCCACCTGGGCCTGCCATTCTCGTGGACTCATCTATTTGTGGAACACGGAGCTGTTTAGGAGATATTTGTGCACGTGCAAAGTCTTTACTTATAGAAGCATACTAACAAGAGTTGGAAATCCAGTCTGTGAAGAAACACATTGTCTTAGTTTTCTAGGGCTGCCATGAAAATGCCACACACTGGGTGGCTTCCACAGCAGACGTTTCTTGCCTCTCAATTCCAGAGGCTAAAAGCCCGAGACCAAGGTTTCTGCAGGAGCAGTTCCTTCTCACGGCTGTGAGGGAGGCATTGGCTCCAGGCCGCCTTGCTTGGCTTGCAGGTGAACGTCTTCTCCCTGGATTGTCGTCACACTATTTTCCCTCTACACATGTGTCCTTCTCATGTGGTTTTGTTTTTAAGGACACCAGCCAGATTGGATCAGGGGCTCACTCCACCAGTCTGCTCAGTCGATCAGCTGTGTCTGACTCTTGCGACCCCACGGACTGTAACCCACCAGGCTCCTCTGTCCATGGGATTTTTTAGGCAGGAATACTGGAGTGGGCTGCCATTTCCTCCTCTGGGACCGAGGGATCAAACCCAAGTCCCTTGCAGTTCCTACACTGGTAAGCGTGTTCTTGGAAAGTCCCACCCTTCGCCAGTATGACCTCATTTTAATTAATTATATCTGCAAGTAAGGTCACATTCTGAGGAGCTGGAGGTTAGAACACGAGCACCTGGTTGAACTGGGGGGATTTCCCTGGTGGCCCAGTGGTTAAGACTTCACCTTCTAATGCAAGGGGTGTGGGTTTGATCCCTGGTCAGGGAGCTAAGGTCCTACATGCCTCACAGCCAAAAACCCAAAACATAACACAATATTGTAACAAATTCAATAAAGACTTTTAAAATGGCCCACATTAAAAAAAAATTTTTTTTTAATGTGAATTTGGGGGAGGACACAATTCAACTCATAACCTGTATCATGAGACCCACCATGTGCCCAGCACTGTGCTGAATTCAGGGGACACACTTGAACAAGAAAGGCAATTTCTACCCTCCAAGAACTTGGTGGGAAAACAGATTAAAGGAAAAAAATTACACAGTAGACAAAGTGATCAGCATTGCAATAGGGCCCTAGGAGAGGCCGTGGGAAATCACAGGAGGAGCCCCGAACTGGCTTTGAAGACTGGGGAAGGCTGCTCCCCGAGGAGAAGCTGAGGCTGAGTCTGGAGGATGATAGCAGTTTGCCAAGGGAAGGAGGGGCAGAGCAGAGAAGTGTGCCAGGTGGAGGTGATTAAAGAGCCAAGGCCCAGGGAAACTTCCCTGGTGGTCCAGTGGCTAAGACTCCGTAATCCCAATGCAGGAGTTCAATCCCTGGTCAAGGAACTAGATCTCACATGCTGCAACTTAAGACCCAGTACAGCCAAATGAATAAACAAAAACAAATAAATATTTTTTTAAAAAACAGAGCCAAAGCCCAGATGGGAGAAGGACTGTGGCCTGCAAAGAGAACTGAAAGAAACTCAGCAGGGTTGAAGTATAGCATGTGAGGGTGGATCTTGGGCGTTAAACGGAAGAGGAAAAGGAGGACTGAGATGATGCTGGAAGGGAAATGATATGGGACCTTGCAAGCCCACGGAGGATACTTGGATATAGACCTGAGGGGATTTGGGAGTCAGTGAAGCCATTTAGGAAACGAGACAATCAGACTTAAGATTAAAAAAAAAAAAAAGAAACACAAGCCATGGTCTGGCAAGGAAGGGAGCAGGAAAGGAAACCACTTAACAGGGAGGTTTCTGTGGTCCAGCAGACAGGTGACCATAGCTCGAATGAGGATAGTGACAGGAGATGGAGCCCACGGGATTTTGATGCTCACCTGTCCTTCGCATCCCAGCCTGGGCTCTTCGGATCTCACAGAGCCACCACCCTCTCCCACTTGCCACTTCACTTGTTTGTGTGAAGGCTTGATACCAACGTCTCCTCCATTATTTTATCTTGCAAACATTTACGTGGTATTGACCATGTACCAGGCACTGAATACATTAGAAATTATAATTCATTTAAGTGTCAAAAAGTAACCATGAAGCAGATGCTATTATGGTCCCCATTTTACACAGGGAGACAGAAGGACCTTGCCCAAGGTCAGTCACACAGCTAATGGTGGCATTGGCAGCCCATGACCTCTGGCTTCAGAGTCTGCACTCTTTTATTTATTTTTTATTTTTTTAAATTTTAATTGGAGGCTAATTACTTTACAATATTGTAGTGGTTTTTGCCATACATTCACATGAATCAGCCATGGGTGTACATATATTCCCCATCCTGACCCTCCCTCCCACCTCCTTCCCCATCCCATCCCTCAGGGTCATCCCAGTGCACCAGCCCTGAGCATTCTGCCTCATGAATTGAACCTGGACTGGTTATCTATTTCACATATGATAATATACATGTTTCAATGCTATTCTCTCAAATCATCCCACCCTCACCTTCTCCCACAAAGTCCAACAGTCTGTTCTTTACATCGGTGTCTCTTTTGCTGTCTCATATACAGGGTTATCGTTACCATCTTTCTAAATTCCATATATATGTGTTAATATACTGTATTGGTATTTTTCTTTCTGACTTATATCACTCTGTATAACAGGCTCCAGTTTCATCTACCTCATTAGAACTGATTCAAATGCATTCTTTTTAATATTTGAGTAATATTCCATTGTGTATATGTACCACAGCTTTCTTATCCATTCGTCTGCCTATGGACATCTAGGTTGCTTCCATGTCCTGGCTATTGTAAACAGTGCTGCGATGAACATTGGGGTACACGTGTCTCTTTCAGTTCTGGTTTCCTCGATGTGTATGCCCAGCAGTGGGATTCCTGGATGTTCAAGCTGGTTTTAGAAAAGGCAGAGGAACCTGAGATCAAATTTCCAACATCCGCTGGATCATCAAAAAAGCAAGAGAGCTCCAGAAAAATGTCTATTTCTGCTTTATTGACTATGCCAAAGCCTTTGACTGTGTGGGTCACAATAAACTGTGGAAAATTCTGAAAGAAATGGGAATACCAGACCACCTGACCTGCCTCTTGAGAAATCTGTATGCAGGTCAGGAAGCAGCAGTTAGAACTGGACATGGAACAACAGAATGGTTCCAAATAGGAAAAGGAGTACATCAAGGCTGTATGTTGTCACCTTGCTAATTTAGCTTCTATGCAGAGTACATCATGAGAAACGCTGGACTGGAAGAAGCACTAGCTGGAATCAAGATTGCCGGGAGAAATCTCAATAACCTCAGAATATGCAGATGACACCACTCTTATGGCAGAAAGTGAAGAGGAACTAAAAAGGCTCTTGATGAAAGTGAAAGAGAGTGAAAAGGTTGGCTTAAAGCTCAACAATCAGAAAACAAAGATCATGGCATCCGGTCCCATTACTTCATGGCATATAGATGGGGAAACAGTGGAAACAGTGTCAGACTTTATTTTTGGGGGCTCCAAAATCACTGCAGATGTTGATTGCAGCCATGAAATTAAAAGACGCTTACTCCTTGGAAGAAAAGTTATGACCAACCTAGATAGCATATTAAAAAGCAGATATATTACTTTGCCAACAAAGGTTCATCAGTCAAGGCTATGGTTTTTCCAGTGGTCATGTATGGATGTGAAAGTTGGACTGTGAAGAAAGCTGACTGCCAAAGAATTGATGCTTTTGAACTGTGGTGTTGGAGAAGACTCTTGAGAGTCCCTTGGATTGCAAGAAGATACAACCAGTCCATTCTGAAGGAGATCAGTCCTCGGTGTTCATTGGAAGGACTGACATTGAAGCTGAAACTCCAATACTTTGGCCACCTCATGCAAAGAGCTGACTCATTGGAAAAGACTGTGATGCTGGGAGGTATTGGGGGAAGGAGGAGAAGGGGACGACAGAGGATGAGATGGCTGGATGGCATCGTTGGCTCGATACACATGAGTCTGGGTGAACTTCAGGAGTGGTGATGGACAGGGAGGCCTGGTGTGCTGAGATTCATGGGGTCGCAAAGAGTTGGACACAACTGAGTGACTGAACTGAACTGAACTGATGGCAGTTTTATTTCCGTTTTTTTAAGGAATCTCGACACTGTTCTCCATAGTAGCTGTACTAGTTTGCATTCCCACCAACAGTGTAAGAGGGTTCCCTTTTCTCCACCCCCTCTCCAGCATTTATTGCTTGTAGACTTTTGGATAGCAGCCATTCTGACCAGCATGAGATGGTACCTCATTGCGGTCTTGATTTGCATTTCTCTGATAATGAGTGATGTTGAGCATCTTTTCATGTGTTCGTTAGCCATCTGCATGTCTTCTTTGAAGAAATGTCTGTTTAGTTCTTTGGCCCATTTTTTGATTGGGTCGCTTATTTTTCTGGAATTGAGCTGGAATTTTTATATTTTTGAGATTAATTCTTTGTCAGTTGCTTCATTTGCTATTATTTTCTCCCATTCTGAAGGCTGTCTTTTCACCTTGCTTATAGTTTCCTTCATTGTGCAAAAGCTTTTAAGTTTAGTTGGGTCTCATTTGTTTATTTTTGCTTTTATTTCCATTACTCTGGGAGGTGGGTCATAGAGCATCCTGCTATGACTTATGTCAGAGAGCAGAGTCTACACTCTTTTAAAAAAAATTGTATTGAAGTATAGTTGTTTTACAATATTGTGTTAGTTTCTGCTGTGTAGGAAAGTGAATCAGCTATACATATACATATATCCTCTCTTTTTTGGATTTCCTTTCCATTTAGGTCACCACCCCTGGAGAAGGAAATGTCAACCCACTCCAGTATTCTTGCCTGGAGAATTCTATAGACAGAGGAGCGTGGCAGACTATACAGTCCATGGGGTCGCTAAGAGTCAGACACCACTAAGCAACGATCATTCACTCACTAGGTCAACACAGAGCATTGAGTAGAGTTCTCTGTGCTATACAGTAGGTTCTCATTAGTTATCCATTTATACATAGTATCAATAGTGTATGTATGTCTCCCATATCTCCCAATAGAGTTCACACTCTTAAACATGACCCTACCCTCTCCTCTGGTGGCTCAGATGGTAAAAAATATGCCTGCAATACAGGAGACCTGGGTTCGATCCCTGGGTCAGGAAGATTCCCCTGGAGGAGGGCCCACTCCAGTATTCTTGCCTGGAGAATCCCATGGACAGAGAAGCCTGGTGGGCTACAGTCCATGGGATCACAAAGAGCTGGACATGACTGAGAGACTAAGCACACACACCCTCTCCTCTACAAGCAAGAGGTCACTTCATCATCCCACCCAGCAGAGCGCCAGGTATGCAGCAGACCCTCAATAAGTACCTGTTGAGTGAATGTTGGTGATGATCAGATGTGCACGGTATGTAACAGAGGTTGGGGACAGGTGTAAGGTGATTTCCAGAACTTTCAGCATGGGTGGGAGGTGAGGCTATTCCTTGAGCTGAGGATCACAATGGCAGAAGCTGTTACAAGGGCTGCAGAGGGGAAGAACAGGGACATCCTGATGAGACATATCACTTCCAACACTCCGGTCATCTGGAGCCTCACCCTCGCCCCCCAATAGTTTCATATCACTCACTGCACTGGTGAGGGTAACATTCATCTGAAACTTTTTCTGCCTTACCCCATAACAGCTGAATAACAGCTATTAGCTTTGGACTCTAGGCATTTTTATGAGCTCTTAGTTCCAAGGCTTGAGGTTTGGCAAAAGGAGCATATTATTCACACACAAAACAACTGAATTAAAATAGCATTAAGAGTCTGGCTTATACTGACAAAACCTAGGAAATTCAGAATTATGGGGAAAAGCCTGTCCTGAGTTCACCCCCACCACTAGGCTGGTGTTACTCCTTCTGCACTGAGGGCAGAGAGAAAGGTCACCACTAGGCAGAAGAGGCCACACTGGAGAAAGAGAAGGCAGCCCAGGTTAGGGGGATGGTGGAGGATAAGGAGGTGCAGGAAGGGCAGTTACAGCAAGGGCAAGGGTACCAGGGCCAGGCCCACTCCTGGAGCCTGCATGATGATGCAAGTAAGAAGCACCAGCCCCAATCCCAGGGCCAGGAAAATGCCAGTACCACCCTCTGTCTCCTCTGGGCTGCAGACCACCTTCCTACAAGCTGAGACATTCACATCTTTGCCCCCCAGGACAAGCCTCAGATTTCCACCCCTCTACTGAACTTGGACATGGGGGAACTCACAGGCAGGTACACTGTTCCCCACTTCATTCTCATCTTTTGAAGGAATTGAGGAGAAAGAAGCTCAATAATGGGTAAACCAAAAGTGATGGTTAGTTATAACTTTGGAAGACTATTCTGTTATGTAAATTTGAGAATTTAAATAATCTTGATTTGGGGTTGCATTGAGTTCTGACAAAATGTGGTCCACTGGAGAAGGGAATGCAAACCACTTCATTATTCTTGCCTTGAGAACCCCATGAATGTTATGAAAAGGCAAAAAGATAGGACACTGAAAGATGAACTCCCCAGGTCAGTAGGTACCCAATATGCTACTGGAGATCAGTGGAGAAATAACTCCAGAAAGAATGAAGGGATGGAGCCAAAGCAAAAACAATACTCAGTTGTGGATGTGACTGGTGATAGAAGCAAAGTCCAATGCTATGAAGAGCAATATTGCATAGGAAACTGGAATGTTAGGTCCATGAATCAAGGCAAATTCAGTTCAGTTCAGTTCAGTTCAGTTCAGTCACTCAGTCGTGTCCGACTCTTTGCGACCCCATGAATTGCAGCATGCCAAGCCTCCCTGTCAAGGCAAATTGGAAGTGGTCAAATAGGAGATGGCAAGGGTGAACGTAGGCATTTCAGGAATCAGCAAACTAAAATGGACTGGAATGGGTGAATTTAACTCAGATGACCATTATATCTACTACTGTGGGCAAGAATCCCTTAGAAGAAATGGAGTAGCAAACACAGTCAACAAAAGTCTGAACTGCAGTACTTGGATGCAATCTCAAAATGACAGAGTGATCTCTGTTCATTTCCAAGGCAAACCATTCAATATCACGGTAATCCAAGTCTATGCCCCAACCAGTAATGCTGAAGAAGCTGAAGTTGAACGGTTCTGTGAAGACCTACAAGACCGTCAAGAACTAACACCCCAAAAGATGTCCTTTTCATTACAGGGGACTGGAATGCAAAAGTATGAAGTCAAGAAACACTTGGAGTAACAGGCAAATTTGGCCTTGGAGTACAGAATGAAGCAGGGCAAAAGCTAATAGAGTTTTGTCAAGAGAACACTGGTCATAGCAAACATTGTCTTCCAACAACACAAGAGAAGACTCTATACGTGGACATCACCAGATGGTCAATACCAAAATCAAATTGATTATATTCTTTGCAGCCAAAGATGGAGAAGCTCTATACAGTCAGCAAAAACAAGACTGGGAGCTGACTGTGGCTCAGATCATGAACTCCTTATTGCCAAATTCAGACTTAAATTGAAGAAAGTAGGGAAAAACCACTAGACCACTCAGTTCAGTTCAGTTCAGTCGCTCAGTCGTGTCCGACTCTTTGCGACCCCATGAATCGCAGCACGCCAGGCCTCCCTGTCCATCACCAACTCCCAGAGTTCACTCAAACTCATGTCCATCGAGTTGGTGATGCCATCCAGCCATCTCATCCTCTGTCGTCCCCTTCTCCTCCTGTCCCCGAATCCCTCCCAGCATCAGAGTCTTTTCCAATGAGTCAACTCTTCACATGAGGTGGCCAAAGTACTGAAGTTTCAGCTTTAGCATCATTCTTTCCAAAGAACACCCAGGACTGATCTCCTTTACAATGGACTGGTTGGATCTCCTTGCAGTTCAAGGGACTCTCAAGAGTCTTCTCCAACACCACAGTTCAAAAGCATCAATTGTTTGGTGCTCAGCTTTCTTCACAGTCCAACTCTCACATCCATACATGACTACTGGAAAAACCATAGCCTTGACTAGATGGACCTTTGTTGGCAAAGTAATGTCTCTGCTTTTCAATATGCTATCTAGGTTGGTCATAACTTTTCTTCCAAGGAGTAACCACCCAGGTATGACCTAAATCAAATCTCTTATGATTATACTGTGGAAGTGAGAAATAGATTCAAGGGATTACATCTGATAGACAGAGTGCCTAAAGAACTATGGAGGGAGGTTTGTGATGTTGTATAGTAGATAGGGATCAAAACCATCCCCAAGAAAAAGAAATGCAAAAAAAGCAAATTGACTGTCTGAGGAGGCCTTACAGATAGCTGTGAAAAGAAGAGAAGTAAAAAGCAAAGGAGAAAAGGAAAGATACACCCAATTGAATCCAGAGTTCCAAAAAATATCAAGGAGAGATAAGAAAGCCTTCCTCAGCGATCAATGCAAAGAAATAGAGGAAAACAGTAGAATGGCAAAGACTAGAGATCTCTTCAAGAAAATTAGAGATACCAAGGAAACATTTCATCCAAAGATGGGCTCAATAAAGCAGAAATGGCATGGATCTAACAGAAGCAGAAGATATGAAGAAGAGATGGCAAGAATACACAGAAGAACTATTCAAAAAATATCTTCATGACCCAGATAACCACGATGGTGTGATCACTCATCTAGAGCCAGACATCCTGGAATGTGAAGTCAAGTGGGCCTTAGGAAGCATCACTACGAACAAAGCTAGTGGAGGTGATGGAATTCCAGTTGAACTATTTCAAATCCTAAAAGATGATGCTGTGAAAGTGCTGCATTCAATATGCCAGCACATTTGGAAAACTCAGCAGTGGCCACAGGACTGGAAAAGGTCAGTTTTCATTCCAATCCCAAAGAAAGGTAATGCCAAAGAATGCTCAAACTACTGAACAATTGTACTCATCTCACACTCTAGTAAAGTAATGCCCAAAATTCTCCAGGCCAGGCTTCAACAGTATGTGAACAGTGAAATTCTAGATGTTCAAGCTGGCTTTAGAAAAGGCAGATATCAAATTGCCAACATCTGTTGGATTATCAAAAAAGCAAGAGAGTTCCAGGAAAACATCTATTTCTGCTTTATTGACTATGCCAAAGCCTTTGACTGTGTGGATCACCACAAACTGTGGAAAATTCTGAAAGAGATGGGAACACTAGACCACCTTACCTGCCTCTTGAGAAACCTATATGCAGGTCAGGAAGCAACAGTTAGAACTGGATGTGGAACAACAGACTGGTTCCAAATAGGAAAAGGAGTACATCAAGGCTGTATATTGTCACCCTGCTTATTTAACTTCTATGCAGAGTACATCATGAGAAACACTGGGCTGGAGGAAGCACAAGCTGGAATCAAGATTGCCGGGAGAAATCTCAATAACCTCAGATATGCAGATGACACCACCCTTATGGCAGAAAGTGAAGAGGAACTAAAAAGCCTCTTGATGAAAGTGAAAGAGGAGAGTGAAAAAGTTGGCTTAAAGCTCAACATTCAGAAAACGAAGATCATGGCATCTGGTCCCATCACTTCATGGGAAATAGATGGGGAAACAGTGGAAACAGTGTCAAACTTTATTTTGGGGGGCTCCAAAATCACTGCAGATGGTGACTGCAGCCATGAAATTAAAAGACGCTTACTCCTTGGAAGAAAAGTTATGACCAACCTAGACAGCATATTGAAAAGCAGAGACATTACTTTGCCAACTAAGGTCCGTCTAGTCAAGGCTATGGTTTTTCCAGTGGTCACGTATGGATGTGAGAGTTGGACTTTAAAGAAAGCTGAGTGCTGAAGAATTGATGCTTTTGAACTGTGGTGTTGGAGAAGACTCTTGAGAGTCCCTTGGACTGCAAGGAAATCCAAGCAGTCCATCTTAAAGATAATCAGTCCTGAATATTCCTTGGAAAGACTGATGTTGAAGCTGAAACTCCAATCATGTGGCCACCTGATGTGAAGAACTGACTCATCGGAAAAGACCTTGATGATGGGAAAGATTGAGGATGGGAGAAGGGGACGACAGAGGATGAGATGGTTGAATGGCATCACTGACTCGATGGATATCAGTTTGAGTAAACTCTGGGAGCTGGTGATGGACAGGGAAGCCTGGTGTGCTGCACTCCATGGGGTCACAAAGAGTCAAATATAACTAAGCAACTGAACTGAACTGAACTGAGAGTTAGGAAGAGAGGCTAGAAAAATAATTCCCTCCTCTTGGCCAGAAAAGATCTTTGTCTTATTGAGGTGAGGTGGAAGCATTTGTTACCTATCTACCTACCCAGGTTTATTGAGGTATGAAAGTAAAAGTGAAAGTCACTCAGTTGTGTCCAACTCTTTGTGACCCCATTGAATTCTCCAGGCCAGAATACTGGAGTGGGTAGCCGTTCCCTTCTCCAGGTGATCTTCCCAACTCGGGAATTGAACTGGAGTCTCCTGCATTTCACTTTTCACTTCCATGCACTGCAGAAGGAAATGGCAACCCACTCCAGTGTTCTCGCCTGGAGAATCCCAGGGACAGGGGAGCCTGGTGGGCTGCTGTCTATGGGGTTGCACAGAGTCGGACACGACTGAAGCGACTTAGCAGCAGCAGCAGCAACAGCAGCTCCTGCATTGCAGGTGGATTCTTTACCAACTGAGCTATCAGGGAAGCATAATTGACAAATAAAACTATAAAATATCTAAAGTGTACAACTTGATGATTTTGCATACATATCCATTGTGAGGGTCTTCCCTGGTGGCTCAGACAGTAAACAATATGTCCACAGTGTGAGAGACCCAGGTTCCATCTCTGGGTTGGGAAGATCCCCTGGAGAAGGGAATGGCAAGCCACTCCAGTATTCTTGCTTGGAGAGTTCTATGGACAGAGGAGCCTGGCAGGCCACAGTCCATGGTGTTGCAGAGAATCAGACAGGACTGAGCGACTAACACACACATATATTCACTGGGAGAAGATTCCCCCTGTGGAGTTAATTACCACATTCATCACCTCACATATTTATCTTTTTTGTGTGTGTGAGAACATCTTCATTCTATTCCTTTGGCAAATTTTGATTATATAACAATGTTATCAATTATAGTCATCATGTTACACATTAGACCTTCAGATCTTATTCATCTTGTAACTGACAGTCTGTATGACGGGTTCTTTGGATGTACTTTGGGAAGAAATTTCTGTAATTCTAGAAATTTCAGTTTCACCAGACCTTTTGGGTAAGAACTTCCCCTAAGCTTTTGAAAATAGTTAAGTGTCATCCAGGGATTCCCAGGTGGTGCTAGTGATAAAGAACCTGCCTACCAATTCAGGAGATGTAAGAAATGCAAGGTCAATCCCAGGGTCGGGAAGATCTTCTGGTGGAGGGCATAGCAATTCACTCCTGTATTTTTGGAGAACCCCATCGACTGAGAAGCCTGGTGGGCTATAGTCCATGATATTGCAACGAGTTGAACACAACTGAAGTACTTAGCATGCACAATACTTTAATCCAATAGTTCAAAGATGGGTTAAGTTGGTTTTAAATGTGGTGAAAGTGACCCCCATCTAACTAATTTTAAAATAACAAAATTATAGTCCTTGGAGACGTTCTTTTGGTCTAGCCCAGGGGTGACAGAGGTGGAAGGATAGTGAGACTTGCCTCCATTTACAAGAACCGCAAAGGGATTTTGTAAAATCAAAATGTGATGTTAATTCCACCAAGTAATTGCCTTCTTCCGCTAGCTTTTGAATTTCATTAAACTGTTCATGCTCCCAATTTCTCAGTGATTAATAAATCTGTTCTCTCTACACTACAATTGCTCTTCACCAGAATAATAACTAAATGCTTGGGCTCATTTAACCCTTACAATAATCCTATGAAGCAGCTACTTTTGTTAGCTCCACTGATAATGTAACGATGTTATTTATCATTGTGCTCTGTAATGATGTTAGGATATTGACCAAGGTCACATATATGTGATGGAGCTGTAATTTGAACTCCATGTTCCAATTGCTGTCGTTGTTCAGTCACTAAGTTATGTCTGACTCTGCGGCCCCACGGACTGCAGCACACCAGGCTCCTCTGTTCTCCACTATCTTCCAGAGTTTGCTCAAATTCATGACCATTGACTTGATGATGTTCCACGTGCAAATTAAGACGGGGCTTAGCCATCCATCCCAAGCCAGACCTGAGTTGCCTGTTAAAGCCAGCCTTGAGGGACTTCCCTGGTGGTCTGGTAGCTAAGACTCCATGCTCCCAATACCAGGTTCTAGCCCTGTTCAGTGAACCAGATCCCACGTGTGATGATAAAGATCCCACGCACTGCAACTGAGATGTGACACAGTCAAATAAATAAAATTAATATTTTAAAAGATTTATTTAAAAAATAGCAACTGTGAGACATCCTCCAGAGTCATAGAACTCATGGCTCTTCAAGAAGTTCTCAGCTGGAGAAATCCTTTTCTCTACTAACCAACAAAGAGAGAGAAGAAACAATCATGGGCATTTCTAAATTGTACACAGTGACTTTAAAAATCATGTCTTCTGTACAGGTGGACAACAAACACATGAAAAGATGCTTAGCATAGCTCATTATTAGAGAAATGCAAATAAAAACTACAGCTTTCATCAAAAAAAAATCTACAAACAAATGCTGGAGAGGGTGTGGGGAAAAGGGAACCCTCTTGCACTGTTGGTGGGAATGTAAATTGATACAGCCACCATGGAAAACAGTATAGAGAGTCCTTTAAAAAAAAAAAAAAACTTGGAATGAAGCTACCTTATGACCCAGCAATCCCACTCCTGGGCATATACCCTGAGAAAACCATAATTGAAAAAGATACATGCACCCCGATGTTCATTGCAGCACTATTTACAATAGCTAGGACATGGAGGCAACCTATATATCAACAAATGAATAGATAAAGAAGCTGTGGTACATATATATAATAGAATATTGACCATAAAAAGGGATGTATTTGAAATCAGTTGTAGTGAGGTGGATGAACCTGTTATACAGAGTGAAGTAAGTCAGAAAGAGAAAAACAAATATCATATATTAACACATATATAAGGAGTCTAGAAAGAAATACTGATGAGCCTGTTTGCAGGGCAGCAATGGAGACTCGGGCATAGAAAACAGACTTTGGATCCATCAGAGGAAGGAGAAGGTGACAAACTGACAGAGTAGTATTGAAACATATGTTACCATATGTAAAGTAGATAACTAGTGGGAAGTTGCTGTATAACACAAGGAGCTCAGCATGGTACTCTGTGACAACAGAGAGGGGTGGGATGAGGTGAGGAGTAGGCAGGGAGGTTCAAGAGAGAGGCAATATATGTATACGTGTGGCTGATTCATACTGCTGTATGGCAGAAGCCAGCACAATATTGTAAAGCAATTATCCTCCAAATAAGAATAAATGTTTTAAAATATTTTAAAAAATCATGTTTTCTTGAAAGCACATTGAAGGTGCAGTTCATTCACCCCTCTCCTCAAATAGGAAAACTGAGACGGTTTTCTGCTACCAGCTCAAAAGCTGAGCTGAGAAAAATGCAGGAAGACTCAGACTTCAGTAAATGACCTGGCATCACTTTTCCAGTCTGCTATAAAATGTTAATAATTCTGAGTAATCTGAATGAGAATGCATTAAAATACAGACCAGCTGGAGGTTGAGAGCAAGCCATTCTTGTGCCCCATCCTGACCTGTCATTTAGCAAACCAGGGACAACTTTGTCATGGAGTGCGGCTAATAAGATGTCACAGCCATGATTCTGTGACACTCCATCAGGGGATACTGGTGATACCTCCTTCTTTTCTGTTTGTAAGAAAGAGACAGGAGGGACTGTTCAGATACAATGACTGCTTGGCAATGAGGATGGAGAGACAATATAAATGTGGGCTGTAACAAGTTCAGAAAGACAGGCAGGACATGGTAACATCAGAAGAACCAGGCTTGTTAAAGCCAGTGACAGGCAGCACATGGAAGAATTTTGTGGAGCTCAAGATAATTCTGTCCTGGCTGGGATCGTTTTCTAAAAAAAAAAAAAAAAAACTTTTTATTTTGTATTGGGATATAGCCAATTAACAGTGTTGATAGTTTCAGGTGAATAGCAAAGCCATTCAGCCATACATATATATGTAGTTATTCTCCCCGCAAATCCTCTCCCATTGTCCTGGCTGGGATCTTTCATTCATGGTCTAGAAGGGCCTCTTAAGTGTGACTTGACTTTAAGTTTGAATGAAAAGTATAAGCATTTGACATGTTTCTTGGTAATATGTTCTGATAAAGGATGCCTTTGTCTCTAGCTTTGTACCAGGATGCTTTAGCGGGAACTCTCTTAAAACTCCTCTTTGGAGGCTGAAGTTTCGAGGCTTTTTCACACCTTCCCCATCCCACCAGGCTGCTCCTTGAACAAGCACATATGCACACATACTCAACGTGTGCACAGACCCACCAATCCTGGGGGAGGACTCGCTCAGCCCGGATGGGAGCTACAGACCCACACTCAGTTTATTCCCACTAGACTGAAACCATGAGGCCCCAGTGGGACCAACACAGGAGGTCTGAGCTGCTCTTGCTCCCTACCTCCCAGGAAATGCTTTTCCTTAACCTTGCCCGTGGGTTCTTTCCCGTGTTTATTTTCTACTTGAGCTGTGAGGACTTGGTGAGAAGAAAATGGTAGGAGAAACAAAGGCTTGGGTATCAGAAACAGGGCTGGTGGGCTTCTCTGGTGGCTCAGTGGTGAAGAATCTGCCTGCCAGTGCAGGAGACATGAGTTCGGTCCCTGATCTGGGAGGATCCCATATGCCGCGGAGTAACTAAGCCCGTGCTCCACAACTATTGAGCTTGTGCACTAGAACCCAGGAACTGCACGTACTGAGCCCACATGCCCTAGAGCCCTCACTCCACAACAGGAGAAGCCAGCACAATGAGAAGCCCCCACACAGCAACTAGAGACAGATCCGTGCAGGAACAAAGACCCAGCACAGCCAAAAAGTAAGTAATTCATTAATCTTAGAAAAAGGGGTGGTGAGAAATGAAAACGATGTATAGGATTTCTGTGGCCCTTTCTCTTTTCCTGCTTTTTTTGGTTGTTGTTCAAAATATAACTACATGGTAAAATATATATATTTGTTTTATCACATCATTAAATAACACCTCACTCTGAGTCAGGTTGAGTTATGAAACTTGAAGGTTCACAAAATCAGGTCAAAACTGGCAGAGAGGGGACAGTTCTGTGCTGTGAAGTCACTGGATTTACCCCTGGCACCCATGAAGGTCAAGGCCGTCAGCTCATGAGCAGCTCCTCCTGGAGATGACAAAACCCACAGGAACGGTTCGGTTCCACGGAAACGGCGGGAAAGCTGGCCCATCTGTTGGTCTGGTCCCACCCCGACTTCCTATGTTGTCACTTCACACACCACACTGAGGCTTTGTCTTTGGAAACACCGAAGAGAAAATGTGTGTGCGCGAATCCTGTAAAAGCCCTCTGTTTGACTAGGGTGGGTTCACTTTGTTGCTGCCCAGAGGCAGGAGAGAAGACGAGATGAGTAACCTCATTACTCGTTGGCTCTCCTACAGCTCTGGATGGCTTCTCGGGGTCTGTCCTGGGCTGGGAGCAGGCACTCCAAAATCCTGCCATCCATGACTCACGGGACCGAGTGCCCTTCATCCCGTCCTGCTGTCAAGGACCGTGGATGCATTGTCATCACCCGAAAGGAGGAGAGCGTTCTGATTGGATACACTCATGTTGGGTGTTGTACATTTTAGTCAGTAGACAAGCATGCCTTTGTGGTTTCTCCCAGGCAACGAACTTCCTTTCTGAAGAGGACAGCAGGTCCATTTAATAGAAGACCCAGGCCGCTTCTAGTATGAGTTGATAGCATAGGAAAAAATTTTGAAAAGGGTGGGGGGGGGAATCACAAATTTTTACTTTCAAGTAACTGAAATTATAATTACAGATTACCTTGCCTGTTCTCTCCCTGTTACCTCTACATCAAAGGATAAAGTAACGTTTCTAGAAAAGAGTATCGGTGAATGTAAATTTCCATAGAACACCTGTAAGCATGACAGCACCTGAGGTGTGCTGAGGAGGGACAAGGGAGGCGGAGGGAGAAAAGGCTGTCCTTAGGGTAGGAGCTGCAAATGCAGCCTTCAAGGAGACAGGGGAGCATGGACAGCAGCGCGAGTGAGTTCCATGGAGCCAGGGCTGGAGGCAGACAAGTCTCTGGGATAATAGAACTGTACTTTTCCATTTGTCCAAAAGAGCAAGTGATGTCAATCCAACAGGAAATGCAGATTTATGACATAGTCAAGACAATTGTTGTGAAGAACTTTTATTTTCTTAGTTAAGCTTGTTGCTGTTGTTCTGACTCTCAGAACATTGACACTCACTCTGCAGGGCTTCCTCAGCAGCTCAGTGGGAACGAACCTACCTGCCAGTTCAGGAGATATAAAAGCCATGGGTTAGATACCTGGGTTGGGAGGATCCCTTGGAGAAGGGAATGGCTACCCACTCCAGCATACTTGCCTGGAGAATTCCCTGGACAGAGGAGCCTGGTGGGTTACAGCCCATGGGATCGCAAAGAGTCAGACACAACTGAAGTGACTTAGCATGCACTCTGCCCCCAGTGGAGTGCATACTTGTGGAGCAGCCTCTCCTCCCGGCCAAGCCCTCTTCTTGGGACTGCCCGGGGGCCTCAAACCACACTGGCAATGTCCCTGCTCCCATGGAGCTTGCCCTCTTGCCTGGGAGACAGGCAGATAGCAGGTGGATAAACAGATCAATTCTCAGAGTGATAAGAAAAACAAAACCCTCATGTGATGAAGTGATGGAGAGGGAGGAGCCTTTGATGGGGGAGGTTGAGACGTTTGGTCAGGGAGCTAAATAAATGTCAAGAAGCAGGAGCCAACCTTGTGGAGTAAGATGTGCATTCCAGGCAGAGAAAGCAGAAACTGTGACAGCCCTGAGGAAATCAGACTGGGGCTCTCAGAACAGAAAGACGGCCGGGGCAGCTGAGAAGGAAGGGGACTAGGCAGGAGAGTGACAGGGGTGGAGGTAGGGAGTGTGGGCCACATCAGAAGGGCCTTGGAACTCAAGCAAGAATTTGACTTTCCTGATGTAGCAAATAGGGAAATGAGGCAAGAATTTAGGTAGAGTAGGCTTATAATTCAACATGTAAATACAGTGTGTGAATTAGACCCTGGCAGGCAATTCCACAAAGAAAGACAACTGAGCACCAAAGAACTGATCCTTTTGAACTGTGGTGTTGAAGAAGATTCTTGAGAGTCCCTTGGACTGCAAGGAGATCCAATCAGTCTGTCCTAAAGGAAACTAGTCCTGAATATTCATTGGAAGGACTGATGTTGAAGCTGAAACTCCAATACTTTGGCCACCTGATACGAAGAACTAACTCACTGGAAAAGACCTTGATGCGGGACAAGATTGAAGGTAGGAGGAGAAGGGGACAACAGAGGATGAAATGGTTGGATGGCATCACTGACTCGATGGACATGAGTTTGAGCAGGCTCCGGAAGTTGGTGATGGACAGGGAGGCCTGGCGTGCTGCAGTCCATGGGGTCGCAAAGAGTCAGACATGACTGAGCCACTGAAATGAACTGAGGCAATCCCAGAACCTCTCAGATTACTGAGGATGTGGGTGAATGGATGACTTACCAGAGATCAGAGATGTCCATGGGGTCTATAAAGTCGACAGATCCACACAAGATCTTTTGGACCTTATAAGAGACTCTAATACCTTACACTGGTACCTTTTCACAGCTGTTCATACTGGACCAGGGGCATCTGAATAACATACGAATACTCCATTTCCTAAGGATCTGTGTGTGTATGTGTGTGTGTGTGTGTGTATGTGTGTGTGTGTGTGCGTGTGCACGCATGCTCAGTCATGTCAGACTCTTTTTGACCCACGCCTGTGGATGGTAGCCCACCAGGCTCCTCTGTCCATGGAATTCTTCAGGCAAGAAAATTTGAGCAGATTGCCATTTCCTCCTCCAGGGGATCTTTCCCATCCAGGAATCGAACCCGCATCTCTTCTGTCTCCTGCATTGTCAGGCAGGTTCTTTACCAGCTGAGCCACCGGGGAAGCCCAGTGAGATCCACATTTAAAAGACTTCTACAGGCCACGTCCAGGGTTCACAGTGGCTCTTCTAAGGTTCCATGTCCTGCAAGCATGCTGCAAACACAATCTGAAAACAAGAGGGGGAAATCTCAGCTCTTATTCCAGACCAGCTGCCACTCTCAGGAAGCCACCAGGACTCTCAGGAAGAACCAGTCTGTCTATTCTCATCACTGGGACAGATCACAGTCATGGGTGTCTTGTTATCAATTCATGGCCAAGATTTTGTCTCCAGATTGCAGCTCACTCATTTCTGACAACACGTTGAGAGGAAAACATGCCTCCCCACCCCTCTTTCCTTCCTTATAAAATGTATGAATTTTGCAGTTATGTTAAAATCAAAAGTTGCTTGAGACTTTCAGAATGAGATATCTCTTCACCCATCAGCATATACACAGCAAGTTTTAAAGGGGTAGAAAAACATTCAAGTAGATCTCTTGGAATATACAGAATAAGATTTAACATTTTTAGAGAAAAGAAGAGGATTTTAAAATTCAGACAGCTCAACAAACACCAACCAAGAGTGTGTCAGAATTATTCTTATTCATCAGTTGTGATGGCTCCAGGACCCCAGCAGAAAAGCCACCCTGTTCTCCGTTGTCTGATGGATGCTGGTTAAAAGGTTGTCGTGCAGAAAAGTGGTTCCAGTCTCCAGTCTTGCCTGCCTTGTTCTGTCAAGTCAAGGTTGATAAGAGAGGCCAAGGTAATGTGTTCTTTTGCTCTTGTCCTGATAGCTAATCTCAGAATGGCACTAGATTGATATTTAGTATTTGGCCATCTGCCATGGGTACTGTATTTTAAAGGACTTTAAATAGAAACACACATGTAACTCAGAATGTTAAGCTAGAAGACTCTTATTTTCAGTTTTAAATCTTTCAACTTACAGTTAAGGAAAAAGATCTATTTATTGTTCAGACACTAAGTTTTGTCTGACTTTTCCCGATTCCATGGACTGTAGCATTCCAGGTTCCCTGTCCTTCACCATCTCCTGGAGTTTGCTCAAACTCATGTCTGTTGAGTCGGTGATGCCATCCAACCATCTCATCTTCTGTCATCCCCTTCTCCTCCTGCCTTCAATCCTTCCCAGCTTCAAGGTCTTTTCCAGTGAGTTGGCTCTTCACATCAGGTAGCCGAAGCATTGGAGCTTCAGCATCAGTCCTTCCAGTGCATGTTAGGGTCTGCGCCACCAGGGAAGCCCTAAACAGATCTGGTTAATTTTCTGAAGCAGCAACAGAACCAGGTCAGGAAGTCACATTTCCTTCTGCCAAATCCACCCAGAGCCACTTTTCTGTTTTACAATCTCTTCAATCATCTAGGATTGCTGACAACCCATCTAGGGCTCAGCCACAGGATGTCAAAGTAGTTGTAGGGGATTCTGCCTTAATGTGGTCAGGTTAGAACAAAACCTCCAAATACAATATGGCCTTTACCCCATTTTTATTCACGCTTTTCCTTCGAATCACAGATTCCTTATCTATCTTGAATTATACCACCCCAAACCCTAATCTACATGAAACAGCCAGACATTAGAAGTAATCAAGAAAGGCACCTTTAGGCAAAAACACTCTCTTCTGGTCCACACTAAGGGTAGTGCTGGCTGAGTCCTCTCAGGCTTTGGCTGGGGTCTCAGACTCCAGACAAGCTTGTTTGAGGGTTTTGTCAGTGTCCAGAAGCGTGGGAGCAGCAAGGAAGGAAAGAGAAGAGATGCTCCTATGGGTCAGCAGTGGCAGGCCAGACCCTGATGGCACTGAGAAGGTGTCCCAGACCGTAAAGCAGTAAGCAGCACCAACAGCCACCAAAAGCAGACACAGTATTCAAAAGGATGATCTCCCAAGCCCCTACGGGCCCTGGAACCAATTCTGCCAACAGCTTGAACAGCAATCAATGCTTTAAAACTATTCCTGATTTAAACATAAAAAAAAAAAGTCTTATTCATCATGCTTTGAAAAAGAAAATGAAGAATGCGATACATTTTAGCAAGGCTATTGAGACTATGATGTAACATGCAGTATCTGTTAAAATTGCATTGTTTGAAAGATATAAAGACACAAAACTCTTCTGTTGTGTATGATCCCCAGGAGCCCAGATGCCCCCAAATCTCTCTTCTCTTCTCTTCAGCCTGCCCTGAACATCCAGCCCTAGCCAGCCAAGGAGGTCACCTGCTGTTTCCCGATTTTTACACTAAGGAAACGTTGATCGTCCTGGAAAACGGCTTCAATTACACCTCAGTGCAAATTACAGACAACCTGGGAGGTGAACATTTTGGGGTGATGTCCATCTCAGTCCTAGGTCTATCCACAATAATTAACAAATCCCCACTGGAAGGTTGATTCTTCTACATTTACTACCTAAACCAGACACCTTCTGAACACACTGCTCTCAACTTCCTCCTTTGAAAGGTAGTTTGTTTGCTATCGGGATTTTTAAAAAGTAATGTGCTGAACCATGCAGATTAGAAGAAAGCATTGTCACAGCTGTTTTGTTAAAGTATGCATTTCTTTTATGCTCTTTATGCATGCTCCCTTATAAGTGAACATGTTGGACTTCCCAGCTGGTCTAGTAGTAAAGAATTCACCTGCCAATGCAGGGGTACCCAGGTTTGATCTCTGATCTGGGAAGATTCCTCATGCCACGGAGCAACTAAGCCCGCAGGCCACAACTGCTGAGCCCATGTGTCTATAGAGCCTGTGCTTCGCAACAAGGGAAGCCACCGCAGTGAGAAGCCTGTGCGTCGCAACTGCAGAGTAGCCCCCACTCTCTGCAACTAGAGAAAGACCACACACAGCAATGAAGACCCAGTGCAGCAACCCCCCCCAAAAAATTAAATGAACATGTTTTTATGGTTTCTTCTCATAAAAAGCAAACTGGAAACCAAAGAATACTATTTTTAAAACAAAGAATCTTTACAAGAAAAAACTCTTCCAAGGAAAATATCCTACCCCTAACCTACCTCTTACCAAAGTTACAAAATGGGGGGGAAAATGGCTCAATATAACCTCGGGGACACTAATTGTTCTTTTGAAGCTATTTACAAACAGGGCTTCTGTTCAAACCCTGGAGTCTGGGTCACAACATAGAAGTATGTAGGAGACACTTCCATGCATAAGAGAAGGAACCACAGTGCTGCCTGCTGGCGTGGACTCACAGGAGCACCTCAGTAATTGTTCTAAAGCTAAAAGCACAGCGTTTGGGAAAGAAAAAAAGATGCCCAAGAGCTCTCCTCATAAGTGGCTGCCCACAAAAAAAAAAAAAAAAAAAAACAGTGGCCCAGGGCGGCAGTCGTAAGATATCAGAATCAGTTAGGAAAAACTATGGCCCCAAGTAATTTGGATTTCCACACCCAACTTTTTCCCCATCTGGGCAACTGTAAATTGGTCTTTTTCCAGTTGGACTGAATAACCCAGGAAAATAAAAATTTTAAACAAGCAAAAAAAAAAAAATCCTCAACAAGACTAGCTTTTCTAAATCAAAATCAAATAGCTGTTTTTTCCCCTTCCTCCCCATGCCTGATGTGGACTTACAGCCACAGCCTCACTCAGACCATTCCACCAATCCTGCCAGCAGCTGAGAGTTTAGCTAAAATGACCATCACAGTTAACCGGAATTCTGAAACCAGTTAATGCACGGTTTGGTGCTATTTATTGGATATGGGTGAATTATTCCATGATCTAAGTGCTGACCCCTTTGGTGTGCCTTCCCAGACAGCTGTGTTCTTCGGAAAATTGCAAAAGAACACAGGAGAATGCAAGAACCCAGGATGGCTGGGAAAGATTTTGCTGGCACAAAAGTAGAGGGAAAAAAAGAGGTTTTGAACAATACTGTATAAGTTCAGCAATCGAAGTACTTATTCTCTCTGCAAAGAGTGTACATGACTAACCAATTATGAGTGAGTGCTGAAAAGAAGTGTAAAATGAAAGACAATTTCAAATAAGTTATATTGTGAAGCTTCTGCAATTAAACTTCTGGTTGACACGGTAGAAAAAGCAGGGATTTTATTTTACTCTCTTCTCTTAAAACTCACAGAAGAAAACTCTGCCTTCGTGGAAACAAAGAAATGATCTTGCCCCAAACAAAACTGCCAAACATACTGCCCCAAACTCTAAAGCTTGGACTGAGGTAGGAAGGAGGTTGGGGTCTGTGTCTCTAGAGCTCAGGTAAAATGCCTGTTTCCTAAATGTCAGATCTGAAGTATGTGTCATACATGTAACATACAAATGTCACATCTGAGGTGTTTAGATTGCTAAACTTATTTGGTACTGTTCAAAAATACTTTTTGCCCCTTGTCTTTTGTGCCAGGAAAATCTTTCCCAGTCATCTTGGGTTCTTGTACTTTCCTATGTCCTTTTGGTCTGAAAGACAAAGCCAGTATCCTTTGCAGGGCCTCAGGTAAGTTTGTGCAGACAGGGCCCTGCACAGGGATGCCTGGTCCAGAAGATGAGGGGAGGGAACTGCAATTGGGTCCCTGCTCTATCCTGCAAGCAGAGCTAAATCCTTTCCCCAAATCACCCAAAGACAGCGTCTGTTCATCAAGCACTGGCCGGCAGGCATCGACATAAGAGTGATGCCTCCTTGTAATTCACACTGGGCCCCACGTGGGCTGGTGACAGTCGTGGGTCTTCAGTTAGAGAAAAGAGATCTGGAAGCTGGACGGACTGTGGATGAAGAGAAGAAAATCTCAGTAGAACCCAGTTCCGCCCCCTAGAATGTTTAGGAGTCGGCCCGCACTTGCGGTGTCTCCCTACATCTGCTCATTCCTTTCTTTGAAGACACAGCTCACATTTACTTCTGACCTCCAAGAATGAGAGTGACTCTCAGCCAAGTCCTTTAAGTAAAAAGTAGCCCAGTTACAGCTGCTTTCCTCTCTCTGAACAAGCAAGGATAAAAGGAACATAGGGGAAATCAAGTGAAGGACACACATCACAAGAAGACTCTTCTATGGAAGGAAATATCAGCCAGCAAGATTTCTTTAAAAAAAAGAAAGAAGGAAAGGAAGGAAGGAAGGAAGAAGAAACTGTATGTGTTCATTTTAGTGTCAATATGATTGTGCTAAGGGATGCACAGATAGCCGGTAAAACATTATTTCTGAGTGTTTTGTGAGAGTGTTTCTGGAAGAAATTGGCATTTGAGACTGTAGACTCGGTAAAGAAGATTGCCCTTATCGGTGTGGGTGGGCCTCACTCAATCTGTTGAAGGCCTTCAAAGAACAAAAAGGCAGAGAAAAAAGCAATTTGCCCTTCTTGCTTGAGATGGGACAGTCATCTTCTCCTGCCCTCAGAGTACACAGTTTTCAGGTCTTCAGACCTGGAATGAAATCTACATCATTATCACCCCTGGTTCTCAGGCCTTCAAGCATGATGTGAACTACACTGGCATGGCTGGTCCTCCAGCTTGCAGATGGCAAATAGTGGGATTTCTTGGCTTCCAAAATCATGTGAGCAAATTCCTACAATAAACCTTCTCCCTTATTTAGAGCTGTAGCTCACTGATTCTTTTTTCCTTCTGTCTACCTACCTACCTACCTATTTCCCTGTTTTTCTGGAGAACTCTGACTAACACAGGAAAAAAAAAAGAGAGAGAGAGAAAAAAATTTTCAAAAAACAATTGGCAAATAACAGAAAATAATCAAATACACTGGCAGATATGCACATTTTAAAATTTAATCAACACTTTTAATTGGACATTGAAAGATATCTAATACTCATGCATGCATGCAAGCTCAGTCACTTCAGTCATGTCTGATTCTTTGCGATCCCATGGATTGTAGCCTGCCAGGCTTCTCCGTCCACAGGATTATCCAGGTGAGAATACTTGAGTGGGTTACCGTTTCCTATTCCAGGGGACCTTCTCAACCCAGGGATCAAACCCAGGTCTCCCACAGTTCCGCATTGGCAGGCGGATTCTTTACCAGTGAACCACCTGGGAAGCCCCATTCATTATTCACTCCCATCAAAATATATGAAAGTTTCCCCACATCTATGCTAACTTGGGATATTTTCAATCTTTTAAATTCATGATAATCTGATGGCTGGAAAAAAAAAATGCCTCCTCTTAATTAGCATTTCCCCAATGATTAATGAAGTCAAGCATGTTTACATTTGTTTACTGGTTATATGTATTTGGCTGCAAGTAGAAGTATCTTCCTGTGCTGGGAAGAATCTTGAAAAGACATGTGAATGACATTCTCCATTGGGAAGAAGCAGATTCAGCAGTTTTGAGGTTAGACGCTGCTGGCAGTTTAGCAGTATCGAGTAAGATCAGTCATTAGATATAGGTTTAACTTTTCAGAAAATCCAGGGGGCCAAATTATGTCATGAGGTTTTCTAAATTTGGGGTCAGCCAAAGGCACAACAAAGAGAAAACAGAATCAGAGGAGTCAGAGAAACTGTATTCAGGGTCAACAAGGAATGCGCTAAGCAGCGTGGCTGAGATGAAAGCATAATACTGGAATGACCTTCATTTTTCCAAAGCAGTCTCCCTAGCGCCTATGACTTTGAAAGTAATGACTGGGCAGTCAGGCTTTGAAACTTTGAAAGTCCATGATTAAGCTCCAAATAAGCACAAGATTCTAGAGTATCTGCAATGCAGCAGACACTGTCCCAGGCACTGAGTAAATCAGAAAGCATCAGAAACGGTGGTCCAGTGTCTAAGACTCTGTGCTCCCAATGCAGGGGATCTAGGTTCGATCCCTGGCCAGGGAACTAGATCCTGTATGCCACAACTAAGAGAGCCCACATGCTGAAACCAAGACCTGGCAGAGCCAAATAAATTATAAATAAATAAATCTGATTAAAAAAAAAAAAAGAAGAAGAAGGCATTGTAACTCAGCATGGGCTCTGGGGCAGGCAGAGGGGAGAGAAAATCTGGCTCATGAATGACAGTGAAAAATGAGGCTAGAAATGCCCACTTCATGGGGGAACTGTAATAATTAGATGAAACAAGGTACTTAGAGCACTTTGCCTTGGACAAAATGGAGGCTCTATAGATATTAATTCTCTCCCTTTTCCTCCAATTCACTTTAACAGTTAATTTGCCATTATCAGTTCATGTGAAAATAATAATATTCATAAACTGGAACACAGAACCGGGGACAGTGGGCTGCCCCAGGCAACAGGGTAGGATGAGATGGTGCCCATGTAAGAAAGGAGTGAAGATGTGACAAACTGAGCGCACTTCACAGTCTTATCACCAGGGGCAATAAATCAGGGCTTGCTGTTTACCTGTTTATTAGCATACAACCTGCTAGATTCTTTACAAATATTAAGCTAAAAATACAAAACTCTTGAATTTACTTTAGGAAAAAGGGAAACATAGCAAGTAGCATTTGTATGCTTTAAAGAAGACTTAGAAGAGGCTGCACAGGGGCTTCAGTTCCTGCATTTTTATGGGAGGGAGGAAGTGACATGTGTGTGGAGGACAGGACTGGTGGAGCCCTGTGTGGCAGGGAGCAGGTGAGAATGAAGACGCAGACACAGCCAACCTGCAGTCTACAAATTCTAACTCCCCACTCAGTGGTGTGGTGTGTTCTTACTGCAAAAACCAAACCTGACGCCATCTAAAGTTTTTCTTTTACCATGAACACTTTATTTCCTCAAATGCTTTCACTTTACAGTAACCATGCTTTAGAAAGGATACCATGCTCAAGATTATTTAAGGAAAGGAACCCTTTCCATCTCCAGAAACTGAAATAGTCCCAAATGTGAGAATTTGCATCAGCTCTCACTGCTATGCAAATCAGACAGCGGCTTGTAGGGTGGCCTTGTTTATTTTGGTAAATGTGTGGGTAGGGGAGGGAAAGTGACTGTTTAAAATGCATTTAAAACTTTCAGTTTCAAATTATCGAGCTCTGCAAGAAGGAACTTAGATTTCCCAGGAACAAAATGAAACAAAGCTTACTCCAGAAATATGTCAGGCATAAATACACTTAAACAAAACTCTTTAAAGCCACATTGTTGGCTATTTGAATAGAGAGTTGAAAATTTTCCTACCCAATGGGTAATTTAAATTCACTTCACCCGTGAACTCAGAATTCGAGAGCCCCCACATTGAGCCTACTGGCTCTTTACCACAGTTGTATAAGGCTGTAATTCCCCGACTTTTTCTGGGCTTGGCCACTGCTTCTGAACTTCTGATTGGATGCTCTAGCCAACCATGACTTCCAGAATATGGATCTTACCTGCAGTCTGACACCTCCTTTTATGACTTTTCTCACTCCATCTAGGCTACTGATAATCCTAAATCTTCTTCCATAGCCAAAGTCTCTCTGTCATTGATTCCCATTGGCTGAATTAACTGCTGTTGCAGATGTACCTCTGAGCTCCTGAACTGCTTCTTCTGTTTAGTATCACATAATTGAATCATATTAATAACAAGGACAAGTTGATATTAATGTTAGTATGGAAAAATAAATTCACAAGAAGAGTCAGGAGATCAATTTTTAAAAAACGGCAGTAAGGGAAATTGGCTTTCAGTTCAGTTCAGTTCAGTTCAGTTCAGTTGCTCACTTGTGTCCGACTCTTTGTAACCCCATGTACCACAGCACGCCAGGCCTCCCTGTCCATCATCAACTCCCGGAGTCCACCCAAACCCATGTCCATTGAGTCAGTGATGCCATTCAGCCATCTCATCCCCTGTCATCCCCTTCTCCTCCTGCCCTCAATCTTTCCCAGCATCAGGGTCTTTTCAAATGAGTCAGCTCTTCACATCAAGTGGCCAAAGTACTGGAGTTTCAGCTTCAGCATCAGTCCTTCCAATGAACACCCAGGACTGATCTCCTTTAGGATGGACTGGTTGGATCTCCTTGTAGTCCAAGGGACTCTCAAGAGTCTTCTCCAACACCACAGTTCAAAAGCATCAATTCTTCGGTGCTCAGCTTTCTTTATAGTTCAACTCTCATATCCATGCATGACCACTGGAAAAACCATAGCCTTGACTAGACAGACCTTTGTTGGCAAAGTAATGTCTCTGCTTTTTAATATGCTGTCTAGGTTGGTCATAACTTTCCTTCCAAGGAGTAAGCGTCTTAATTTCATGGCTGCAATCACCATCTGCAGTGATTTCAAAACCCAGAAATATAAAGTCTGACACTGTTTCCACTGTTTCCCCATCTATTTGCTATGAAGTGATGGGACCGGATGCCATGATCTTAGTTTTCTGAATGTTGAGCTTTTACTAAACTTTTACTAAACTTTAAATCTGTTATGAAGCCTTTATCTCTGAAGCAGTTGGGTACTGGCATATGATTAGGTAAACAGATCAGTGGAATAGAATAAAAAGTCCCTGAAGGGACTCAAGTACATATGGAAATTTGGTGTGTGACAAAGGCCATCTTAAATTGCTGGGGCAATGGTAGGGGAAATTGGGTATCTACTGGAAAAAGATCATCTGTATCTACACTAAACACAAGAATAAACTCTAAATGAATCATGAATCTGAATATAGACATTGAAACTATACAAGAATAAGAAAAAACATGGGTACATTCTTCTGTAACTTTGGTACAGGGAAAGTCTTTCTAACCATGACTCATTATCCAGGAAAGAAAATAATAGATTGACTTGTATGGCAAAAGTACCTTATGCAAAATCAAAAGACTGTTGACATGCTGGGGAAAATATTTGTAACTTGTACCGGAGATAAGGGGCTAATACACTCAATATTTAAAGAATTCTTTAAGAGGCAGAAATGACTAAAATCAATAGGAAAAACAGAAAGAAGATAGGAACATAAAATTTATCTTAAAACATATGTCATTTAAACATATGAAAAGATATTCAAACAACTTATAATTAAAGAAATGCAAGTTAGAACTCTACTGTCTCTCACTTATCAGATAAGCAAAAATGTAAAAGCATGATAACACATCCTATTGGCAAGGTAAGAGGAAAACAGGCCCCCTCATGCACTGCTGGTAGGAATACAAAGTGGCACAGCCCTTCAAGAGGGGATCTTGGTCTTGGCTAGCTAAACAACTCATGTACTTCTCAGCTGAGCAATCCCACGTCTAGGAATCTATTCTGAAGATACATCTCCAAAAATACAAAATATATATATTTATGCAGATTATTTATTATAATAATATTTGAAAATAACCATGCTTTTAAAAAAATAAGCATGTTAAACAGCCATATTTAAATAACCATGCATAAAAGAGGGGCTGAATAAACTGTAGTACAAACAGACAACGGAGTACTATGCAACTGTAAAAGAGGGATAGTGATTTCTGTGAGCTGGTATAGTGTGCTTGTGTGCATGCTCAGCCATGTCTGACTCTTTGCAACCCCGTGGACTATAGCCTGCCAGGCTCCTCTGTCCATGGAATTTTCCACAGGAATACTGGAGTGGGCTGCTATTTTCTACATCAGGGGATCTTCCCAACTCAGGTATCAAACTTGGGTCTCCCACATTGCAGGCAGATTCTTTCCTGTCTGAGCCACAGGGTAGCCCATAAAAGTGTAAACAGTACTCTAAAAAAAAGAATACTCTGAGAGAGAGTATAAGGAATGGACACACTTAGAAGGGGCTCCTCCCTGAAGATGAGATTCAGAACCTATCAAAGCAGGTGTGATAGATGGAGACAGTCAGTGAATCCTAAAAATTAGTGAATTGCTTGGACCAGAGCTGCTCCACAGTCAGTAGACAAACAGGAAATGACCCTCTGGGGTGCAGGCAAGCCAAACTGGCAGGAGGAAAGTGCAGCCAGGGCCAGCAAACCAAAAGCTGTCTTGTGGAGTCCAAGTGGCCAAGACTAGCAGACAGGCACACAGAAGGAGCTGGGTCATCGGAAGCCTTCTCACCGCAGGGCAGCATGAGGCCCAGTGTGATGTCCATGCTGGAAGGGCTACAGTGAGGTGGGCACTGGACCAGTGCCAGGGCGATGAGCTCATGGGGACTATGCGGTCTGGACGAGCAGCACTGGAGTTTCCCACCCACCACTAGTGGCCATGTGATGGGAGTGAGAAGGTAACAAAGGAGCAGCAACTGAAACCAGCAAGAAAAGCCCCTTTCTCGACAGTGTCCCTCCAGTGTCCTTGACTGGCAGCTCATAATGCGGTGCTCACCGCAAAGGAGAAATGCTTAACGGATTCATCCCCATCACAGTGGAGTAAGTAATGAAGGGAGAATTTGGAGATGAAGAGCAATAAATTGGTAACTGGTAGAGAATACGAACAAAGAAATAAACCTAACTGAGTAATAACAAATGAAAAACAGCCACACAGAAAGTGGAAAAAAAAAAAAAAAACCAACACTACTTTGAAAAAGTGCTTTTACTATGTTCACTAAAACTAAAGATAAAAAGCTAAAACTCACCCCTGTAAGTACATGCACAAATGTACTCACAGGGGTGTGGGAAATTACTTTCTGTGAACTCTAATATAGAACAAATAAGAGACAGGGGTTATAAATAGAGTGTTTAGGATAAACCTTGTGGTGATCAAATGAAATTGGAGGTATCACTACGTAGTGATGATTTTACTATATATATGTAGACAGACAAATATACAAATAAATACAGGTGTGTGTGTATGCTCATATATTTCTAGCTCTCTCCACTGAGAGCAACTAGAAACAATGATACTCCAGCAGCAGTAGAGATCTTGGTTTCTGCCCAGATCTTGGTTTCTGGATACCAATCTCCAACTGAAAAAACCAGGGCTCCTTGGAATAATGGCTCAGGCCATGGCTGGGCAGCAAAAGCACAAGATGGGCCTGGAACAAACAACCTGGGGTCTAGAAGTTAAGTACTTTAAACAAATGATGGGAACACATCAAAAGGATATAGAAGCCAAAATGAAGAGGATTTTTTGGCCAAATTTGAACCAAAAAAAGAAAATAATAAATGATGAAAGACTATAAACCACAGAACATAATAAGAATCCATCAGTCCATACTAATATAAGTAAATAATTGGGGAAAAAAAAAAAACAGAGAAAGCTCTTCCTTACAATAAAATTCCAATTTAAAATGTAGAAGTAATAATGGAAGGAGATCAAACCAGTCAATCCTAAAGGAAATTAATCCTGAAGATTTATTGGAAGAATTGATACCAAAGCTGAAGCTCCAACACTTTGGCCACCTGATGTGAAGAACTGACTCACTGGAAAAGACCCTGATGCTGGGAAAGACTGAAGGCAGGAGAAGAAGGGGACAACAGAGGAAGACATTGTTGGATGGCATCACCGACTCGATGGACATGAGTTTGAGCAAACTCCGGAAAATAGTGAAGGACAGGGAAGCCTGGCATGCTGCAGTCCATGAGGTCGCAATGAGTCGGACACAACTTAGTGACTGAACAACAGCAAGAGTATGGAAACAGGATGTCACCACTTTCAAACACTATCATAATCTTTTATTTAAACAAGAATGATCAATAAAAAATAAAAATTAGTGGCAAAAGTATTATGAGAAACAGGATATTTAAATAGTCTCAAAGTAGCTCCCCTGCAAAATACTTACTGATGGCAAAGGAAAAATAGTAAGTTTACAGTGGGGAAATCTAACAGATAACTACCTTAACCACATGATCAAAGTTAGTATCACAAGCAATGTGACAAATCAACATCAAGTGCCTCTTGGTAGGATGCATCAAGAGGGATAAAACATAACTTATACAGCAGTTAGTGCACAATGCCAATTTATTCATGAAGAAACAGCAGACAAACCCAAATTGAGGAACCTACAGAAATAACTCAGTTCCGTTCAGTTCAGTCGCTCAGGTGTGTCCAACTCTTTGCAACCCCATGAACTGCAGCACACCAGGCTTCCCTGTCCATCACCAACTGCCGGAGCTTGCTCAAATTCATGTCCATTGAGTTAGTGATGCCATTCAACCATCTCGTCCTCTGTTGTCCCCTTCTCCTCCTGCCCTCAATCTTTCCCAGCATCAGGGTCTTTTCAAATGAGTCATTTCTTCACATCAGGTGGCCAAAGTATTGGAGTTTCAGCTTCAGCATCAGTCCTGCCAATGAATATTCAGACTGATTTCCTTTAGGATTGACTGGTTGGATCTCCTTGCAGCCCCAGGGACTCTCAAGAGTCTTCTCCAACACCACAGTTTAAAAGCATCAATTCTTTGGCACTCAGCTTTCTTTATGATCCAACACTCACATCCATACATGACCACTGGAAAAACCATAGCTTTAACTAGATGGATCTTTGTTGGCAAAGTAATGTCTCTGCTTTTTAATATGCTGTCTAAGTTGGTCATAGTTTTTCTTCGAGGGACCAAGCTTCTTTTAATTTCCTGGCTGTACTCACCACCTGTGGTGATTCTGGAGCCCAAATAAAGTCTCTCACTGTTTCCCCATCTATTTTCCATGAGGTGATGAGACCAGATGCCATGATCTTCGTTTTTCACATGTTGAGTTTTCAGCCAGCATTTTCACTCTCCTCTTTCACTTTCATCAAGAGGCTGTTGATTTCTTCCCTTTCTGCCATAAGGGTGGTGTCATTTGTGTATCTGAGGTTATTGATATTTCTCCCGGCAATCTTGATTCCAGCTTGTGCTTCATCCAGCCCAGCATTCTGCATGATGTACTCTGCATAGAAGTTAAATAAACAGGGTGACAATATACAGCCTTGACATACTCCTTTTCCTATTTGGAACCAATCTGTTGTTCCATGTCCAGGTCTAACTGCTGCTTCTTCACCTGCATACAGATTTCTCAGGAAGCAGATAAGGTGGTCTGGTATTCCCATCTCTTTCAGAATTTTCCATAGTTTGTTATGATCCACACAGTCAAAGGCTTTGGTGTAGTCAACAAAGCAGAAGTAGATTTTTTCTAGAACTCTCTTGCTTTTTTGATGATCCAACAGATGTTGGCAATTTGATCTCAGCAGTGGCCACAGGCCTGGAAAAGGTCAGTCTTCATTCCAATCCCAAAGAAAGGCAATGCCAAAGAATGTTCAAACAGAAATAACTGTCCAGTGCCTTTTTAAAGGGTTAAGGGTATGAAAAACAAAGAAAGACAAAGAACTGTTCTAGATTCAAGGGATGGGGATGAAGCGAGCAATGCAACTAGAGTACAAAATCCACAGACACTCATTCCCAGGGTCGTGTGAGTGCAGGGTTGGCCTTGAAGGAAACCAAGGAAACGTGACAACTAAATGCAACATGTCATCCTGGTTTAGATCCAAGACAGTTGTGGGAAAGCTGGTAAAATTTGAATAAGGTCTGTAGATTATATAACAGAATGGTATCAATGTTAATTTCCTGATTTTTATCATTGTACTGTATTAGGTAGGATTAACCTTTGAGGAATCTGGATATGCAGGAACTTTTATACCATTTGTACAACTTTTTATAAGTCTAAAATTAACTTAAAAGGAAAAGTTTGAAATTTTTTAATTAAAAATATATTAAAGCCAAACAAGTAAGGGCACAAGTTTCCGGTCAAGAACCAACCATAACATCATGTAGGGGGACATTTGTTAAGTAAAGAAACTATGATGCAGGGTGAAAGGGTAGGCTTTGGTACCATCCAGATGTGTGCTCAAGTCTGGCCTTGTTAGTTACTAACTGTGTGATGCTAGCCTAGTTATCTGATCTTCCTAAGCCTCAGTTTCCTCATTAGACATATATATTAATGAGTCATCATAATAATACCAACTTCATATGATTATCTGTGTTGCTGTTTTTGTTCAGTCACTAAGTCATGTCAGACTCTTTGTGACCCCATGGACTGCAGTACGCCAGACCTCCCTGTCTCTCACCATCTCCCAAAGTTTGCCCAAGTTCATGTTCATTGCATCAGTGATGCCATCCAGTCATCTCCTCCTCTAATGCCCTCTTCTCCTTCTGACCTCAATTTTTCCCAGCATCAGGGACTTTTCCAAAGAATCAGTGGTTCGCATCAGATAACTAAAATATTGGAGCTTCAGCTTCAGCATCAGTCCTTCCAACGAGTATTCAGGGTTGATTTCCCTTAAGACTGACTGGTTTAATCTCCTTGCTGGCCAAAGGACTTTCAGGAGTCTTCTGCAGCACCACAGTTCAAAGGCATCAATTCTTTGGCATCAATGGTGCCAAAGATGGACCTTCTTTATGGCCATGACTTTCAACTGTACATGACCACTGGGAAGACCATAGCCTTGACTATATGGACCTTTGTCAGCAAAGTAATGTCTCTGCTTTTCAACACACTGTCTAGGTTTGTCATAGCTTTCCTGCCAGGAAGCCATCTCTTCTGATTTCATAGCTGCAATTATCTATATTCCAATCTATATTATGATTATTGATATTCAATAGACAGTATTTGTAAACAACTTTAGTACAAACTCAATCAATAGAAGTCCCAGTAGTTGTGACTGTGGTTGTTAGGATTAGCCATATATTTTTAGTTATTTATTTACTTGGCTGCATCAGGTCTTAGTACCAGCACACAGGATCTTCTCTGTGTCATGCAAGATCTTTCATTGTAGGGGAGCAGGCTCAGCAGGCCCTTGGCATGTGGGACTTTAGTTTCCCAACGAGGAGTTGAACCTGTGTCCCCTGCATTGCAAAGTGGATTCTTAACCACTGGACCACCAGAGAAATCGCAGGGTTAGCCATATTAATGAGTAGGTTATTCCTTGTGAAGAATTACACTGAGTACACTAAAAGGGCCCCTTTAAGACCAAGGAGATACATTTCTGGGGGGCTTCCCAGGTGGCACTAGTGGTAAAGAATCCATCTGCCAATGGAGGAAACACAGGAGACACGGGTTCAATTCTTGGGTCTGGAAGATTCCTTGGAGGAAGGCATGGCAACCCACTCCAGCATTCTTGTCTGGAGAATCCCATGGAAAAGGGAGCCTGGTGGGTTACAGTCCATGGCGTCACAAAGAGTTGGGCCGCAATGAGTTGGACACAATGAAACGACTTAGCACACACAGATACATTTTTTAACTGACAAAATGGATAAATAAAAAGTGGCTGTTTTTTTTTTTTTTAATCAAAACATGATTCTTGGGCCTCTTTTGGAGCAAATAGCTTTTGGTTTACTTTTAACTTTGTAAAACCAGATGTATGACACAAAGCAATTATTGGCACATTGCCTTAAGCAGATGGGGAAAAGGCCACCACAGGGTGACTTGGGCATGGGGAAAACCTAACTCACTAATAAGTCTTAAATGCTGACTCTTTCAAAGAGGTGAAGAGAAGCCAGACCCCTGGTTTGTCTTTTCTAAGCAGATTCTGAACTACTTAAATGTGATGACATAGATCAAATATTTGAGGTTCAGGATTGCTTGTAGGTTCATGCTTTCTCCTTTAATCCATTTTTTGAGATAACTCCAGCATAAATAGTGGGCAAGCACAGAAGAAGGTTGAAAATGGCTAAAGAGATTCTATTTGGTGCTGTTTCAGTGCTAAGTCAAACACGAAAATGTCTGGTGTTGCTAGTGATACATGTATTTTATGAAAAGGATAGAAGACTGAAAGACTTCTGTGGCAACTATTCCCTATATAAACAAGGGAAACCATCACAAACAAAATATGTCAATCTGCTATCTTCCAAATATTGCCAATAATCTTTTAAGGTTAAGAACAAAGGCTGCATTCCTGAATGAAGTTTCTTATCTTTAAGAGCAACCCCAAAGTTTTGGAAATCCTGGCTTTTGAATATTAACCCCAAAGAATTTCCATCCAGTCATTTGGAAACGCAACTCAAATTCATGCTAACCTTAACTGAGTCTTGTGTGTGTGCGTGTGTGTGTGTTCAGTTGTGTCCGACTCCATGGACTGTAGCCCACCAGGCTCCCCTGTCCATGGAATATTCCAGGCAAGAATACAGGAGTGGGTTGCCATTTCCTACTCCAGAGGATCTTCCTGACCCAGGGAACGAACGCAGGTCTCCTGCTTTGGCAGGTGGAGCCACTTCAGAAACCCTAACTGAGGCTTAACTATCTATAATCTTTCCCTGACTTCTTGTTGATTCCTGAGAACTCTGATCATATTGGATATTCCAAAGCATCTTCGTCTTTGAATCCTCACCCAACACTGCTCCCCTTGACTCAGCAGTGACCTCTGACCTCTACCTTATGGTGCTAAGATCTGGTCTGTTTAGAGCAAGTGTCATCTAAATCGTTGTGCTGTTACTTCCATTCTTATTCAGCCCTTTCCTAGCCTCCAGCCTCTGCTCAGTAACTTTCCTTCTCCAGGACTCACTCCTTGATTTGGATTCTCAATCTCATACCCAAAAGCTCTTTCCAACTTATCATTTATTTTTCTGATTTTCCGTCAAACATCCGTAGTCTTTGGGACTTCCCTGGCAGTCTATTGGTTAAGACATCACTTTCCAATGGAGGGACTGAGGGTTTGATCCCTGGTTGGGGAGTTAAGATCCTACATACCTCGGGGGCCAAAAAATCAAAACATAAAACAGAAGCAATACTGTAACAAATTTGATAAAGGCTTTAAAAATGGACCTCAAAAAAACTTAAAAAAAAATATAGTCTTCCCTTATGCTTTCCCAGAAGCGCTACAGTTATGTTTCCCTGCACAAATCATTGATTTATACTTTACACCTGGCATCTATCCTCTCTTCTCTACTGAGACAAAGGCAAGAACATTTTAGTAACATCTGTCTTCTCTGTCTTTGCCATGTCTGACTTTGGTGAACACACAGGCTCAGTTCTAACTCTAGACCTTTGCCCTACGGCAGCCCACCTGAAACCTTCCCTCCTCTTCATTTGTGTCATCCCTACCCATGCTTAAAGGTCCCACTTGAACCCCTCTTCATCTGGGAAGTCTCGCCAGAATCCCCCTTCCCTGAACTCTTGCAATACTGCCATTAGGATCCACTCCATCTCAAATGATGGCGCCCCCAAGTGATGGTTTGGGGAACTACCCAGTGTGCACTTCACACAGTCTTGCCCAGCAGCTCTTTCTTGCCCAAGGAGTGAGCGTCTTTCCCTAATCATGCCAACTGGATTCTCTCTCCCAGGGATAGGAATCCTGAATGGAGTGACCAAAGGACAAAGAGGATGGAAGCAAACCATTCTGACTGCAGGGTCCTGACCCCACCCCTTAGATCCTGGGAGGTACAGGATGTGGTCTTCCTGAGTGTGGTTCTTACACATTTTCTTCATTTCTGAGACCCATGCCTTTTTTTCCCCTCTTAACGTGACCAGAGTAAATGTTTCTCCCTACATCCAAACACACTTAACTAGGATTTTCCCACTGACTTAAAAAAAAATATATTTATTTATTTGGCTGGGTTGGGTCTTAGTTGCGGCACTTGTGATCTTCGCTGCATCATGCAAGAGTTTCCACTGCAGCGCATGGACTCCCTAGTGTGGCAGGCGGGCTCCAGAACGTGTGCACTCAGTAGTTGCAGCTGCCGGCTTAGTTGCTCTACAGCATGTACGATCTCAGTTGCCAAACCAGGAATGGAATCCCGGTCCCCTGCACTGCAAGGCAGATTCTTAACCACTGGACCACCAGAAGTCCCTCCCATTGTCTTTTATTACTGTTTAATTTGAGGAAAGAGTAACTAATTAAATCTTGTGTACCAATGAGATAAGAAGTTTCCTGAGGGCAGAAACTCTGCCTTACAATTCTATATATCTTACATAGGTTTTTAATAATTCAACTGCATAATACTACTCATATGTGAAAAATCTCTGTCTATGAACAAAGAAATAAGAATAACTATCTGAAATCATCTTTATGATTCTTTGTTGCAGTTTAGGATCATCAGTTAATCCCACAAACACAGCCCGAGTGCCAATTATTGATCATGAACCACGTTAGGCCCTGCAGTTGTGTGCAAGATGAAAAAGACAAAAGACAGGGTTTCTGTATCTGGAGTTCTTCTTTCCAGTTTAAACCATGTTACCCAATGATAGTACCTCATATCAATTTGGCACTTTCAGTTCTGAAACGTTTCCAAGTACAACACATCATTTGTTATTTCTGTTTTATAAATGGGAAAGCTGCCAACGCGTCATGTGACCAAGATCAAGACCAGAGCTACCAGGACAACATAGGTCTCTTGATTTACAGTATTTTCCTTCCTTCTCTCTCTTCCACGGTGAGAAACATTTCCTTCAGGACACAATTAAAGACTGGTATTATGTTTTCTTTAATTCCCACGTTACATCCAACTCATGGGTTATTCTTCTGTTATACAAGATAAAGGTAGTTTTTGAGGTTTTGCTAGAGAAAAACAACAGAAGTATTAGCTGATTCTGGGACACCTGACTAACAAATATTTGTGGAGTGCAAGCTCAGCGCAATGCACTGGGCCATCCTGTGCTTACACCACTCCGGGCACACACAGTCCCTGCCTTCACTAAGCCTGTGGTCTTGTGGGAGAGCAGGGGAGTGTCATAGATATGGTAAGTTCTAGAAGGAGGAGATACAGACCATACACAAGTTCCTCAAGTTTTTATGTTCACCAAGAATCTGAATTGAACTTCTCAGTCTCCCCCAGTCATCTGCATATTGATTGCAACCTATCAGCTTTGCTTATTCCCCTCATTCCAGAACCAGTATCCCATCATCTTTAGAGTATCACCTCTCTTCAAAACTTCCCTTTTCTTTCTAGTCTCTCCTCCTAATTCTTTATTTCCATGGTGATCCTCAAAATCTTCCTGATCCACAGGGCACTCACAAAGATCCTGTCAGATCCTCAGTGGTCCTCAGAGCTCTGTTAAAATTTTTTTTTTTTTCTTTTCTGAGAAGCAGAGAGTTGTCTCTGTTATATTGTCAGGGGTCCAGGACAGGACCAGGAGGCCAAGAGCCAAAGGGCATGCTGTGAAATTTCTCTTTCAGAAATGCATTGTTAGCAAGTAGTTCACCTAAATGTGTCCTTCTGCTGGTTTGCTTTCAGGGTCAACAGAAGTATATAAAAATGTTCAACTTTTCTTCAAAACATTTGCCATAAAATTGACTTAATAAAAAGAATAACAACAGTAGCTGCAAGTTACAAAGCAAAACTAGGCTAGGACACATCTGTTAAAAGGGCAGTTGATGGGAAAACTAAATTTTCTATCAGTTAAGAGTCCACATTCATCAAATGTTAAAACATACAACTTTCTGGACCATCTTTAAAATATTACTATCAAATTACTTTGAAAAATAAATTTGTATAGGATATAATTTCCATGTATAATTACTGCTAATATAGGCAGAATGCGGCATTGCTAGGATGATTTGACAGAGGTAAGAGTGAGAATATTATGAAATTTTATACTCACTGTGTTTTTCAACTATGGCTGGTGAGAGAGATCTGAAAGACCACAAAATGTAAAATGAGGTCAGGCAGTGATGTAAAAGTCTGCGTATTTCTTTTGATCATAATACCCAGTACTTTTCCATTGAATCTGCTAACATTTATTACTTCTCACAGCATTCTCATGATATATTATCAACAGCTGGATTTTGTCTTCATTGGTTAAGATGTGTAATAAGGGAGTTAAAAGATCTATAAAGGAGTTGGAGGCAGGGCTAGTTTCTAAATCTTGCATTTATAGTATAATACATCATTAAGTATAGTATAATACATCTTTTTGAACCGTGGTGTTGGAGAAGACTCTTGAGAGTCCCTTGGACCACAAGGAGATCAAACCAGTCAATCCTAAAGGAAATCAGTCCTGAATGTTCATTGGAAGGATTGATACTGAAGCTGAAACTCCAATACTTTGACCACCTGATGTGAAGAACTGACTCATTGGAAAAGACCCTGATGCTGGGAAAGATTGAAGGCAGGAGGACAAGAGGACAACAGATGAGATGGTTGAATGGCATCACCGACTCGATGGACATGAGTTTGAGCAAGCTCTGGGAGTTGGTGATGGATAGGGAAGCCTGGCATGCTGCAGTCCATGGGGTCCCAGAGTTGGACACGACTGAGTGACTGAACTGAACTGACATCATTAAGAGCTCCAGCTTTGTGAAAAAAACAAACCTAGGTTTAAATTTAAGCTCTGTCACTTAATTTGTCTATGTGACCCTAAGCAAGACACTTACTATCTGTCAGGTTCTCCATCTGTAAAAAGAGAATATATAATAGACTGCAAAAATGGGCCCAATTGTTCAGCATTTCCTGTATCTATATACTTTGCAATGCTGCTTTCCAATGCTCTTTAAAGGGATGGAGGGCATTATTCCACATCCTTGCTTTGTGACTTGCTTTGACCAATGAGATATTAACAGACATGTTACAAGAAGAAGATTGAAAGGGACTTATGCAATTAGGCTTTTTCAGAGCTTGCACTCTGCAATTAACAACAGAACACGCCTAGTCCAAGACTTCTGGAGAAGAGATACAAATGGAGGAACTGAATTGCCCCCACTTATGATCCCAGCCAAGGTCAGGTTAGGTCTGTCTTCACTGAACCAAACCCTACAGGTCATGAGCCAGTCCAGTCAAGGTTGGCAGATCGATTTAACCAGTCACCCTGCACGTATAAGCAATAAATAACTATTTATATATGCCACTGAGGTTTTGTGGGGGTTTGTTACATAACATTGCTATGACAGTAGACAACTGACACATAATGGTGATACCTATCATACACATGTCAATGTGAGAAAATACATGTAAATCAGTACAGAACCTAATGATGAGTCTAACAATAAAAATAATAATGTGTATTGATATTTTGGAGAAGCAGTTACAGAATATGCAAAGGTATTGGCAGTTCATCTGTGGATCCTGAACACAACCTATTGTGTTGAAAAGTTTTTTTTTTTTATAAAATCAGGCAATTTTATTTCCAGTTTTTGCAAAGAGCCAGGCAATTTTATTTTTTAAGCTTGTAAGTATCCTCCAGGCCAGAATACTGGAGTGGGTAGCCATTTCCTTTTCCAGGGGATCTTCCCAACCACGGATTAAACCCAGGTCTCCCACACTGCAGGCGGATTCTGTACCTGCTGAGCCACCAGGGAAGTCCAAGAATACTGGAGTGGGTAGCCTATCCCTTCTCCAGGGGACCTTCCTGACCCAGGAATGCAACTGGGGTCTCCTGCATTGCAGGCAGATTCTTTACCAGCTGAGCTACCAGGGAAGCCCCCCTGAATATAACCAGTCTCACTGAAAAGTTTTTTTACAAACTCATGCAATTTTACTTCCAGTTTTTGCAAAGAACCAGTCAGTTTTATTTTTTAAGCTTGTAAGTATCCTGAAATCTGTTCTTATAAGTAAAACAGTTCTTTTCGTCTACAAGATTTACCTTGTTAAATTTTTTAAAAACATAAAACAAAACAAACAAACAAACCCCCCCCACACACACACAGAGTAGAGAAAGATATTCATATTTACAACCTATTGAGAGAAGCCAAAGCCTAGGTTCATGAATAAACTCGAGTTATGAGATTTTTGTTCCAGCGGAGGGCTGGGCAGGGATGAACAATCCTCATCCTTCTGGTTCTTTTCCTATTCGGGTAATCTTCTTGAAATAGTTCAATGTGACGGTGAGGAAATGAAGCTCTCGAGTTTAAATTCTGGTTCTGCCCCTTACTAGCTCTGTGATCTTGAGCACATTAAATTCACTCATTCCTTAAGTGGGAAAAAGAATAGTAACCTTCAAGGTTGCTGCAAGAATCACATAATAGCTGCAAAGCCTCTCACAGCCATGCCTGGCACACGATAAAGTCAATAAATATCAGCAATTACTAGTTATTCTAACAGATGAGTCTGTTCTGTCAGCTCCATTTCTAACTAGGCTGGATCGCAGAGAACACTACTATCTAAGCCAGGTGAGCCTAATAGGCCTGGATACAAAATATTGGTATTGAACTCTCTGTAAACGTGGGCTTCCCAGGTAGTGCTAGTGGCAAAGAATATGCCTGCCAATGCAGGAGATGCAAGAAACTTGGGTTCAATCTCCCTGATTCAGGAAGATCCCCTGGAATAGGAAATGGCACCCCACTCTAGTATTCTTGCCTGAAGGATTCCATGGACAGAGGGCGAGCTACAGTCCTTGGGTCACAAAGAGTCTAACACAACTGAGCACACCTCCGGAACTTGTATCTTATTCTCTTCCATGAGTGTGGCTTAAGCCACTGATGTTTCTCAGCAGCCCCCATGCTATCTCACCTAGCTGCCTTCAGAGTTTTAAGGAAGAGTCCAAAGTGACTTCTAACTTTGCCCTATCACTCTGTCCATTAGCACAAAGACAAATCAAATGCTCTTCACCTAACCAATCAGTAACATGAATAGACAAGTGACTTGCCTTCTTTTAGACATCAACATTCTTCCTTTTTTTTTTTTTTTTTTGCTATTTCTCTTATTAATCCAGTGAAATTAACCGTGGGAGCCACAGTCTACTCTGAGAGTGACTGACCTCCACAGGAAAGGAGAGATCAGGACAAAAACCATAAAAAGGCTTACCTTTTCCTTCATGGAGCTACTTCCTCCATGTTGGCTCCTAAATTCTCTTCTATATCTTCCAGGAGTCAAAGAGTAGGCCACGTTATTTCTTCGGGGATTTTATAAATGACTCTCTATTGTGGCCCCAAAAGCTGCTGAAACAGTCAGGACATTAATTGCATTAGCCCCAATGCCACAGTCAGCCTCAATTCTCTCTCCTCTTGGGTCCTGCTCAGCTATGCTATCTAACCGAGCAGGGTGGACAATAAGCACCAGATGAAATTACGGCCCAGACAATATGCCAGCACTGTAAAATTCCCGAAATTGACTGCCACCTTGTAAAAGTTAACAATACAAACTTTCTCCTATTATCAGTTCAATCTGTTGCTGCTACAGAGAAAGTTCAGTCCAAAATTCTGCCCAACCCTATTTCCTTTTACTGACTCAGTTCCAGGCAGAAGAGATGGTTTCCAGGCAGAAGAGATGGTATTCAGGCCTTTGGGTGGAATCTGCGATCCTTTGTTAGCAGCTGCCCCCTGGGCCATCTGCCAGGGTAATTGGAGGAGAGCCTTAACACCTTCAAAGTTTGATCATTTCAACCCTAAGGCTCTCATTTTCTTCTCTTCTGAAATACCTAAGGGTCAACAAAACACACCCAAACATCACAGTACCAGCCTTAATTTCATGAATTTCAAAAGCACAAATTCCCAGTATCAATCTAAACATCAATTTCCAACTGAGGGCAGTTCCCAAGCAAAAGACTGCATTTCCCAGAGCCCAACACATTATTTTCCAGATGCTTAGTGCTAATGCCAGCTACAGATAGTTGTCAAAAGTTTGTGTTACCCACGTCCGCAAGAAAACAAACAGACAGACAAGCAAAAAGACAGAAAGAAAGGCCTCTTCCTTTAGATTTCAGGATGCCAGTGACTTTCTACCAACTGTTAGAATTCAGGCCTTGGGAAGCCAAGTTCACAGGAAGAGAGAAATTCTATATCAAGACACGAATTGTGACACTGTGTGCTCCCTGCCAGGCTTTGCCTGCACAACTGAGCTTATATACACAATTAAAATGGTAACTTAAAAAGAAAAAGATGAAAGATTTTCTATAGCCCTCATGGCTAACTCTGCCAAGAGTAATCAGCAGTGAAAAGATAAAGCCATCAGTATTTGAATTTAAATGTTAAAATAATAATAAAGCCTATGGTCTCCCTAAGGTTAGTTTATAATAAAAATAACTTCTTGATCCTGGAAAACTTATCTGGTTTCTTTCTTCCTTTCATTCTCCACTTAATGACTGAAGTTATTATTTCCATGGTGGTCTCCAAACCACACTTGGTTTCCATGTAGATTGGCATGTCACCTCCAACAATTTCACCAGCTGCCTTTTCCTCTCAAGAGAATACGATTAAAATATTAATCCAGCTTCTGGACTAATCTTGCAAAAAAAAAGTTGTATAAATCAATCTCTGCACAGCATTTTCCTCACTCTGAAATGTGCAACATGTCCTCATTTTATTTGTGATGCTTGCACAGGAAAGTAAGGTTCTAGCAAAACAGATCTAAAATGTTTACCTCTCTGCCCCTCTCTCCCGCTGCTGCTTCCTGACTTCTCAAATTTGAGAATGGGAAATGGCATGCACCAGCTCAAAATGTAGGTTTCTAAATGAGAAGAAAGGAGCTGGAAGAAATCACCAGGGGTCTAGGTGATGCTCTCTGGGCTGCCCAGCAGTGACCAATGGCCTCTGGCAAAGCACACAAAGATGGAGGGCACGCTCAGCCAGCCAACAGGGCACTCTCAGCCATGCTAATTCACCCATTTGTCCTGCTGGCTGGAAACCGTCCAGAACTGCAAACCCATCAGTCAGTCAGCACTGACCGAAACTACCTCTGGGCCTAGCATCAGGCTAAATCCCTGCTTTGGAGGAGCTTACAATCTAATTATTGTAATTAGAGGCCAATTGACTATTAAACTATGTGACACTAAATAGGAGTTTGAAGAAAACGGTAGTTGTGGGCTGGAGACGTTGGAAAAGCTTTCATGGAGCCTGCAAAACTCTGAAGGGAAGAGTACAGTCATGCTTGAGGATTATGAAGTTGATAAAATGTGCTTAGGGTAGGAAAACCAGAAAAAAAATCTTTGTGTGGAGGCTTGGGCTCATCTGAGGAGGAAATCCCACAATGAAGGTGGTGGGCCTGCAAGGTTCTCTGGGCCATTCTGGCCACAGAACTCGTCACCAAGAAAAGGGAATTCCTCTCAGGTCAGGAAGATGTTTCATCTTTCCTGAAATGGTTTAGCAGTTGAATCAGGATGGTGGACATTGCCAATATAAAAATCAAGCTGACATCCTTAACTTACTGAGGCCTCCAATATAGAAATGTCATTGAAAGAATGACATTGAAAGAATGGCTTTCTAGCAATGTCAGCTGAGACTAGACTGAAAGTTGAAAGTACGTTCCTGGGAAGTCAGCCTTACTGATGCAGTGTGTGCGTGCTCCGCTGCTCAGTCCTGTCCAACTCTCTGCGCCCCTGTGGACTGTAGCCTGCCAGGCTTCTCTGTCCATGGGATTTTCTTGGCAAGAATACTACAGTAGGCTGCCACTTCCTCCTCCAGGGGATCTCGATCCAGGGATGGAACCTCATCTTCTACATCTCCTTCCTCGGTAGGTGAATTCTTTACCCTTGAGCCATCTGGAAAGCTCTGGTTGATGGAGCGATAGGCCTTTTGCCAAAGGGCACTCACGGCTGAGAAAGATGACTGATAGTACATTTTAGGACTAGGAGTAGAAGGATCCAGCAGTAGAATTCTGTTCCATTAATTTTAAAGTCATACTGTAGGTTTCAGCCGAAGTAATTAATAAAAATAGCAAGACTTTGTTTCTTCTGTTCCCTTAATTATTAACTTTGCTTTCATCTGCATATTTTAATTGAACTACATGCATTACATGAAAAAAGTGCCTCTGGAGAAGCAATCTGTTTCCTTCAGCTCTTCCCATGATTAATGACAGATAAAGTGGGCAGGGGTGAAAGCACTTTGCAACATGGCAATTTTGATTTTCCAAAAGAAAAACTGTCAAGGCCCATTTTCTCAGATTGCTGATTGAAATCAACTAGCGTAATGGGTTAATTCTGAAATCTCATCTCTAATTATTATATAAAACTGATATGTACCTCTATCTCCTTTGTTGGGGGGGTGGTTCAAATTTTATCTGAGGCAGACTTCATGGAGAAGGAGGGACACTGGCTGTACTCTGAAAGGCAAGTAGGATTTGGAACAGCAGGGACGAGGGTGAAGGGCAGCGTATGCAATATTAGAGGATGGAAGAAACAAGGATCATTTGCAGGTCAGATTTTCCATAAGGTGGTCAGGGCCTGGCAGAAACTGATGTTTCTGAAGAGCTCATCTCTGCTTCAGCCTGGGAGATGATTGCAAAGTGGGCTGCAGTGGGAATGGGAGCTGGGCTTCCTGTGATCTTTCTGGAAGGTCAAAGGAGGTGTGACGTTCACTCAGTTCTGTGCTGTAAGGAACCCAGGTCTCTTTGCCCCATTTAAAGAGAGTTATAACGAGGTGGATGAACCTAGAGCCTATTACAGAGTGAAGTAAGCCGGAAAAACAAATATGTATTAATGCATGTATGTGGAATCCAGAAAAACGGTACTGATTAACCTATTTGCAAGGCAGCAATAGACACAGACTTGTGGACACAGTTGGGGAAGGAGTGAGTGGGACATTGAGAGAATAGCATTGAAACATATACATTACCATACGTAAAGTAGACAGCCAGTGGGAATTTGCTGTATGACGCAGCTCAAGCTGTTGCTCTGGCACAACCTAGAGGGTGGGAGGTGAGAGGGAGGTTCAAGAGGAAGGGGACATATGTATGTATACCTATGGCTGATTCATGCTGATGTATGGCAGAAACCAACACAACATTGTAAAGCAATTATCCTCCAATTTAAAAATAAATATATTTTTTAAAAAGATGATGGGAAGATTACCAAGAAAAATAATAAAGATTCTAACGTGGGCTGATATCCACCACTCACTCCCACAATTCCCAATTTTTAAGGACCATCTCAGAAGTTTCTAGGCATGGGGGTAGGCTGCAGGCTCAGACAGGCTGCTTCTCAGCCACCACCAGATGGGAACTGAGTTTGTCATGCTGACCCCAAGCCTAGGACTCCGTCAGACCGGCAACTCCAGCACTTTGCACAAACACACATGATGAATGGTGTGTGAACACACCCCCGTGGGCATTCCCAGGCTCATGCACAATTCCCTGAATGCTGGCTTTAAACCTCACCCCTTCTGCAAAACAAGAAAGCACAGCAGAATACTAGATGAGAGACAGTGTCATCGAGAAAGGCTTGAATCCACTCTAAGGTATGCTTTGAACAAAAATAAATAATTCAGAGATGTCAGCACACTATTAAGAAAAAAAAAATGGATTGAAACATTTCACAGAGTTGCGACACCACGATGAGAACCGCTGCCTTTGACACGAAGCTGCCTGGGACACCGACACTTGTCACACAAGTAGACTGCAACTGATCAGTCTTGAGGGCTACCCCACCTGGCCGCTCTCCACCGTTCTGCGCTTTCTCCATAGCAAATGGATCGACACCTATGACTGTACGGAGTGATGACTAACAGCACGTACTACTGTATATAAAACAGATAAACAATGAACTATAGTCAATATATGGTAATAACCTATAATGAAAAAGAATCTGGAAAGAATAGATATAAATATAGACATATAGATACATATGAATCGCTTTGCTGTACACCTGAAATTAACACAATATTGTAAATTTACTACTCTTCAATTTTTTTTAATGGTTAAAAAATGTAAAATAAAATCTGGGAAAGTAAACGTGAAAACAAGCCTTTTTAAAAAATAAAAGAAAAAGCATGCCCTCTGGAGACAGCCTTCATGAATTCAAATCCTAGCTTCACGTCTTCCTGTTCTTCATTAGGGCTGTTCACTATTACCATTCTGCTCCTCCTGAGATGGACGGATTACATTTCCTGGCACCTTGCAGCTGGGCGTGTCTCTGTGATTTTAACTCCTATGTGAGAAGAGATTAGTCTCTTACTTAAGAGAGATTAGCCCTCCTTACTCAAGAGTGGCCCACGGTCCCGCAGTATATGAGTCACCCAGAAGCTTACTAGGAGTGCGGATTCACCGTGTGCCCTTAACGAGCTTCCCAGGCTGTGCACACGCACAATCGAGCATGAAGCCCTGCTTCACTGCTTGCTATCCTCTCACCTCCCTGCCACCATGACTGACCATGTTCCAGATGGTGGCCCAAGCTCTTGGTTTGACCTGAAGGAAAGCAGGAGAGAGTTAAAGATTTAAGTCACTAAAATGTGAGGGTTGTTCCCGTGGCATAAACTAGTCTGTTCTAACCGATACAAATACTCAGTGCTCTGTGACTCTGGACAGGTTTTGAACTTCCTTGTGCCTTGGTTTCCTGGGTGTAAATGGAGATGACCACTGTACCAATTCTTAGGGTTGATATGAGGTTTACTGATGTAACATATGAAAAGAGCCGGGCACATATTTGATGTAAATGTTAGCGTCTGTTTCTGACACATTGCATCCCCACAGTTCAGATCTTGCTCCATGATGTGAGATTCCAGTCGCTTTACCTCAGTGAGAGTAGGGTCAGAACCTCTGCCCGTGGCAACCCCCTCCCCCAACCACACAGACTCAGGAAGGAGCGTGAAATCACTCACATCAGAGACGGAATGAAAAACAACGACTCCTTCTGAAAAGGAAGTAGGGGATCTTTGTAACTTGGTCCAAACATCCCTTGCCTGGGTCTTCACACCACTGTCTCTTCCTTACTCTAATATTGCATATGCTGCCCTTTACCCTCTCCCCTGCCTTCTCAAATCCTACTTGCCTTTCAGGATACAGTCAGTGTCCCTCCTTCTACATGAAGTCTGCCTCAAATACCTCTTTACTGTGCAATTTAGAATTGACATAGTTTCTGTCTATTGGGAGTTTCAGGTGGCACAGTGTTAAAGAATTTGCCTGCAAAACAGGAGACGTGGGGTCAGTCCCTGGGTCAGGAAGATCCCCTAGAGGAGGAAATGGCAACCCACTCCAGTATTCTTGCTGGGAGAATCCCATGGACAGAGGGTCCTGGTGGGCTTTAGTCCATGGGGTCACAAAGAGTCGGAGACGACTGAGCAACTGAGCACGCGCGCACACAG